>NC_090257.1:33435803-33698303 GCF_037325665.1 Littorina saxatilis
CTTTAATTATTATTGTAAGGCTTCTTTTTAAGCCTACTGTCTATATGATACTTACCGAGACAGTACTATTCTTGCACATTATCTATTATAGGCCGAAAAAATTGGACAAAACGCTGAGTGGGTACAATTATCTCCCATAACCATGCGCCACCGTGGATCCCAAGCACTGTCCGAGTGCTTCCCCCTTACAGGATGTAGGTGGCGCGTCCTCTTTCTTTATGAGCTGCAGACCCTCAAAAAGCCCATAACATATCAAGAGGGGAGGCGGGAGGGAAACTCTAATAGTACTGTCTCGGTAAGTATCATATAGACAGTAGGCTTAAAAAGAAGCCTTACAGTCAATATAACACTTACCTCGACAGTACTATTCTTGCACAGAATACCAGAGTGGTGTGAGGGTGATATGTAGAGTATTAAACTCCTTAATCAAAATCACTTAAATCCAAGGATTAAGATACCCAGGCAATTTTCGAACAGTACTACCGTAAAAGAAAATATACCCAAGAAACATACCTTAGACTGACGTGACCATGCTAGCAACCACTGCTGTGTGGTGAACTCAATGTCAAAGTCCAGGCCACTCAAAGCTTGAATACCACTGAGTCTACGGCAAGTGGCTAAAGCGATGAGGAACAATTAGTCTTAAAAATCAGCAACTTGATACTAATGCCTGCCAGGGGTTCAAACTCATTGCTACGCAGGAGTTTGAGGACCAGAAAGACATCCCCCTTGGGAAATGAAACCCGAGGTTTAGACACCGCTGCATTGCTAATACCCGAAAGGACATTAGCGATGAGGGAGGACCTGATCAAGTGTTCAGTTCTGCGACCAGTAGCGGCCGCAATCGTGGAAGCGATGGCAGATCTGTATCCAAGAAGAGTCTTAGAAGAAAGACTCTTCTTTTGATACACTTCCACCAGGAAGTTGGCCAAGTCCTGTGTTGAGGGATAAAGCGGCTTTATCCCCTTGGACAAGGCGAAGGTGGCCCAAGCTCTCCAGCGTAAGTCGTAGAGCTGATTAGTTGATCGCCTCTTAGCGTTCAAGGAAAACTCTACTGAACTCTTGTGCAATCCTAGTGCAAGCAGTTTGGAGCGCACAAGAGCCATGCGGTCAAGCACAGACTCTCTGGACGTGGATGAGGGAGGCATGATCGAGGCTGGAGCAGACCTCCCCCGTCCAGATCCAGAGGTAGAGGGTCTACGTGGGTGAGACCGCGAAGATCTGGAAACCACGGAGCTGTTGGCCAGTAAGGCGCGACCAAAATCAGTCTTGGTCGTTCCTGCAGATATTTTGCCAGCACCCTCGGAATCAGAGATGTCGGGGGATAGGCGTAAGCATCGAGGAGCCTCCACAAGAGAGTGAATGCGTCCAAGTGGAACGCATTCATGTCTCGAAAGGGGCTGACGTACCTGGGAAGCCGAGCGCTGAATCGAGTTACGAACAGATCGATCAGAGGACGGTCCCACCTTGCCCACAGACGCTGTAGAACGTTGTGAGCGATGGTCCATTCTGTGGAGAGAACCTGATCGCCCCGACTGAGAATGTCGGCCAGGGCGTTCAGTTTCCCCGGAACGAACTGGACTGACATCCGGACCTGATTGGTCTGGCACCAGAGCAGAATCTCCTCCGCCAACAGGGAGAGGGACCGAGAATTGGTGCCCCCCTGGTGGCGAAGGTAAGCTAAGCATGTGGTGTTGTTGTCCCCGTTGAAAATCAGAGGGGCCAAGGACAGGCCGAATGGGAGGGCCCGAAACTCGAACACCGTGCCCTCCCAAACGAACCGGAGCAGATGTCGGTACCCCGGGGCCACCAGGATGTGGAAGTAAGCATCCTGGAGGTCCCAGACATGGCCCAATCGTTTGGCCGGATGGCCAACCGGACCGACGAAGGGGTTTCCATCTTGAACTTGCACCTGTGAAGGTACAAGTTCAAGGTGGAGAGGTCCAACACCGGCCTGAACCGGCCGTCCTTTTTGGGGACGGTGAACAGGCGGGAGCAGAACCCCAGAGAAGGCTGAGAAAGGGGGTAGACCGCCTTCTTCTCGACCAACGAGTTCACCTCGTCCTGAAGAGCCTGCCATCTGGCAGGCTCTCGAGGAGGGGGGAACGTCCAAGGTAGAGCGGACAATGGAGGTTGTGACGACAGCGGTAGAGAAAACCCCGACCACACCACCCTCAAGAAAAACTGGTTGGAGACCAGTCTGCCCCACATGCCGCGGGCCCGAAAAAAGGGAACCGCCGGACGAAAGAGGGGCAACTTGAGGGGGCGTCAACGTAGGGCCGGGACTCACTGAAAATTCTGCTGGCGGGCAGGCGCAGGCTTGCGACCACCCCCCTGGTGGTGCTGCTTCCCCTTACCTGTCTGAGCACCCTTCGTCTTGCTTGGGAACGCAACAGGCGTCTAAGAGGAGGAAGAAGGAGGCAGTGAAACTGGCTTCTTCTTCTTCTTCTGAGGCTGGGAGCTGGAGGTGACTGTAGCACTTCTCTTACTCCCCGCCGCCGTCGCCGAAGCAGCGAGGCCAACCATCAGAGAATCAGTGTTCCTCTGGCGTGTGGACTCCACCACAGAACGAACAGTGTCCGGATGAAAGAGGGAAGAAGGCTGAGGAAACGTGTTCCTCAGACTCTTCCTCATATCCGGAGGCACTATAGAAGTAGGCAGAAAATGATCACGGAACAGGGCCAATAAAGTGGACCCGTGTTCCAATGGCCAATTCTGCCGCAGACGTCACGCACGATCGCACGGCATGCAAAGCCCGATCCACTCGAACCGTGTCAAGGACCCGAGTGGAATCGGACTCTGCCCGATTGGGAGGGTCCAACAGTGTGGACAGCGTGCTCATCCATGTCAAGGCCTGTGATTGGGCCTCGACTGTGGAAGAAACGGTGGCCTCAAGATTGTGGAACGAAGCAGAGCTCAGTTCCACCTTCTTGACCGAAGGCACCTCCCCAACGAACACATCACCGTCAGCCCCACCCTAAACACTCGAAGTCTGGAAAGGGAGAGTTCGAGAGTCAAAGGGAAAAGGGAGGGACGAAACAGATTGGACACGAGGAAACAGTGGAGGTGCGCCTCCCGAAGGAAAGCATGGCACTGAACCCGCGTCCTCCCGAGGAACATAGGTCGCGTTTGCACGTGAATCTGTACTCCTCAGGCGATGTGCTGCCGCTTCCACCGTGGCACTTAGACTAGGGTGGAACGCGAATTGCCGGCGGCCGGATCGTTCATAAAACGAGCCGCCGGCAGACGCGGCGTGAGCCTCCCGCGCCCGGGCCGAAGCGGACTCAAAGGACGAGAGGGCGTCTCAGGGAAGGACGTCCTGAAACTGTTCAAACGTCCTTCTAGCTGTGCGAGGACGAGCCTCCTGCCTCTCGTCCTCAGACCCCGGGTCCACGTCCTGTGTGTCAACACTAGACGACAGACGCTTAAGAGAGGCATCCGTGACGTCAAGACGCCGCGTGATGTCTGTCATGTACTGTTGGAAAGTACGAAGCATAGCTTCGGAAGTTCCATCAGAAACCGGCAAGGGTAGAGGTTCAGTGTTAACCTCAGGGCGACCCTGATCCTCCTCCCTATCGTCCTCCGACTCACTCTCCTCTTCACTTCCCGACAACTCCTCAAAAGCAGGAGTGTAGGGAGCTTGAGGGGGAAGAGCCGAAAGCGATGAAGCAGGCTGTGAAGAAACGCCCACAGAAGCAAGAGGCCGCGAAGACCCCTGCCCCAAAGACGAAACGTCTCCAGCAGCCGAAGGGGGAGAAAAACAACAACCCTGCGACTGTTGGGTCAGCCCAGCCAACGAACCCCCGCCATTTATAGACTGAACAGGAACCCATCGGGTCTGATCAGAAAAGAAATGGTCCGGTCCGGTCGGGGGTGCCGATCCGGTCCGGTAGGGTGGTCCGGTCCGGTGCCGTACCATCCGGAGGTCCCGTTCAGCACCGAACCATCGTACCCACAGAAGTGTTCGGGTGGTTAGGTCCGGACGTGGACATACCGTACCATCCGGACCCGTAGGTCCGGTGGTCCGGTATGGTCCGGTTCGGTGCCAGACCATCCAGACCAACAGAAGTGGTCGGGTGGTCCCGCACCGGACCATCCGGACCCGTAGGTCCGGACCCGTAGGTCCGGTACCATCCGGAGGTCCTGTTCGGCACCGAACCATCCTACGCACAGAAGTGTTCGGGTGGTTCGGTCCGGGCGTGGACGTACCGTACCATCCGGACCCGTAGGTCCGGTTCGGTGCCAGACCATCCGGACCAACAGAGGTGGTCGGGTGGTCCGGACCGGTCCGGTAGGGTGGTCCGGTGTTCCGGTCTGGTGTTCCGGTCCGGTCCCGTACCATCCGGAGGTCCCGTTCGGTACCGAACCATCCGTACCCACAGAAGTGTTCGGGTGGCTCGGTCCGGACACACCGTACCATCCGGACCCGTAAGTCCGGTATGGTCCGGTTCGGTGCCAGACCATCCGGACCAACAGAGGTGGTCGGGTGGTCCGGTCCGGACCGGACCACCGGTCCAGCACCGGACCATCCGGACCCGTAGGTCCGGTCCGGTCCCGCACCATCCGGAGGTCCCGTTCGGCACCGAACCACCCGTACCCACAGAAGTGTTCGGGTGGCTCGGTCCGGACGTGGACATACCGTACCATCCGGACCCGTAGGTCCGGTTCGGTGCCAGACCATCCGGACCAACAGAGGTGGTCGGGTGGTCCGGACCGATCCGGTAGGGTGGTCCGGTGTTCCGGTCCTGTGGTCCGGTCCCATACCATCCGGAGGTCCCGTACGGCACCGAACCATCCGTACCCACTGAAGTGTTCGGTCCGGACGTGGACCTACCGTACCATCCGGACCCGTAGGTCCGGTATGGTCCGGTTCGGTGACAGACCATCCGGACCAACAGAGGTGGTCGGGTGGTCCGGTACCGGACCATCCGAACCCGTAGATTCGGTCCGGTCCCGTACCATCCGGAGGTCCCGTTCCCGTTCGGTACCGAACCATCCGTACCCACAGAAGTGTTCGGGTGGCTCGGTCCGGACGTGGACATACCGTACCATCCGGACCCGTAGGTCCGGCATGGTCCGGTTCGGTGCCAGACCACCCGGACCAACAGAGTTGGTCGAGTGGTCCGGTCCCGACCGGACCACTGGTCCGGTACCGTACCCTCCGGACCCGTAGGTCCGGTGTGTTCCGGTTCGGTGCCAGACCACCCAGACCAACAGAGGTGGTCGGGTGGTCCGGTCCCGACCGAAACACTGGTCCCGTACCGTACCATCCGGACCCGTAGGTCCGGGGGGTCCGGCAAGGGCCAGAGGTACTGTCCCGCACGTACGGTCCCGTACCATGGGTCCCGTCCGGACCAAACCCGGAGGTCAAGTCCAGTCGGGACCCGTGGGTCCGGTTCGATCCCGACCCGTAAGCCTGGAACGTTCCGGACCCTTGGTCCGGACCATCCGTCACCCGAACACCAGACGCTAAGGAATGGCGTGGGGTCAAGACGGTCCGGTCGGAGGTGTCGGTCTGAGCAACAGAAACAATGTTCCCGTCGCCCTGACCATTCGACAGAAGTACCACGTTCTGTCGAACACCTCCACGTCCAGTAACTAGTCGGCCGGAGCGTTTCAAGAGGGACAGCCACCAGTCACACGGACGTCAGAGGGAACCGTAGTAGCAGTGGTCGTAGGCACGAAGCCTGAAACCCCTGCCCCCACAGGACCGCCCTGAACGGGGTCAATTCGCATCCCAACCCCAGCGGGGAGGGAATTCAGAGACCCCGTCATCTCCTCCGATCTCCCCCCCCAGGAGGCCGAAACTACTGTCAAAACAGCAGCAGACGACCCAGCGAGGGAGTTCAGAGGAGGACCCGTGTCCCTCCTGGCTTCCACAGCGGTGGAAACCGAGGAGGGCACAGGAGAGGCACCGGAAAAAGAAAGATTTTAATGCCAACTGCACCCGGTGTTCCCAGGCGGTCACCCATCCAAGTACTAACCGGGCCCGACGTTGCTTAACTTCGGTGGTCGGACGAGAACCGGTGTTTTCAACGTGGTATGGCCGTTGGCTGTCAAAACCTGAGTCTCTCCAGTAGCCCCTAGATCGGATTCACCAACCCCCAAAGAGGGTTGGGAATCGACCTGCCCCCGGATTCGAGCCAGGGGGGAGAAGGAAACCTTCCCCCCAGGCTTGAAACCGGGAGGAGCTGAAGCCTGAGACTGAGGGCCGGACAACGGCGTCGAAGGGGGGGAAGCCTGTTCCACTGAAGGAGAAGGAGAAAGAAGCTTTTTCTTTCCCCTCGACCTTCCCCGAACCTTCGACGGCGCAGCCCCGCCCGAAGTCCCAGGCTCAAGCCCAGCCTGTTTGAGCAAGCTCGCATTGAGCTTGCTCAAACAGGCTTTCTCCGCCCTCCCTCGCCGCAAACGCAAAGCGTTTGGGGAGGGAGAGTCGGAGCGCCGAAAGATCCCCTTCTCCGTGCGTAAAACATGACGCTGGGCGCCCGCAGAAGGGTTGCCCCCGGCAGACTCTGGTTCCGTAGAACCAGAGCCCAAAACAGGACGAGACATCCTACCTCGCCCTGTACGTACCCTTAAAGACCGAGAATTAACAAAATTCAAAGAAAATTTAGGTCAATACTCAAGTGAATGCGGCGAAACGAGAAGCAGACGACCGGTCACCACGAAGTAGGACGGGAGGCACGCCGAGTCCGCCACACAAAAACGGAGGCACAAGTTGAAGGAAACACAACGTAGCCTCAAGCCAGAAGTGGAATAACACACAATAATCCAACAGGTGATAGTCCACACAGAAAAGGAGCCTCTTAGTCCAAAATAATCCGGGAGCGTAGCAGAAACACAGCCGGTCTGACACGCGCGAAAAAAGAAAGAGGACGCGCCACCTACATCCTGTAAGGGGGAAGCACTCGGACAGTGCTTGGGATCCACGGTGGCGCATGGTTATGGGAGATAATTGTACCCACTCAGCGTTTTGTCCAATTTTTTCGGCCTATAATAGATAATGTGCAAGAATAGTACTGTCGAGGTAAGTGTTATATTGACTATCAACAACGACAGGCCATTCCTCGCCAATAAACATCCTGAAACTCTATCCTGAAGTTAAACGCTTCGATAAGACAGGGAACTTTATGTTACATATTTTTTACCTTCACTACACTGTAGATTTTGGTCACAAACCAGAAGCAGGAGAAGAAGCCAATGGTACCTGAGAAAAGAGAAACAAATGTATGTATGTCACTATCAGTGTCCCACATGACTTGACAAAAATATAATAAAATGAATATGTAAAAATACAATTGTTTTCTTCTTCTGATAACACAATCTTAATACCACAAAGATTCTTGAAATATTCAGTGAGCCAGTGATTGTTAAGCATGTGTCTTTTCCTAAATTTACGTGACCTCAAGCCAAACCCACGTGACTTGGGTCAAGACACATTGTCAGCAATCACTGTAGGTCAGCGATCATTGCTGCAACGAATCGTGAACTCCTATGATACACATACACATCAGACTTAGTTGTCAATAACAATGGCAGGTTGAAGCTGGTCACCAGTGTGCTAGTTGCTTCGCCTCGCGGCTTTGAAATGCTTACATCAGTAAAAGGGGCCCTTACTCTGCCACACCGCTTGAAAATCCTGACAGAGTTATATTTGAACTTCGTCTTTAGAAATCAAGGGGAATATTGAAATACCAGAGGGTTTCAAATCAACGTCGTCATGGAATTTTGGCGTGATTCTATTCTTGGCGTTTTTTTAATAATGTTTTTGTGCTTTAGACAAAGTATATTATTCTCCATAAAAAATGTTCTCTTAACCCAATGCCCCCTGAACCGCCCGGCATGGCCCACGGGAAGTGCCCTATGAAATCCCTGAAACGCCCGGCATGGCCCGCAAAACACTAGGTCACCTACTTTCACTTTCGCTTTGAGCCTTACCCATAAGGTCTTGCGACCGGATGTGATTAATGCACTTCCTTCCGGCTGCTTCATTCTAGCGTTTGCAGAGTTTGAATCGATGCGATAGTGTGTTAGCTGTGAATTTTCAAAGTTTGAGATTTTTTTGTCTGACAAAATGGCGTTCAACGAAGGTTTGGAAGTATGGCGTTCGATCATGGGGAACTCGGATGACGATTCTGACACGCCTTTCGAAGGTTTTTTACTTGAAGAGGTGAAAGGGGATGAGTCTGACATCGATCTGGATATTGTTATTCGACAACAGGACTTTCGGGAGGATTTTTCTGGGATTTGGGTCTGTGTCTCCAGTGTCGAGCAGTAACAGTAGTGGAAGTGCAACTGATTTGCCTGCTGCTACTGGTCCCAAGAAACGATGTCGCAAGACAAAGAAGAGGCTGACAAAGAAACAGAGAGACGAGACAACTGTCCGGTGGTCGGATAAGCTCAGCACGGTCAAGGAGGAGACTGTGTTCGAAGTAGCCATATGGGAGGTAACTCCCTGGGAACCTGCCCATTACCATGGCTATTTCAGCCTTTTTTGGGGATGGGTTGCTTCCCTTAAATGTTTTTGACGGGTTAGCGTTTTCAGTACCTAGCATCTGAGTCTGTGACAATGCTATATGTGATTCGGAGTAAGAATATGTAATTTAATGCGGAAACGAGGGCTGCTGGTAAGACCTGAGAAAGACTCTTAGAACCGGAAGCAGGAAACATCCTTCCTCCCGGAACGAAAGTCATACATCGCTGAAGTAGCAACCGAACCAGAAGCCGACAAAGCTGATGCGCCCTCAGGAAAATAACGGGATGTCAACCTCCGCCGCAGCTTCAAGTACAGACTTGAGCATTGACGGAAATCCCGACCGTGTCTCTTCCCTGACAACCAACTGAACGTCAGAATTGTCAACCGAAGGACGCTGACCGAAATCACAGTCCCTGGTAGCGGAAGGATGTACGGAATAACCGGAAACCGGAAACCCGTGAACCCTCAAAACGTCCTGACTTACCCCTTGACTGACATGAGAAAAAGGGTAAGTCGAGTGACCATCCAAAACCACCGGCTGTATGGGCCGAAATGACCACACCCGACGGGTGTAGCAATGATTGCCCTGGCTGAGGCACAGAGTGCCGAAAGCCGTACGCTGTTGCTCCCTCTCTGGCATCCGTCCGGAATTACCAGGAAGAGGGACAGCGTAACCGTCCGAAAACGGAAATACAACCGCCGAAGCCACACAATGCGGAAACGAGAGCTGCATAGACTGAGGCCGGAAGCCATAAAGCCAGGAGGCCAGTCTTCGGTCAACCCCAGCACAGACATCGGAACGTACATGTGTGAAGGACCTATGCTTCCGGTGGGAGGGTGGGCGGAAGTCAAAACCCCTTCCGGGTGAAAAGACGACTGCCCTGGCTGAAGCACAGAGTGCACTAGAGCCGATCGCTGTTGCTCCCTCTCCGGCATCCAAGAGGAAGTGCCCGGCAGAGGGACAGCGTATCCAGCCGAAGCCGGAAACGCAGAAGCCGAAACCACAGAAAGCGGAACCGACGACTGCGAAGACTGCGGCCGGAAGCCGTAAAGCCCGGAGGCCAGTCTGCGGTCCATCCCGTCACCGCTGGCAGAGCGAGCGCATGAGGGAGGACCTATGCTTCCGGCCGAAACCGGAAACGCAGCGGCCGTTAGACAAAGTCCTGCCCGAAGGGGGTATTGTCACCAGTAGAATGCAGGGAGTGACCCTGCCCAAGGGAACTGTCTCCCGGCAGGGAGTGTCCAGACGCCTCACGGGGGCTGTAGGACCAGTTCGACTTACTTGAAAGCACGCCAGCGGAGGCGGAAACCGCCGAGGCAGGAACTTGCACAACGGAACCGGAAGGAACCACCAACGAAGCTAGGGAATGAACATCCCCCACAGCAGACGGAAGTACAGCGCTGCCGGAAGCCGAGGAGCGCTGCATCTCTTCCTTGACCAAATTCCGAATCTCTGGAACAAGAGACTTCAACAGAGAAGACACAAGAGCCCCCTGCTCCAACCAACAACGATGGAGGCGGAGAAACAACAGGAGCGCTAGACCGCCCAACTGTACTAGAGCTAGGCGGAGAAATAGGCACAGACAAAATGGCGTTGTGGGAATCGTCAGAAACAACGACAAGAACCGGTTTAAAACCAGAGGAAGACTTAGGCAAAAACTTGCCCTCCAAGTCAGACTTTCCCCGACGTTTAACTGCGTCAGCCATGCTGACTGACAACAACAAACGGAACACAAGGCAAAAAATTACTGAAAAAACGTAAATCCAAACGGAGAGAAAACTCAGTAACTACAAACAGTTCAAAGAACAACAAGACTAACCACGCTCGCAAACCACGGGAGTAGGCAAACACAGGTTAAATACCAAAATTATCGAAGTCAGCCACGCTAACTAGAATACAAATGGCGACAACGCAAACACAGCCACTGAAACTACAAGTCCAAACGGACGAAATAACAGTAGCTACAACAGCGAAAAAGTTCGTAAACAACAAACAAAACAAGAACGAGCTCACCAAACAGGAGCCCGCACGGGAGAAAGACAGGTAAAACGTGGCCGGAAGGTGAAAACATCACAACAGGCAGCCACGGTAGCGAAAATTCAGAGCACCCTCTCTCTAGGACGCTGAAATGTCGTATGCTTATTACCATGTGTTGGTAGAGGAAGTGACGTAGTATCCACCAATGGGAGGTAACTCTCAGGGTACCTGCTCATTACCAGGGCTATTTAAGCCTTTTTTGGTGATGGGGTTGCTTCCCTTTAAAATTGTTAGACGGGTAAGCGTTTTCAGTACCTAGCATCTCAGACTGTGTCAATGCTATATGTGATTCGGAATAAGAATATGTAATTTAATAATCTTTTATCTTTATATCCATACCAGGAACGAATATAAACACTATTTTACAATAAAACTGATCATTTTTTTCCTTCTCCTGAAAAGCTGTTTTAAAACGAGCTACCCCAAAATTCCTCGACAACGTCAAAAAGAGACACACGACCATACCACCCTCAAACACACTGACTACTCTACAGCCAAACTGACCAGTGAGCAAGAAGAAGCAGAAGACGATGATGAAGGTGTAGCCGAAGTAGAGGAACCCGCTGGCGCTGCCCTGCATCTCCAGCTTGGTGAAGTAGAAGTGGATGCAGTAGACGAAGAAGTAGACAGCCGTGAACCCGCTCGTCAAGAATGAGCGCCACCACCAGTGGTAGTCCTGTCAGTCAACACAATCACACGTTTACTTCAATTCTACAACCCTGTTTACAGGCAATCCACAAAGACTTATCTTTTCTAGTCCTGTCAGTCAACACAATCATACGTTTACTTCAATTCTATAACCCTGTTTACAGGCAATCCTTAAAGATTTATCTTTTCTAGTCATGTATGTCAACACAATCAAACGTTTACTTCAATTCTATAGCCCTGTCTACAAGCAATCCATCCAAACTGTTATCTATTTTTTTCTCAGATAGACAATCAATCAATCAATCAATGACGCTTATATCGCGCATATTCCGTGGGTACAGTTCTAGGCGCTCTGCAGTGATGCCGTGTGAGATGAAATTTTATACATATCAGTATCCAGCACAACATTTGCAGTAAGCTAATCTACATTTTTGTAACCGTCATCATAGTGACTGTATCATATCGTTTCGTCTCAATAAAACGTTCCTGTAACATACCTTGCTTGTTTTTTCATTTTGAATTTTAGAACATTGCACCTGTCATCATAGTGACTGTATCATATCGTTTCGTCTCAATAAAATGTTCCTGTAACATACCTTGCTTGTTTTTTCATTTTGAATTTTAGAACATTGCACCTGTCATCATAGTGACTGTATCATATCGTTTCGTCTCAATAAAACGTTCCTGTAACATACCTTGCTTGTTTTTTAATTCTGAATTTTGGAACATTGACAATCTATTTGTTTTAGGATTTATGTATGACGGCGACACTGCTAAACCAGCACGACACCGACCAAAGCCTTACCTCGGCACATAGGTGGAAGTAGCAGAAGAGGATGGTGACCTCGGAGCAGGTGATGACGAGGATGATGAAGACCAGGAAGAGGAACCCAAACATGTAGTATATCTGGTGAGACCTGCAGCACACACACACACACAAACACACTGCAATACATCTGGTGAGACCTGCAGCACACACACACACAAACACACTGAAATACATCTGCCTACATTTACATACACAGTTCTCAATGAATTTAATAATAATAATAATAATAATTAATACTTCTCGAGTGCACGAATCAAGGGTCCCTGCTCAGAGCGCTTTATAATCGAAAATTTTAATAATAAATTTTCATTTGATTAATATACTTACCCGAATCACATATAAGCATTGACGTAGTCAGAGATGCTAAGGTCTGAAAATCGCTACCCGTCTAACAATTTAAAGGGAAGCAACCCCACAACAAAAAAGTGTACGAGGAAGTGTAGCTAAGGACGCTTGCCAAGGGGGTTACCTCCCATTGGTGTGAACTACGTCACTACCGCTTCCCGAGCACGTGGTAGAACTCATGCGACTTATAGAATACTTAGAAACTATAATGCGGGGAAGGTGGGAGGGAATTACCTATGTGATTCGGGTAAGTTCAAATGAAAATGTATTATTAAAATTTTCGATTAAATTACATATTCTTACTCCGAATCACATAAAAGCAGATAACTCCAACAAGGTGGTGGGAACATATAATATACTCTGAAGAGGACTAGGAAGGGGAATGTCCTGTCTAGTCCCGACGACGTTTCTCAAAATTGATGAAACATAGTCTGCCTTCAAAGAAGCTGTTCATAGAACATCATAGCATCCTCCTGAACTGAGGACTGCTAAAGTCGATGCCCGAGATCTAGAATAGTGCACTCTAGTAGGTGCTGGAGGAAGGGCTGACTGCCCCCCCCCCCCCCCCCTTGTTTGTAACCACTCATGGATTTGCCTAATGATGGTAAAAAAAAAACCACCCAGATAAGGTCAGCTTAGATAAAGTCCTTATCACCTCAAGTCTGTTTGAGACCTGAGTGAAACTGACCTTAAGCTTCGTGAGTTACGTCTTTCGGGCAACCAGAAAAAGCGTCAACCTCACTGACTCTGTCTTAATCCTGACTGGCAGAAAGAGTGAAACTCCTTGCAATCAGCTAAAACCAGGAAGACAGTCCTAACTCTAAAAAGAGAGCTCAGAAAGTTCCGAAAACAACGAAACTGTCTTTAAAGGCAAACGAGTAGTAAACAAGTTGCGTAAGGCGAAAATACAATATTTAGTCAAGTAGCTGTGGAACTCACAGAATGAAAGTGAACGCAATGTAATTTTTCAGCAAGACCGTATACTCGTAGCATCGTCAGTCCACCGCTCATGGCAAAGGCAGTGAAATTGACAAGAAGAGCGGGGTAGTAGTTGCGCTAAGAAGGATAGCACGCTTTTCTGTACCTCTCTTTGTTTTAACTTTCTGAGCGTGTTTTTAATCCAAACATATCATATCTATATGTTTTTGGAATCAGGAACCGACAAGGAATAAGATGAAAGTGTTTTTAAATTGATTTGGACAATTTAATTTTGATAATAATTTTTATATATTTAATTTTCAGAGCTTGTTTTTAATCCGAATATAACATATTTATATGTTTTTGGAATCAGCAAATGATGGATAATAAGATAAACGTAAATTTGGATCGTTTTATAAATTTTTATTTTTTTTTACAATTTTCAGATTTTTAATGACCAAAGTCATTAATTAATTTTTAAGCCACCAAGCTGAAATGCAATACCGAACCCCGGGCTTTGTCGAAGATTACTTGACCAAAATTTCAACCAATTTGGTTGAAAAATGAGGGCGTGACAGTGCCGCCTCAACTTTCACGAAAAGCCGGATATGACGTCATCAAAGACATTTATGAAAAAAATGAAAAAAACGTTCGGGGATTTCATACCCAGGAACTCTCATGTCAAATTTCATAAAGATCGGTCCAGTAGTTTCGTCTGAATCGCTCTACACACACACACACACAGACAGACAGACGCACATACACCACGACCCTCGTTTCGATTCCCCCTCGATGTTAAAATATTTAGTCAAAACTTGACTAAATATAAAAACGAACAAAAACCTGTGCGTCTCACTTTTGGATCGAACAAAGAGAGTTCCGACTGACCGAGAATAACACCCTCCGGGGAGTGAAGCGCTGAAAGGTTAGAGCTTGAGTAAGCCACAGCACCGTAGTCTCCAAGTGGTAGACGTTAATTGTTCGTAATGAACCAGGGGCAAGAAGCCTTCTCCCTTGTTTACTGACAAGAGGCATGGCAAATGCCGGAACGAATTCTGGCATTTCTAGACTCCTCACAAAGAAGAGTCAAAGGAAATGACTTAAAACCGAAACCAAAGGAAATAACTTCCAGTTTCGGCGAAAATACGACCTCTTCTCAAAGCTGAACCGAGAAAGGTAGTCGAACAGAGCCTAGTAACTATCGTCCGGTCAGCTTGACATGCATCTTATGCAAAGCTATGGAAACCCTTGTCAGAGAGGCAGTAAATGATCACCTGAGGTCAAACAATCTCATCTGTGAGAATCAGCATGGGTTTGTGCAAGGGAGGTCATGTGTGACCCATCTTCTTGAGGCATTGGATGATTGGACAAAGATTCTAGATGAAGGAGGCAGTGTTGACATAGTTTACATGGACTTCATGAAGGCATTCGACACTGTTCCACATGCAAGACTGATCGCGAAGGTTGAAGCGCATGGAATTCATGGTAACGTCCTTAACTGGATACGCAACTTTCTAGCGGACAGGCATCAGCAAGTGATTGTGAACGGTACACACTCAGACAAAGCGCCAGTCACCAGTGGAATCCCCCAGGGAAGTGTATTGGGCCCTCTGCTCTTCACCCTGTACATAAACGACTTGCCTAGCCAAGTCACCAGCTCTGTGAAGTTGTTTGCTGACGACACCAAGCTATATACATGTACTGACGTGCCCTCAGGACCTGTTGTCATGCAGGAAGATCTGGACAAGCTACAAGAGTGGTCTGACAACTGGCTCCTCAAGTTCCACCCAAAGAAGTGTAGTGTCCTTAAGCTAGGCAAACAACACACAGAGACCAGCTATCACATGAAAGGGAGATCCGAAAGTGGTGAGGAGGTTAGCATCACTCTAGAAGAAAGCGAAACGGAGAAAGACCTTGGTGTACTTGTAGACAATCGCCTGAGTTTCAAGGGACATGTTGCACAAGCAACTGCGAAGGCAAACAAAACCTTAGGCATCATCAGGAGATCGTTTGAGCATCTGGATAGGGAGGTGTTTGTACAACTCTACAAGAGTCTTGTCAGGCCAATCCTTGAATATGGGCATTCAGTATGGCAACCACAGCAGAAACTGCTGTGCAAGGAAATAGAGGACGTACAGAGAAGGGCTACCAAACTGATATCGGCTCTCAGTGAGAAAACTTACCCAGAACGACTTGCTGTACTCAAACTACCGAGTCTCGAACACAGGCGTCTCCGAGGTGACATGATCGACCTCTACAAGTATATGCATGGGATCTACGACACAGGCAACCCGAATTTCCAGCTGGCCGAAACCAAAGACACTAGGGGAAACAGCCTCAAGTTGTACAAACCATTTTGTAGGCTGAACGTTCGGAGCTGCTTCTTCGCAGAAAGGGTGATTCCTCACTGGAACAGTCTGCCAGAAACAGTTGTGACAGCACCATCGCGCAGTGAACAGTTTCAAAGGAAGGCTGGACAATTTCTGGGCAGACAGACCAGAGAAATTCTCGCCAACGTGCTACCAATAACCGCCCGCGCATGCCACCAACAAAAGTGTTATTGGAGTACTATTCGACAGGATCGATGAACAGGCCTAAGGCCTTAAACATCGCAAGTTCAAGTTCAAGTTCAAGAGATTCGCTAATCAGCAAACCCCCGCTCCCGAAATTGCTGCCAAGCGTGGAGACCGCGCCAGAAGGAGCAAAACTTAGAGCCGCAGCTCTCTTAAGGGAGCCGCGAAAGAGGGCGCCCTGAAAGCAGTACACAACCGGCTGGTTAAGTGCGTATCGGAAAACGCTGCACTAGGTGTTCCCAGCGGTCACCCACCCTAGGACTAACCGAGCTCGAAATTGTTTAACTTCCGTGATCGGACAAGACCAATGCCCTGAGTAATCCAGTTAGGGTCCAACCACTGACTTGTCATGTGTTGAACCAGCTCTGAATTGGAATAGACCTGAAGTCTGGAGAGGGTGAATCCCAAAGCGGCTTAAGCGCTAGCGGGAAAGGTCTGAACGTAAATTTCACTAGCAAGAAGCTATGAATGTAATCGACCTAGGATGGAAGCAAGAGTCCTAGTGGGCGCTTGCTGTAGTGCCAACCATGGGAACGATCAGTGCCGAAGGTTGTCCACTCAGAACTGAGTAAGACGAACTCTCCAGGTGACCGGAAGAACGAGAGAGGCGTGACCGATCTCCTCACTATAAACGAGAGTGACTCCTGAGTACATGATACCAGAGTCCTTCTCGGTGAGAAAAAAGGTCATGAACGAGCACAAGCGTTCCTGAAGTTCGTTAAACTTTAAGAAACGCCGCTCACCTCCCTATGAACCGAGGCTGTGAAACACAGCCTGTTCCAAATCGGATAGCCAAAGTAGGCTACTGTTGGTGCATGACCTGCTTCGAGTGTCTACCCAAGCATGACCGAGAGTGTGACGCAGTACAGATATCCTGCGTTAGAGTCCGAGTCTAACAAAGACGAGGACTCAATGTACTCATGGGTTGTGAAAGAAAAACGTCTATGAACCTGGCTTGATCTTGAACGTCGTTACCCTTCGAGTATGTTTGACAAGGGTGCCGTAACCGGCAGTCCTGTTGCCCTCAGACTGACTTTAACCACTTCTTGTTGAGACGAAAGAAGTTAAAGGAAAGTCTGAGCAAATTCCTTGTGAGGACATAAAGAAGGAGTGCACCCAGTGGCCGACAGCTGTCCTACATGACCTTCTCGCTACTTGGATTAGGGAATGTGTTTATAATCTGCGTTCTAACCGAAGTAAATGCTGATCAGACTCATAGCAATCCTGTGTAGCGGCAGGAAACGACAAATAATGGGACGAAAAATTGCCCCAAAAACGTTGTTTTCTGTTAAAAAGACGAAACGGTCGGAGGAACTGGAAACCAGAACCAGCCGACAGAATAAACCTCTACCACTTCCTGCCTCAGTCAGCGAAGATGGTTGGAGGTAGCTGCTTACCACCGGTGTGGTTGACGTAACCGGAAATCGGAAACCCAACTGGCCACACATTATTCCCTACCAGTCCATGCGTAAGCAGAGGGAGCTAGTACAAGGGAGCAGCGAACTCCGGTTGTGTGTCAGCAACCAAAAGTGCAGAAATCACAGTGGCCGAAGCCTGGTGTGACTGGTGACACATGAACAAAATGGCTTTCAGTCAGACGCGGAGACCGACGGGCAAACCCGTAGGTGTAGTTGCTTGTGGCAGAAGGGTGATCAGGATAGCCGGAAGACGGAAACCCGATCGAACGGAAGTCGTCCTGTCTCACCTCATGCCTAGGCTGAGGGTGAAGAGAGGAAGAGTCGAAATCCGAAGCCACAAGAACCGAAAATGCATTAGTCGACCCGGCGGACGGGCAGGACAACCAATGCACAGGCTGAGGCTGAAAGCCGTGATGCCCGTAGGCTAGCCGTTGTTCCAAACACCCCGAAGAACGCCAGTAATCGTCAGTGAAAGGAACAAAAGTTTCGACTGCAGATTCAGGTGCTGGGCTATAAGCCAACAGCAAAGGAACCAGAACATTAACCCTCTGCCGGAAGGAGAGGGCTAGGCCAAACCTGAGAGAGGTGGTAAGCCACAGAGGGTGACTCCCCAATTCGAAAATAGGAGTCCTCCTCCTTCTAAAACCGGAAGTCATCCATTCCAATGGGGCAACCGAAGCGGAAGCCTCAGAGGACAATGCACCCTCAGAAAAATATCTGGATGTTACTTACGCCACCAACTCAAGTACAGCATTAAGCTTGGACGAAAAACCAGAACGTGTCTGCTCACCATCGAAAGACAGAGTCAGACGCGGAGAGGACGAACAAAGACCGTAGTCATAGTTGCTTGTCAATCAATCAATCAATCAATATGAAGCTTATATAGCGCGTATTCCGTGGGTACAGTTCTAAGCGCTTGTCGAAGAGTTGTCAACACAGGACTAACAAAGAAACTAACATCTTCAGACGGACACGAACCCTATCAGACACTAGCAAACCCTGGTAAACAAACAACTGTTTAACAACAATGTACACATCAATAGCTAGGTCAAACAAAATAATATTAAGCACAAAGAAAACACCTCTCACAGAGCACAGCACAAGAATGTCTTTTGAGGCACAGCACATCACGTCGAGCATGAAAGTCGCAGCCAGCTACGGGAAGAACTGAGTCTTCAACCTACTCTTGAACGCGTCAAGAGAGGGGCTCTGGCGAAGCTCAAGCGGCAGGGAGTTCCAGACGGAGGGGCCCGCGGAGGGAAATGCACGCTGACCAGCAGATGCGAGTTTCGAGCGAGGGATGTGGAGGCGGAGAGGGTCAGCAGCAGAACGAAGGGGACGGTCGGAGGGCTGGGTGTACAGGTCCAGGGAGGATTGAAGGTACTCGGGAGCAGAGTCGTTGAGACACTTGTAGACCAGAGTGGACAGTTTGTAGGAGATTCGGGTGTTGACAGGGAGCCAGTGCAAGGAGCGAAGTAGGGGGGTGATGTGGTCTCGCTTCGTCTTCCTCAACGTCAGCCTGGCAGCGGCGTTCTGGACTCGTTGTAGGCCATGAATGGATGAGGCGGGGAGGCCAGCCAGAAGGGAGTTGCAGTAGTCCAGACGACTGAAGATGAGGGAGACAACCAGCTTGACACAGGCGTCGTGGGTGAGGTAGCGACGGATGGAGGTGATGCGTCGTAGGTGGAAAAAGCAGGTCTTGATGATGAAGGAGATGTGTGTCTGCATGGAGAGAGTGGAGTCGAGAAAGACGCCAAGGCTCTTGACAGCAGGGGAGAATGGAACAGTCGCGTCATCCAGCTGGAGGTCGGTCACAGTGAGGGAAGCAATCTTCTGTCGTGTTCAAACGAGAAGGGCCTCCGTCTTCTCACTGTTCAGCTTCAGCTTGTTCTCAGTCATCCAGTTCTTGATGTCAGTGAAACAACTGGAGATGGATCCAAGGAGATCGTCAACGTCCTCCGGCTTGGCGCTGTTCTGGAGCTGCGTGTCATCGGCAAAGGAGTTGTAGTTCAGGCCGTGGCGTTCGATGACCAGGGAGAGGGGTTGGGTGTACAGGGTGAAAAGGACAGGGCCGAGGACAGATCCTTGTGGGACGCCGAAGCGGACAGGGACAGGCTGAGAAGAGAACGAATCAGTGGTGACAGTCTGAGAGCGGTTCTGGAGGTAGTTCCTAAACCAAGAGAGGGCGGTGTCGTGAATGCCGAACGTGGAACTGAGGCGATCGACGAGTAGCTGGTGGTCGATCGTGTCGAAGGCCGCGGAAAGGTCCAGCAGCACAAGGGCAGAGACGAGACCGCTATCTGTTGCGTTCAGGAGGTCCGTGGTGATTCGCAGGAGCGCCGTCTCGGTGCTGTGGTGAGGGCGGTACGCTGACTGGTACACTGGCATTAGCGAGTTCCGAGACAGGTGGGCGCTCAACTGCTCCAGGATGATACGCTCCAGAAGCTTGGAGAGGAAGGGCAGGTTGGACACAGGACGGTAGTTCTTCAACTTGTTGACGTCAAGGCCGGGCTTCTTGGTGAGTGGGCGGACAACGGCAGACTTGAAGCAGTCGGGAACGACGCCTGTGGCCAGGGATATGTTGATGATATCTGTGATAGACGGCAGGAGCTTGTCCAGACACTTGGTGAAGAGGAAGCCTGGCAGGGGATCTAGCTCGCAGGTCTTGATGGCCGTCTTGGTGATTAGTCGCTTGACGTGGTTTTGAGTGACAGGCTGAAAGCACGTGAGGGGGGAGCCGGAGAAGGAAGGGGAGGGTGGGGACGGGACGAAGGGCTGCTGATCGAGTGTTTTCCGAAGCTTGTCAATCTTGTCCTTGTGGCAAAAGGTGACCGGGATAACCGGAAGACGGAAACCCAGCCAAACGGAAATCGTCCTGCCTCATCTCATGCCTAGGATGAGGATGACGGTAGGAAATGTCGAAGTCCAAAGTCACAAGAAACGAGAGTGCAGTAGCCAACACCGCGGACGGGTGAAATGACTGTTGCACAAGCTGAGGCTGAGGGTCCGACGCGGCAAGCGAAGGGCCTAGCTCGAAGCTGTAGTTGCCTGTGAAAGAACGCTGAGAGGGGAACCGGAAGCCGGAAACCCTTCCTGCTGGTAATCGTCCCTCCTCACCCCCTGCCTAAGAGGAAGGTGAGAGGAAGAAGCTTCGAAAACCGAAGGCACAGGAACGGAGGAGCCAGCAGTCCCCACCTCGGAAGGGTGGAGGGGCCGCTGGACCCCTGAGGCTGGAAGCCTGCATGCCTGTAGGCCAGTCCATGATGCACGAACACCGACGTCCAAGAGGAAGCGTCGGGAACCGGATCGGAAATTCCGGGCGGAGCCGGAAGTGCAACCGAAGCAACGGCGCTATGCCGAAGCTGATGTTGCACAGACTGCGGGCGGAAGCCCAAAGGCCCGTAGGCCAGCCCTAGGTCCGAACCGGATGGGACTGTAACAAGTCCGCTAGCCGGTGGACCTACACTTCCGGTGAAAACCGGAAGCGCAGCTGTCGAAAACGACTGCTGACGTAAGGCTAGGCTCGAGCCGGATGGGACTATGACGGGTCCGCTAACCGGTGAGCCTACACTTCCGGTGAAACCGGAAGCGCAGCTGTCGAAAACGACTGCTGACGTAAGGCTAGGCTCGAGCCGGATGGGACTATGACGGGTCCGCTAACCGGTGAGCCTATGCTTCCGGTGAAAACCGGAAGCGCAGCTGTCGAAAACGACGGCTGCTTCTGCCCCTCTCCCGGGAACTGGTTACCACCAGGAGGAGGGGCAGACGTACCTGGCAGGGGGTGACCCTGCGATGACCGTATCCCCGCAGGGACATGCATACCTGCACTCCCACAAGCGAGAGACAGAGTATGCCGGTCATGACGAGAACCGTCTCCCAAAAGGGAATGTCCTGCAGCGTCACTAGCGCTAGCAGACCGGTTCGAAGATCCAGGGGAGGAAGGCGGCGGAGGAGATCCAAACTGGACCACGTAGCCGCCGGAATCCAAATCACGGCCAAGAAAAGCGTGCCCCCCACCTCCGGGTGGAGGACGGAGCTGGAGCGTCATCTCCTCACGCATGAGGCTGCAGATTTCTGGAAGCAGAGAGCTAATCAAAGCAGACACCAAAGCTCTAGGCTCTGGTGCCGAGACAAAAGGCAAACTAGAAGACATACTAACACTAGGCTGTGAGCTAGCACGAACATCCTCAGAAGCAGAATGGGCACAGAAAACACCGTATTGTGTGCCTGATCCCACAACAACCACCGGGGGTTAGGTTAAAGCCGCAGAAGACTTAGGCTTAGAAGGACCCTTGCCCTTGCCCTCGGCCTTCACACTACGTTTCTTTTCACTGTCAGCCATGCTGACCGAAAAGGATAAGCTAACTACTGAAAAGTTTAGAAGTCCACAACGGACAAAAAATCAGCAGAAAGAAACAACTAACGCTAGTCAAAATAGCTACCCAAAAGGCGGCTAAACAACAAACTACTGAAACAGTTAGAAGTCCAAACACGGACAAACAAACTCAGTAGAAAGGCAACACGTGCTAGTCAAAATGGCTACCAAAATGGCGGCCGAACAACAACAACCTACTGACAAATTCGAAGTCCGAAAAGGACGAAAATTCAGTAGAAAGAATAATAAAACGCTAGTCAACAAGACTAACTGGAAAGAGCTCACCAAATACAAAGCAGCAAGCAAGCAGACGGGAAACGTGGCCGGTGGGTGCCGTGCAAACAGCAACAGATAGCCACGAGAGCGAAAGAAAATGCGACCTTCTCCTCTGAGTGAAAAAAGTCGTATGAGTTCTACCACGTGCTTGGGAAGCGGTAGTGACGTAGTTCACACCATAGGGAGGTAACCCCCATGGCAAGCGTCCTTAGCTACGCTTCCTCTTACACTTTTTTGTTGTGGGGTTGCTTCCCTTTAATTGTTAGACGGGTAGCGATTTTCAGACCTTAGCATCTCTGACTGAGTCAATGCTATATATGTGATTCGGAGTAAGAATATGTAATTTAATTTCCGGGAAATATACACACACAAAAATATAATTGTTTTACCAGCAGAGTTGGTTAAATATTTTCATGTACTTGTTTTCTATTTTGATGCAGAGTGGTGTATTTTTCTTTCAAACATACAAAGCCATCCAGAAAGGGTTACCCGGAGAAAAAAAAATCTAGTGTAAATCTAACAAATATCTTCTGTTAAGAGACCCCTTGTCACAACTGTTCCACATTTCCTCTAAACTGAACCCTATCGAATTAAATTTCGAATATCAAAGAAAATGTCAGAATTTACAGGATACCCTTCAAATGTGCTCCCAACCTCCTCCACCTCAGCTCATACTGATAACATAACATACTGAAATTAGTCCATACCTCACACACGGCAGTTTCTGCTATTAGGTTTAGTTCACAGGCACAGCCGGAATCTGACCCCTTCATCACCCCTTCCTCAGTGCCAGGCCGCCAGCGGTAATTAATCACCCATCCCCTGGTTCAGCGCTGGCTACACAGTAGTGACTGTACAACCACGCGATAGCATCACCCACACAAGCCATCTCAGCAGTAGAAGGCTAAGAGAAAAGCTCCCTTCTACTAGCAGGCCAGAGTGCGGCCTAGCTCAACCTCTCGGCAGCTACGCACTGCTATCTCTGCCTTGCGAGTAAGCTGTGTGTTTTGAAAACACTTCTATCTTGTTAGTTCTCTTGAATTACGATGTGAGCATGTGTGTTATTTACACATAGCCTTGTAGTCAAGACCATAAACTTTCAAACAATACTAAATATGACCACTATGCTGTAGGTGTGCCACTGCTGTAGCCTGCAGAAAGAAGACAGACAGAGAACAGTACACACGGCACAATGTAATTAATGACATGTATTTGAGTGGCTACAGATCACGCCACGGTCCACTTTTGAAGACAGAACAAATTAAAAACAAATCTGCAAGGTTAATGTTCATGCTGACACTTTAAAGACTTTTACCTTGTGTGTGTGAGGTATCTTTTCTTGAGCCCGCTTACAGGTATCCAAGTAGGAAAACAGTATTCCAAAATGTCAGCACACGGCAGTTGTTGTTGTTAGCTAGTTTTACTTCCATGTATCTTGTGGTAGATTTAAAGAAGGCTGTTCACATTATACTGACACCAGCAAACCAGGGTCGGCAACGGATAAATGATATGGACACCCACTGCCCAATGCTGGATTCGAACCCGCGACCTTTCGATCACGAGCCCACGCGCTCTACCGACTGACGGTACTGAGAAGGAAACATCAGAATATAATTCACCTGTCAAGTCAGTTTCAACCAGTTTTCTCTTTGGCCTCCCCTTATTCGCCTTTTTTGGTTGCCCTGCTGTTCTGTGGCTTTGAAAGTGGGAGCATGTTTCACACTGACTACTTTGGAGGCTGGAATCATACTGACACCAAATGTTACTAATGGCTTGAGCTTGTTCCTTAACACGATCAGCTGTTGTGTTTGAGGGCGTACGGTTTAATTTAATCAGCTTTGAATAGCACTTCTGACAAAACGTGGTCGAATGTTTTGCACTAATATCAGAAGATACATCAATGTTAAAAAAGTTTTTCAGTTTGTCCGCATAGTCCACACACAGTTTCACATTACAATGTCGATCTTTTTTTGTTCTTGCAGAGCGTTCCCCACACTGTCTACACAATGTATTAACACAAATTAGATGTTCAGTTTCAGTATGCTCCATTATGAAACACACTGCATACCAAACATACACTGTCACATGAAGACAAAGAAGAAAACTGGAAATATTAGGTCACACTGCTGCACAAAATAACTGAGTGTGATGTCACTTGTAATAATACTATGATTCAATCCTTTCTTTTCTGCTGAACAGTGGGTGAAAAAGTTGCCTGTCACAACACAATGCCACACAAATGAAACACACAGCGTACATGTACTCTGATGAAACTCTGATGTTTTTGTTTTTGGTTTTGTTGTAAAGTGTTTATGATTGTGTTCTATTCCGTCAATGGCTTCATTCTGGTAATGATGTTGTTATTGCTTTTGTAAAGCGCTTTGTGTGTTCGAAAGCGCTATAGCAATCACCATTATTATTATTATTATTATGATCAGAAACTAATACAAGACAAAAAGTCTTTAAGACGAAACCACATGGAAAGTGCTCCAGACAGGGCTCTTCAAGATATAAACTAGATAAACAAGAAGGGCAAAGCCCATACGACTCACATGCTTGACCTTGACCTTTACATGACCTTGACCTTCAGGGTCAAGGTCAAGGTCAAATAACTAAACCTAGCAATGACATCATACACTAAGAACTGCTTTACACATTTTTCCTACCAAAATACATGTGACCTTGACCCAAGGTCAAGGTCATCCAAGGTCATGCAACACAAAGCTGTTAATTCAAGACATAGGAAGTACAATGGTGCTTATTGGCTCTTTCTACCATGAGATATGGTCACTTTTAGTGGTTCACTACCTTATTTTGGTCACATTTCATAAGGGTCAAAGTGACCTTGACCTTGATCATATGTGACCAAATGTGTCTCATGATGAAATCATAACATGTGCCCCACATAATTTTTAAGTTTGAAACAGTTATCTTCCATAGTTCAGGGTCAAGGTCACTTCAAAATATGTATACAATCCAACTTTGAAGAGCTCCTGTGACCTTGACCTTGAAGCAAGGTAAACCAAACTGGTATCAAAAGATGGGGCTTACTTTGCCCTATATATCATATATAGGTGAGGTATTGAATCTCAAAAACTTCAGAGAAAATGGGAAAAATGTGAAAAATAGCTGTTTTTAGGCAACATTTATGGCCCCTGCGACCTTGACCTTGAAGCAAGGTCAAGATGCTATGTATGTTTTTTGGGGCCTTGTCATCATACACCATCTTGCCAAATTTGGTACTGATAGACTGAATAGTGTCCAAGAAATATCCAACGTTAAAGTTTTCCGGACGGATGTCCGGACGGATGTCCGGACGGATGTCCGGACGGACGGATGACTCGGGTGAGTACATAGACTCACTTTTGCTTCGCATGTGAGTCAAAAATCTGGTTCTGCTGCAAGGCAGTGGCAGGAAGGCAATTAAACCGTGGGAAATTGACTCATTTTCTGCTGCCAGCCAGTGGAACAAAGAAGGCTGAAGCCCCAGCGGGGCCAGGAATGTGATAACAGATAAGCAGGGCAGGGGCTGCGTGGGCAGGTGCCAGCAGCAAACTTAATCATGCTATCTGTGAAAGGGGGAACTGCCGTGCACACGCTTTTACCTATTACCTGAAGTGAAATGTCAAAGAATCTTCAACAACTGAGAAAATCCTCAAAGGATTAAGTTAGGAATTCCTTCTTCCCCGAGTATCTTGTAACCTTGCCTGGCCAAGGCATAATGCATCTACCCTCATCCCCATCTGGGTTATTCTCTAGAGATGCGTACCATTTTGTGGTAAGCAGTTTCAGTCCTTTAAATGATTATAACGTATATCAAATGGCAACTAGCATGTATTCTCTTTACTTTTTTTAAAAGTAATACTCAAGTTAGATAATGATACAGACATGCAACAAAAAACATAGTACAGCGGAACCCCCCTTGTTAAGACCCCAATTTAAGACTTCCTCCATTTTAAGACCTTTCTTTTTCACATGTTGTGTTGATAAGCTGTGTAATGTTACCTCCATTTTAAGACCTTTCTTTTTCACATGTTGTGTTGATAAGCTGTGTAATGTTACCCCCATTTTAAGACTCCCTCCCTTTTAGGACCTGGTTTTCTCACATTGTTGGTCTTAAAAGGGGGGTTCCACTGTATATATATTTTTTCTTCTATGTGCGAGGACTGACCAGATGCTGTTGAGGATGAAGAAGAGCTGGATGAAGATGCAGCCGAAGGGTAGCACCCCGCCCATCACGATGCCAGGCATCGGCCGTGTGTACAGCGACTGCTCGGGGATCTGACGTGGGATCTGGTTGGTGCGCACTGGGTGCTCAATGGCCTGCAAGCATGAATTAAATCTTAATGTAATTTCAATTGGCATAATTACGATACCATACCTATCACCCTAGAAGCCAAACTTCAGCTGTGAATGTTCATGGCAATTTTCAGTAAAATCACCATCACCACCAAAAACAACAGCTACAAACCTCATGGATATTATTCACATTCAATCCTGCATTAAATTTGATAATTTTTGGCAATTTTAGGCACCCCCTCCCTCCGAAAAAAGTTAGATCATTTACTGATCTATACTTCTGTTCTTGAAGCAACCAGGAAAGCCAACACCCTGTTCTTCAATTAATTATACTGAATTCATGGTCTACAAATTAAAAAGTTAATAACCAGTATAGCACCGACATTCAAAACAAATACGGAAGCATCATGGTTAAAGAAGAGTACCAAATGCATAACTTTTAGACAAAATTAAGACATATCCAAGAGTTCACAGGGGTCCAAAAGAGAAGAATTGACAACACAGCAGAGTTACTTACCCTCCTGCGGAAGCCGAAGTAGGCTCCGACGAAAGTGAGAGGCACAGAAATGCCGAACCAGAGGGCCAGCAGCGTGATGAGGGTGGTGAAGGGAATGGCGGCGCTGGACCCCTTGATCCACAGCACCAGGTTCAGCACAAAGAACACGCCAAACACCACGCTGCAACAAATACCAGCATGTGTCAATGTCAAAACATAATGAAAGGAGGTAGACCGCCAAACTAAAAGATCCAGGAAACAAAGGGATGCAAGAGCTGTATAGAAGGCATCATCATGCAACAAGAGAAAGCAAAAGTTATGCGGCACCAATCTCTCAGGACATGAGACAACTAAACGCAGTGATGTTCCCAGGGGTCGGCCCTCGGCCCTGGGCCGGATACCTTGGTCTAATGACCGGTACCTTGTGTCTCTGGCGGACAAATGTCCGATAAGTTTATGTCAGAGACGGACACTGACCGATCGTTTTATTGCCACGTCGGACATGGCAACATTGATCCGTTTATTTAGATCAGGCATCAGTTGATACGTCTCCTAATCTCCGAATCGGCAACGTCTTCTGTTGTTTGGTTTAGTAACTTCGCCGTTTGAAGACCGCGCAGTTTAAGAATTTCCGAAAGTTCAACTTCCGGTTGTATAGATTCTAGAAACTGCGAATGCGATCATGCCGCCTGCGAAGAAATTGAAACCGGACAAGGACCAACCCAAGCTGTGTTTTCG
The DNA here is from genome assembly GCF_037325665.1 of Littorina saxatilis. Lineage (NCBI taxonomy): Eukaryota > Metazoa > Mollusca > Gastropoda > Littorinimorpha > Littorinidae > Littorina > Littorina saxatilis. The sequence goes on from NC_090257.1 coordinate 33,463,233, forward strand.
ACAGTCAGATCATGATCAGTCGTCAAGTGTGACTGTGACCGGACCCACTGTGACTGTGAGTACGAAAACGGCGACGACACCACCACGGACGTTTGTGCCTTCATGGCTTAAACTTTATCCATGGCTAAATTTCGATGGCGAGAGAAAACTGATGTTTTGCACAGTGTGCATTTCAGCAAACCGAAACAACAGCTTCACACGTGGCTGCTCGAATTTCAGAACACACACTCACACACACACACACACACACAGACACACACACACAGAGACACACACACACAAGAACTAGAAGAAGGCAAGTTTGGAATACAATTACAATATATTTCTCTCTCTGGTGTGTGTCACAGTGTGTGTGTAGGCCTACCAAAGGAGGATGTGGACGGCTTATTTCTTTCCACGTGAAATGACCGATTGATTTTTACAGTTCAGGACAAATGTCCTATACTTTCAGCAAGGCTAGGACATTTGTCCTATAAGGACAAAATCCAAGGAACATCCCTGTAAACGTATTGAAATCAACATGTCACCCTCATCCTCTTAAACACCACATGTGTGTGTGTGTGTGTGTGTTGGGGGGGGGGGCACATGTGTGGATGCAAATGCGTGACCATGACTTTGTGTATGACTCCATGTGTTGAGCACGTCTGTGTATGCAGGCTCATGTCCAAACACATCTGTATGCAGGCTCATGTCTATACACATCTGTATGCAGGCTCATGTCCACACATCTGTATGCAGGCTCATGTCCACACACATCTGTATGCAGGCTCATGTCCACACATCTGTATGCAGGCTCATGTCCATTCACATCTGTATGCAGGCTCATGTCCAGACATCTGTATGCAGGCTCATGTCCACACATCTGTATGCAGGCTCATGTCCATACACATCTGTATGCAGGCTCATGTCCACACATCTGTATGCAGGCTCATGTCCATTCACATCTGTATGCAGGCTCATGTCCATACACATCTGTATGCAGGCTCATGTCCATACACATCTGTATGCAGGCTCATGTCCATACACATCTGTATGCAGGCTCATGTCCATACACATCTGTATGCAGGCTCATGTCCATACACATCTGTATGCAGGCTCATGTCAATACACATTTGTATGCAGGCTCATGTCCATACACATCTGTATGCAGGCTCATGTCCAAATACATCTGTATGCAGGCTCATGTCCATACACATCTGTATGCAGGCTCATGTCCATACACATCTGTATGCAGGCTCATGTCCATACACATCTGTATGCAGGCTCATGTCCAAACACATCTGTATGCAGGCTCATGTCCACACATCTGTATGCCCCAACATACCCATTTTTGCACAAAGGTAAACAGAATCAAGCCATACAGGTGTACCATGTCAAACAGTAGTCATGAAGTAAGCTCGTCAGTGTCTACCACAAATCATGAAAATGTCATGCTCACCCAGGGCAGAGGAAGGCTGTTAGAATTACATTGGACTTCCACTTCTCTCCGCCAAACACTGCAAAACGATGAAAATATAAAATTTCAAGAATAAATTTTGATTTAATTAATATACTTACCAACTCACATAGATAGCAATAACTTCGTTTGGTTGCTAAGACATTGAAGCACTCTTACATGGTAACATGGGGAGATAACTCTAAAACAAAACCCTCATGCCATATAAGGCATGGTCCGTGGTGGTTATCTCCCCTCACCGGTGCTGTGCGCATGCGCAGGAAGTACACCGGTGATACTCATTCCGTCCTGAAACATATACCCCTTTAAACAATTTACGGGGCAGGCTGGGAGGGAATTCGATATGTGAGTTGGTAAGTATATTAATTAAATCAAAATTTATTCTTGAAATTTTATATTAAATTACATATTCTTACTCAACTCACATAGATAGCAGATTGCTAATCTAGGTGGTGGGTAAACAATATACTCACAGTCAGCATCGAGAAAGCATCTGTCCTGCCGCTACCATAGCTGGCAGGCCAAATGTTCCGTCCAGACGAGAACTTGCAACATCCCGCAGGTAAAAGTTCATGAACACATCCTCAGATGCCCAGTAGGCTGAGTCCATGACTTCTTGAAGTCTTCCGGATCCTAAGACTGCCAAAGACGATGCCCAAGCCCTAAGTTCATGGGTCCGGGCTGACTGGAGGGGAAGGACTGACTGCCCCCCCCCCCCCTTTTCTTTGCCACCAAAGGTAAGCTTGTCTTACTAAGGTGGAGATCCATCTAGCCAGGGTAGACTTTATTATGTCTTTTTCTCTCTTCGTATTGACAGAGATGAAAAGAAGCTTTTGTTTTGAGGATCTAATCGGATTAGAACGAGACAGGTAAGCTTTCAAAGTTCTCACAGGACAGTTTGCGACATCCGGATCCGAAGGAGCTAAAATGGTGCTCAACGGTTTAATCTGGATTAAAGGAGAAGGTTTGTCTGGTTTTTGTTTTTTTGCTAAAAACTTAGTGCAAAACCTGAGTATAACTGAACCGTCCTTCTCAAAAGAAATGTCGCGAGGTGAGCCCGACAAGGCGTGAATCTCACTACCGCGTCTCGCAGAAGCCAACATGACGAGAAAAACTGCTTTTTGCATAAGATTAGCAAGACTGGCAGAGCATAAAGGCTCAAAGTCTTGTGACCGTAAAAATTCCAGCACTAAAGGCAAATCCCATGCCGGAACAGCGGATCTTGCTTTATTAAAACAAAGGGAAGCTCCCTTTATCACGCTAGAAATGAAACCTCCGAGTGAGATAGAATGTCCTAGTTGCTTCAGTGTGACTGAAATCGCCGACCGACGGACTTTCAAAGAAGCCGGCGAAACGCCCTGACTAGCGAGCCAAGACAAATGGTTTGCTACTTGAATAGAACGGGGTGACGTAGGTTTCACTCCGTTAGCCTTGCACCATTTCAGCCAAGCCAACCAGTGAGAGGTATATACTGAGGAAGTAGAACCTCTATGTGAAGCCTGTATCAAATCCAGCGTAGCGGCTGAAGCCCCTGATCGTTTTAATGATTCCCGCACAGTATCCAACCGTGAAGGGAAAGCCACTGTGGGTTTTCGTGAGGGGTGCCCGATCGAGGCTGTACCAGATCCCCTCTTCTGAGATCGAGAGGAAGAGGGGGTTTGCTTGTCAGTCGCAGAAGGTCCGGGTACCAAGGCTGACTCGGCCAGTTCGGAGCTACGAGTACCAGAGATGGTCTTTCCAGATCTGCCTTTCTCAAGACCCTTCCTAGAAGGGGAGTTGGAGGGAAAGCGTAGGCGTGCAGCCCGCCCCAAGGAATCTCGAGAGCATTGATCTCCCATGCTTCGGGATCTGGAAATGGGGAAACAAACATCGGCAGACGGCGGGAATACCGTGTGGCGAAGAGGTCTATCAGCGGCTTCTCCACTTGAGCCCAGAGGCGGAGAAGCGCTTGATGTGTAATTGTCCACTCTGTGTGCATTATCTTGGTGGACCGACTCAGAGAGTCTGCCAAGACATTCAGCTTCCCTGGAAGGTACTTCGCTGACAGAACTACATCGTGGTTGTGACTCCACACCAAAATCTCGCATGCTCGATGCGATAGAGGCAGAGAGCGAGATCCCCCTTGCTTGTTCAGGTAAGACACCACTGTGGTGTTGTCGGAGTGAACCAGCACATGTTCTCCCCTGAAAAAGGGAAGAAATTCCATCAAAGCTAGAAAAACTGCTTCCAGCTCCAGCATGTTTATATGCCATTTGACTTGCGTCTGAGTCCACAGACCGAAGGTCGTGTGGTCGTCCAGGTGAGCCCCCCACCCCTCGAGTGAGGCGTCCGTGAATAGATGCCTCGAAGGAGGGGACAGAACGATGGGAACTCCCTGAGTGAGCCAAGCTGTGATCAACCATTGCTTGGTCGTGTCCATGAACCAGTCTTGAAGTGAGACTAGCGTCTCCCAGTCCTGAGACCGAGGATCCCATCTGGAGTTCAGCGCTTCCTGAAATGGGCGCTTGTGAAGCCTGCCCAAATGAGTCAGAGGAGCCAGCGATTCCATCTGACCTAGGATGGAAGTCAGAGACCTGACTGAGGCCATAGAGAGAACCGCTGTGGCATTTATGTGATCCTGGATCTTGATTATCCTCCTCTGTGAAGGCTGAACAGTCCAATCTACCGTGTTGAACACCATTCCCAGATACGTGAAGTTCTGTGAAGGTGTCAACTCGGACTTCTTCTCGTTGATCCTGAAGCCTAGCTCCGCTGCCTCCTGCAGAACGATCTGCGTGTGGCTGAGACACAGAGATTGTGCCTGGTTCAGAATCAACCAGTCGTCCAGGTACGTCCTTAGACGTATACCTTGACCCCTGATCAGAGCGCAAAACTGGCGAACTACCATTGTAAAGATCCAAGGAGCCAAGGAAAGGCCGAAAGGAAGAGCTCTGAACTGAAAAGTCTTGTTGCCCCAAACAAAGCGGAGCCATTTCCGGTCTGTTTGGTGCATCAAGATGTGGAAGTAAGCGTTGGATAGATCTATGGAGGTGACCCAATCGGAAGGCCTAAGGGCCTGCCTCACTGAGGTAGGTGTCTCCATAGTAAACTTGATCCTCCTCAGAAATAGGTTCAACTGAGAAAGATCCAGCACCGGACGCCATCCTCCCGAGGCTTTTGGAACGACGAAAAGACGTCCGTAAAAGCCTGGGGAGGCATAATTCCGAACTTCTTCCACCGCTTGCTTCTGTATGAGAAGTTCTACTTCGGCCTGAGCAGCCTCTCTGACTTCCGGTCTGGCCGGAAACCGAAAAGAAGGAGGAGTTCTGGTTAAAGGAGCCTTTTGAGTGCTCCAAAGAAGCCGGAACCCCGATCGGAGCACTCCTGCAATCCAGTGGTTGTTTGATTTCTTCAACCATGCTGGCAAAGCCCGCAAAAGGCCTCCCGCCACTGTAAGAGTGGGGGGCGCAGGAGCGCTCGTGTCGTGTTTTTCCTTTCGCTACTCTCAGTCGCAAAGGAGACACGAGTTGTGTAGGATCGGGGGTGCATCATTGGGGGTTAGGTTTTCGACCTGACCCCCTCTTCCCGAAAGAAGGTTTGGACTTGGGATAAGGACGAGAACGATTCTTTCCGCGCGACGCTGAACCCTTGCTTGGATTCTGACCAGCGTTGGAGGAACCAGAGAACGACTGAGCAGGAGGACCACTGCGCTTTGTCTGGTGCTTAGAGAAAGCCATCTCAGAAAGCTTAACAAACTGCAAGTCCTTGGTTTGCTGTGCCTGCTTTTGTAGCGCGTTCAGCGCGTCCTGTCCAAGAAGGGAACCCTCAAGAAAAGGTGAGACCCTGAGAGTGTCTTGAGTGTTCTTGTCCTCTAGACGAGAGCCCGTCAGAAGAGCTTCTCGCCGCCAGAAGACGGCCTGCGCGTGCAACCTCGCAGACAAAGCCATTTGTTCTGCAGCCACCCTCCCTAAGGTCGCAAAGAGCAGCGAAACGTCCTTAGGATCTGCGTCCTGCCTGAACTCAAAAGGGTTCAGTGAGGACGTAACTGCTCGTGAAAGAGAACGAATTAAAGTGTCAGTCAGAGACGATAATTCCAGAGCAGAGCGGCCACATTCCTCAACAGCAATGAGATCTTTCTCTTTACAAACAGAAAGTCTATCCTTGCTGTAGCCATCTTGCCTAATGGAGGCGCCAGTTCCGGCAAAACCGGAAGTGATGCCGAAGGCAAGGCAAAGGAAGAAATCAAAGGTCTACCAGCGCTAGCGAGACAAAGCTTCCGGTTGATGGTCACAGAATGATGAGCCACACGACCAGGAGCAGCAAGCCAGGGCTGAGCCTCTGCAGGAGCGTCCCCATGAGCCGATAACAGCGGGAGAGAAACATCGCTATGAAAAACTTTCGCAAGCTGATAAGCCACAGCAGGTGACTCTAAAAACTTGAAGTTCTCAGCCCGTTCCTGAGAAGGAGCGAAATCAGCAAAAGCTGGTGGAGGAGGAGCAGCTGAAGTGGTTGCTGCAGACACCCCTTCCGGGAAGTAGTGTGCAGTAACCTCCGCTGCCAAAGCCAGCAAATGATGTAGCTTAGCCGGAAGTCGGCGAGGAGCTTCCTCATCTGCATCTGACGCTTCTTCTTCCATATCCTGCTCATCCCCAACAGAAGCATCATAACGATCATCTGAAGGATGTCCAGCAGAACCGAAATCCGATGAGGCAACTTGAGCCGAAACCGGAAGTGGCTTGGAAAATTTTCCGGAAACCGGAACTCCGTGGAGGGGACCACCATCCGTCTGCCCAATGCCAGCTGTAAGACTGGGAAAGGAAGCGGATGTAGCCTGAGAAACGGCAGCGGAAGCCGCAAGAGCGGAACCGGAAGCCACAGGCTGATGAATGCCTCCTGCCGACAGCGAAGTGCTACCAGCTGAAGGCAAACCCCTCCAACCACCGGAAACCGCAGCGACCGAAACGGCGGAAGCGGAACCAGCAGAGGACTGTATAGCATCAGCATCAACCAGACCCATTAAATGGCAACCGGAAGACCCTGTTGTCTGTCTACCGGAGGTAGCAGACACATGCTCTTCACACCCCATGCCGAGGACCGGAACGGTGCAGGGCTGGCGTGTGGAAACAACCTTACGGTCGGTGTGCACTTCCGCCGAAACGGAAACCGACGTCAAAGGCTTGCGTGCTTCACCAAGAACACCCGAAGGTGCTGATGTCCGAGACCCAGACAAGAATTTGTCAAAAGGTGCATCTGACAATTCCAACACCGTTGTTGGATCTGCGACCACGCCAGCGGACGTGACCGTCGCAGATGGTTCTGAACGAACCCGCGCAAGAGAATGAACATTTCCAACCCCCACCGGAAGAGGAAGAGAAGCATGTGAAGCTATTTGCCGCTCCGACGTAATCAAATCATGTACCTCTGTCTTAAAAGACGATAAGATCGCCAGCAAATCAGCTTTAGTCAAAGATAGATCAGCTTTATGAGCCTGAACTTTCTCAGAAGATGCCAAAACGGAAGAGGCAGGTTTGTCAATGGAAAGCGAAAACGATTCGTCATTTGCCGGATTGAAAACAGAAACAGACACGTTATCGCTCGGCGAAGTTTTCTGAGCAGTACGAGACGTAGTGGTAGTAGCCACCTTAGCTTTGGATTTGGTCGCTTTGCCTGACTGAGAACTGGGAGAGCTAGCCTGTCTGGTCGAACTCCGAGTTTTCTCTCTTTCTTTATCTTATTTAGTTTTATCCGCCATTTTGAATGACAAAATAGAACCAAAACACAAGATGCAAAACGCTCAAAAAAGTTAAGTCAAAACGTCTCAATAAGAAAAATGAAATCTCTCACCCAATCTTGAAGAAGAGATGAAACAAACAAAAGTGTTACCAAGATTCGATGGTCAGCACAGCAGTGAAGACCAATAGCTTAAATCAAAGCCAGAGTACAACAGACACGTCCAGCGCCGTGTGTTGAAGGAAAAGGAATGATTGTCACCGGTATACATCCTGCGCATGCGCAGTACACCGGTAGGGGAGATAACCACCACGGACCATGCCTTATATGGCATGTGGGTTTTGTTTTAGAGTTATCTCCCCATGTTACCATGTAAGAGTGCTTCAATGTCTTAGCAACCAAACGAAGTTATTGCTATCTATGTGAGTTGAGTAAGAATATGTAATTTAATTCTTATTTATCATTATTGTTACAAATGTCAGAAATTCTTGTCATAAATGTCATTTTATTTGCTCCAGCAATTAATGTCAATTAGTGGTTATGAACACTCACAGAGCAAAGACACATTAATATGACAGTAGTCATAACTTAGTCAAGTCCTCAAAACAACCCATATTAACCATTACTAACAGAAGAAACCCATTCATGACCATCTAATCAAGAAGAATTCCTAATCTTGTTTAACGTTTAACTTATCAAGAAGTAAAACTAATGGAAGTGAGAAAAAACGACTGAGTAAATAATTCGCCAACAAATACTGAACCACATACTTTTGTATAGTCTTGCAGAGATGTAACCTGAGGGTGTTCCAAGACAAACATACAGCACCTGCACAATAACAAGGAAAATGAATGAAGATAAAATCTTGTAAAACTTGATTTTATTCCTCTATATTTTCTTTCTTCAGTTTTCATTCAGGGCTAGTGGGACAAGACAATGACAATGACAATTCCTTATCTAACAAGGGTAATAGATAAAGCAGTGATCTGCTTTTTCTATATCCAGCCCTCACCCTAAAGAGGGACTAACTTCAAAACAAAAACAACAAAGTACCGTTTAACAGATAATTGAAGTGAGACACATGATAAGAGATCACCGTCAGAAAAACTGTCAATGGATACGAGACATTTTTATGTATATCAAATTTGTTCTTTTCAGTCATAGATTAGCTGTGATCACAGCTTTTCCTTGCATTACTTACAACTTTGTTTTATTGTTATGTGGGTTCAGAAGTAACAAGACATTCAAGGTCACCCTTTCTGGCAATAGAAATAGAAATAGCGTCTGCTTTTTCACATATCAAGCAAGCAGAAGTTGAGCAAAATGTGTAAGACTTACCAGGGCACAGGTCATGAGAGCACCTCTGTTGGCAGGGGAGAGGAAACCAAGGCAAGCAAACACTGCACACAGAAACAACGCTCTTATTGGGATCACATGTCATGAAAAACATTCTCATCCAATCTACACAATTAAACTTGGAGACCCCCTAAAATGCAAAACGATCAGATTTTTGTAGAACAGCGGAGCCTCCCTATTAAGACCTTCCTTATTACGACTCCCTCTAAGTTAGGACTTTAAATTTCATGACCGATCCTTTTTACTCTGTTTACATCCTCTGTACTACGACTACCTCCTTAACCCGACATACGACTGACAAATCATGGTCAAATGCGACTTTGTTATTCCCGAGAAGAAGTTCAAAACTGTGCAAACCTTGATATTGTTTTGGAAATTGAGCAAACAGTTGACGAGCACATCGCAACTGCGATGTCGTCTGCTCAAACAGGCTCCATTCTCCGCAAGCGTTATTTCCCCTGTTGACATATTCGCGACTGTACTTTATTTTGAATCGATAAAGGTCATTGGCCAGATGTCTGTTTCATTTAGCAAAGAACTGTGCAGGAACTCCTACCTTATAAACATGCAAAGTTACAGAAACGTTATAAAAGCAATCCGATCATCGAACCAAAACCGAAAGTTGTGGTGACGTCATGTCATTTTACGATGTACGTATGCAAAGCGTGTGTAACATTTTCGGTCTAGCTAACAATGGCGGCCGACGAACATGGGTTTTGAAATCTGGAATTGTTCTTGGTTTTCCCCGATCCGTGACCGAATGACGCGATATACAACCACGCGGCGTTCGTTTGAATCAATAAATTCTCAGAATCCCGTCAGTGAAGTTTGAAGGTGAGTAGTGGAGTACGTGTCCTAAATTACTCAACTCTGTGGACAGTCCGTAGTGCAGTTGTCCCCAAGTTGAATGAGTGAGTCAAGTTTCATCGTGAAAACTGACGCTTTTGGCTACAATTTTACATCAGTTTCAACACACTGCCGCGGTATTCGTTTTGTTCCTTGCGTTTGGGACACTTTTCTTTTTCAACCAAATCGTTGCTGGGTATCGTATGACTATGATTAGTAGCTGGTATCGACATCGATGTGCATGTTTTGGGACCGCTGCTTTCGTTCGACCTCAGTTTGTTTATTAAACAAGCAAGAAAACTGTTCAAATGCAATAATGTGTTGAGCTGGCAATCGTGGCATTAAAAAAGAACTGAAACATCATTAAGGAGTTTTATTTACATTTTACACTAGCTGTCTGTCCTTCAGGTCTTGGTTCAGCCTCCCTATTAAGACCCCTCCCTATTAAGACCTGATTTTGTCAGATTTTGGGAGGTCTTAATAGGGAGGTTCTACTGTATACCGTGCACACCTAGAGCACTGGAGGCAGGATGGAAACCATGTAACTCGCATCATTTGCCATCATTACTCTGCTTGAGGCTCTTCCTTTTCAAAGTATAGCAAATTAATTGCACAGTACCTGCAAAACTGTGAGCAGTAGTGTCTAAACATTTCAGTCATTTTAACTTTCGTAACTTGTCGTTTCCATGTAATGCCCCACCGCGGTGTTCCAGTATTGTAGATATCCACATCCAGAATTCTTTGATATCCAACAGAACTACGAAACAGCTCACTCCTGAGTAGAGCCGTGAGCAGTATACACTGGTTCAACCATACCCTACTTGTTGTGAACAGAGATAAATGATGATCAGAGATGGCAGACATCTATACACTGGTTCAACCATACCCTACTTGTTGTGAAGAGAGATAAATGATGATCAGAGATGGCAGACCTGTATACACTGGTTCAACCATACCCTACTTGTTGTGAAGAGAGATAAATGATGATCAGAGATGGCAGACCTGTATACACTGGTTGAACCATAGCCTACTTGTTGTGAAGAGAGATAAATGATGATCAGAGATGGCAGACCTGTATACACTGGTTCAACCATACCCTACTTGTTGTGAACAGAGATAAATGATGATCAGAGATGGCAGACCTGTAAAGGCGGTCCTTAATTGAGCCCGAAGCTCCGTGCGGCCAGCTTCACAAAGCGTACTTCGCGTAGTCCACTTGCCCCAATTAATGACAGGCTTTAATGATGTGGCTTCTAGTACTGCACTGCACCATCTTCCCCAAAAGAATGCCTCAACTCATTCATGTCTGTTTCATAATACTCTGGAGTGTTGTTTTAAATGTTTTAGGGCACTGCGTACCTAGCGTGATGAGGGTCATGAAGAAGATCTGGGTGCCAGAGCCCACCATGACGGACAGCACCATGCCTTTGCGAGGGGGACGGAACACATCGCCGTGCACCAGCTTCCACCCAAACTCCTCCTGTGCATCCTCCTGAAAACACACACATATACATTTATAAAAACATGGACACTGCATCCAGAGTTTCATTTTACACCACACTTCTATCGTCCCATTGCAGAGAAATATAGGTCCTTCCACCCTGTGGAAAGCTAGCAGCAACAAATGTGTGTGTGTGTGTGTTTAGGTGTAACAAGCAACTCGCGCTTCTGACATAATGAATAAAGTATTTTACAACTACAGTGGAACCCCCCCTTGTAAGTCTCCCTCCTTTTCAAGACCTGGTTTTCTTAGACTTTCTGTTCATAACCTGTGTAAATTGACCCCCATTGTAAGTCTCCCTCCTTTTAAAGACCTGGTTTTCTTAGACTTTCTGTTCATAACCTGTGTAAATTGACCCCCATTTTAAGTCTCCCTCCTTTTAAAGACCTGGTTTTCTTAGACTTTCTGTTCACAACCTGTGTAAATTGACCCCCATTGTAAGTCTCCCTCCTTTTCAAGACCTGGTTTTCTCAGACTTTCTGTTCACAACCTGTGTAAATTGACCCCCATTGTAAGTCTCCCTCCTTTTAAAGACCTGGTTTTCTCAGACTTTCTGTTCACAACCTGTGTAAATTGACCCCCATTTTAAGACTCCCTCCTTTTAAAGACCTGGTTTTCTCAGACTTTCTGTTCACAACCTGTGTAAATTGACCCCCATTTTAAGTCTCCCTCCTTTTTAAGACCCGAATTCCTCAGATTTGTGGAGGTCTTAAAAGTGGGGTTCCACTGTACAGAGGAAGTGTGCAAGCTGTTGCCACAGAAGAGGTGTGCAAGCTGTTGCCACAGAGGAGGTGTGCAAGCTGTTGCCACAGAGGAGGTGTGCAAGCTGTTGCCACAGAGGAGGTGTGCAAGCTGTTGCCACAGAGGAGGTGTGCAAGCTGTTGCCAAAGAGGAGGTGTGCAAGCTGTTCCCACAGAGAAGGTGTGCAAGCTGTTGCCACAGAGGAGGTGTGCAAGCTGTTGCCACAGAGGAGGTGTGCAAGCTGTTGCCACAGAGGTGTGCAAGCTGTTGCCACAGAGAAGGTGTGCAAGCTGTTGCCACAGAGGTGTGCAAGCTGTTGCCACAGAGGTGTGCAAGCTGTTGCCACAGAGGAGGTGTGCAAGCTGTTGCCACAGAGGAGGTGTGCAAGCTGTTGCCACAGAGGAGGTGTGCAAGCTGTTGCCTCAGAGGAGGTATGCAAGCTGTTGTCACAGAGGTGTGCAAGCTGTTGCCACAGAGGAGGTATGCAAGCTGTTGCCACAGAGGAGGTATGCAAGCAGTTGCCACAGAGGAGGTATGCAAGCTGTTGCCACAAAAGAGCAATTAATTTTGAGTGTCTATAGCAGCAGGAAGATTTAAGATACATTGTAATGATTTTCCCTGTTAAACTTGTCCCGCAGTGGTTGCACACACAGCTGGTGTGAACATGGCCTGCCTGGTCCTTATTGATTCAGTTTTACATTTAGTGCGTGTGTGCGTGCGTGTAGAGCGATTCAGACCAAACTACTGGACCGATCTTTATGAAATTTGACATGAGAGTTCCTGGGTATGATATCCCCGAACGTTTTTTTCATTTTTTTGATAAATGTCTTTGATGACGTCATATCCGGCTTTTCGTGAAAGTTGAGGCGGCACTGTCACGCTCTCATTTTTCAACCAAATTGGTTGAAATTTTGATCAAGTAGTCTTCGACGAAGCCCGGACTTCGGTATTGCATTTCAGCTTGGTGGCTTAAAAATTAATTAATGACTTTGGTCATTAAAAATCGGAAAATTGTAAAAAAAATTATATTTTTCTAAAACGATCCAAATTTACGTTCATCTTATTCTCCATCATTTGCTGATTCCAAAAACATATAAATATGTTATATTCGGATTAAAAACAAGCTCTGAAAATTAAATATATAAAAATTATTATCAAAATTAAATTTTTGAAATCAATTTAAAAACACTTTCATCTTATTCCTTGTCGGTTCCTGATTCCAAAAACATATAGATATGATATGTTTGGATTAAAAACACGCTCAGAAAGTTAAAACAAAGAGAGGTACAGAAAAGCGTGCTATCCTTCTCAGCGCAAGTACTACCCCGCTCTTCCTGTCAATTTCACTGCCTTTGCCGTGCGCGGTGGACTGACGATGCTACGAGTATACGGTCTTGCTGCGTTGCATTGCGCTCAGTTTCATTCTGTGAGTTCGACAGCTACTTGACTAAATGTTGTATTTTCGCCTTACGCGACTTGTTTTTATTCATTCACATTTTACTGTCAACTTTCCCCAGCCTGACGATTTGTTCAGTTCAAACTCCCCCATCTCCTACCCTTCTTATTCTGCGTTCAAATGCAGATTGGCCATGTTTCAATTCTCCCATAAAACTTTAGTCTATTCTACCAATTTCGTAATATTCAGAATACCATCTTCGTTATCATATACCATAACAAGTGTCAGGAAAACCATGGAAGGAAAACCAAAGTAGATTTCAACTAGCCCCATGCACGTTTCATTGTCTGAACCTGGGTTTTGAACTCACACTGATAGCAAAGAACTGGATTCAAAGCCAGTGTGCTACCCCTTCAGCTACGAACCCACCCATGATACTGTTGAACCCCCTTTTAAGACTCCTCAATTTAAGACCTGCCCCTTTTAAGACTTCACTTTTTCAGACTTTCTGTTCATAAACTCTGTAAATTTACCCCCATTTTAAGACTTCACTTTTTCAGACTTTCTGTTCATAAACTCTGTAAATTTACCCCCATTTTAAGACTTCACTTTTTCAGACTTTCTGTTCATAAACTCTGTAAATTTACCCCCATTTTAAGACTTCACTTTTTCAGACTTTCTGTTCATAAACTCTGTAAATTTACCCCCATTTTAAGACTTCCCTTTTTCAGACTTTAATTTCTCAAGATTCTTGAGGGTAGTATAAAACGAGGGTTCCACTGTAGTGATATTAACCAGACAAACGGTTCCAGCAAGTCATATCATTCCACCAAAAAGTGTCGAGTGACTCACAGCATTGTCCATCTGGTTGTAGCGGGCGATGTCCTTGTGCAAAGTTCGCAGCATGATCATGGCCACCATACCCGACAGGAACACCACGATCACCAGCGAGTTGAGGATGCTGCACGTCACCCACAAAGCAACACGTCAATTTTCCATGCCAACAGATATAATACCAGAGATATAATCTAAGTTTGGCAGACAGACAGACTGACTGACTGATTGACTGATTGACAGACAGGCAGACAAAATAAACAGACAGACAGACAGAGCGAAACCTATATACCCCGTATATGCACACATTGTCGCATAACAAAACTACAGCGTGGTCAACTTTTTTTTTAAACCCAAATTCATTTTGCTCTCCAAGTTTGGTTTGACCAGATTTTCATTCAATTTTCAGTTTAAGTACAGAAGTGATCTTGAAACGTATGAAGATATTAAGTCAGATAACATTTATAAATTATATACTCCGGGCCAGATACCCAAAATGTCCAATGCTTATGGGCACATTTTTGGGAACCACCCTGTATTCAACTAACATCCACTGCAGTCTTGTCAATCAAATTTGATCACTCCAGGCACTTATACCCCAGTCACACAGAGACGCCGCTTCTACTCAGTTGTAAAATTGTCGGATGGCGTGGCCAATCAAGGGCGCAGTACAGTCATGATGTAGTTTTTTTATGGCCCCTGTCACACAGCTCTACGTTTTTACGACGACCATGCCGATCACTCCAATCTCAAAAAGTATAGCACTGAGCCCTTACCGCTTCCAGCCGCAGGCTGTAACCTAACACCTCAGCCCAGCCCTATCTGAAAACTTTCCCTCTTATTTCCTTCTTGCGTGCGTGTGTCTGGGGAAGTGCTGTGTGTGTTTTTTCCTCACAATGTGGTGTGTTTAAATCATCTTCGCTCTGGACTGCAAGATGTGTTTGTGTTCATACTCTGGAATTTTGTCTCTGAATGGTTGTTCCTTGAAGTAAAAGAGAAATGGGGCACGCTCTCCAATGTGTTTCATTTCTAGGATGATGTGATTAGGTGTTGCTTCTCTCTTTCTGATTTTTTTACTCATAATATGACTTGGACATATCAACGATGTGTGGTGTTAAGAAAATGTTACCCTGTGTCAACAATCAAGTTTGAATTACCTTCAAACTTTGGATTTCATTGAGTGAATGGTATTTCTATCCAACAGAAGGGAAATGGGGCTAGCTCTGCCTTGTGTTTTATTTCTATGAGGATGTAATCAGGTGTTGTTTCTCTCGTTTTGATACTAGTACTTATAGTTTCTTTCTTTCTTTCTTTATTTGGTGTTTAACGTCGTTTTCAACCATTCAAGGTTATATCGCGACGGAGTACTTATAGTACGATGTGGACATATCTGCGATGTGTGTTGTTATAAAATGTTACCCGGCGGCCAAACCCCACTTTCAGTTACCTTCAAACTTTGGATTTGATTGTGTGAATGAAAATTCTATCACACAGAAGTGAAATTGTGTGTTTTATTTCCTGGACGTTTAAACTGCTTGTACTTATTGGCTTGTGTGTCGCTTCCCACATTTCTCGTAGCTTGAGTACTGTGAGTATAGCTTCACAGGCGCATGTAGAAAGCCTTCACTTTGAGAGACTCCAAGCTCTCTGCAGAATATGTGGAGAAAGATCGAAGAGAAAGTACGACTCTAACCCAGCAAAATTGTGCATAAAATATTAGTCGGATCTAGCAAGGTTTTACGGCCTAAACATCGCAGAAGAAACGAATGCCGATTTTTTCTCACGGACTTTCTGTTCCAAATGTTATACTCGAAAATTTTAAGAATAAATTTTCCTTTGATTACAGTGGAACCCCCCTTTTAAGACCTTCAAAAATCTGAGAAAGTCAAGTCTTAAAAAGGAGGGAGTCTTAAAATGGAGGTACTTTTACAGAGGTTATGAACAGAAAGTCTGAGAAAACAAGGTCTTAAAAAGGAGGGAGTCTTAAATTGGGGGTCTTAAAAGGGGGGTTCCACTGTAATATACTTACCCGAATCACATAAAGCATTGACGCAATCTGAGATGCTAAGGTCTGAAAAGGCTACCCGTCTTAAACAATTTTAAAGGGAAGCAACATCACCACAGAAAGTGTAAATGGAGCCTTGGTAATGACCACAGACCCGGGGAGTTACCTCCCATTGGTGTGTACTACGTCACTACCGCTCCTCAACATGTGGTCAAGATCATACGGCTTTAAAGAAACTAAATAACCATAAGCGGGGTTGGTGGGAGGGCATAAACTATGTGATTCGGGTAAGTATATTAATCAAATGAAAATTTATTTAAAAAATTTTCAATTAAATTACATATTCTTACTCCGAATCACATAAAGCAGATAGCTTCAACAAGGCGGTGGGAAATAAAAATCTAACTCACTCTAAAAATCCTTGCCAGAAACTGGCCCGCTCCCAACAAGTCAGGAAGGGCCCGGTGGGAAAGAAAAATCTAACTCACTCTAAAACCCTTGCCAGGAACTGGCCCGCTGCCAACAAGTCAGGAAGGGACCCGAGAACCGTCCTGATTGACAGCCGCGATGTCTCTCAGGCAAAAGTTGCGAAGGACAACTTCAGAGAGCCAGTAAGCTGTGCCCAGCACTTCGTCCAATATCCTGGACCGTAAAACGGCCCGGGAAGAGACCCAAGCCCTGGATTTAATGAACCCGAGCAGAGTCGAGGGGAAAGACAATTAAGCTGCCCCCCCCCCCTTTTCTATTGGAAGGAAATGCCAATGCCCTGGAACGATCCGTGCATAACGTTGTCCACTCAGTGCTGAGTAGGACGAACCCTCGAGGTGACCGTAAGACAATCATGCCAAAGTATGCGAACCTTGGGATGGAGTGAAGCCCGAAAAGACCTGTACTATGGTAAGCAAAAACGGAAAACCGTGAAGACAACCAGCCCTAAGACTCCAGAGACAAGAGTTCTCAAGGAAAACCGGAAGTAAACTTCGCGGCAAAATCAGGAGCATTCCTGAGTTTGGCCTAAACCAAAAAGCGTCTGTCTAACTCTGAAAGACTGAGTCAGGCGCAGAGATCAACAGGCAAAACGCCGTCATAGACATAGTTGCCTGTGGTAGAAGGGTGACTGTAAGGAAACCCAACCCAACGGAAGTCATCCTGACTCACCTCATGCTAGGAAGAGGAAAAAGAGGAAGAGACAAAATCCGAAGTCACAGGAACCGAAAATGCCATAGTCACACAACGAAAGGCAGGAGACTATTGCACAGGCTAAGGCAGAGAGCTGTGATGCCCGTAGGACAGCCATTATACCAAAGTACCCACAGTACACAGGTAAACATAAGAAACGGAAGTTTCAGCTGCCAAAAAAGATGCAAAGAAACCGGAACATTAGCTAATCCTCTGCTAGAAGGAGAGGGGTAGCCAAAAACCTGAAAGAGGTGAAAAGCACAAAGAATGACTCCTCAAACATCCATTGCCAAAGACAATGCCCCCTCAGGAAAATCTGAATGTTACCTCCGAGGACAACTCAAAAGAACCTTAAGTTAGGACGAAACACCAGAACACGTC
The DNA here is from genome assembly GCF_037325665.1 of Littorina saxatilis. Classification (NCBI taxonomy): domain Eukaryota; kingdom Metazoa; phylum Mollusca; class Gastropoda; order Littorinimorpha; family Littorinidae; genus Littorina; species Littorina saxatilis. Next base: position 33,480,637 of record NC_090257.1, read on the forward strand.
TGATCGCCAGAGAAAGACAGAGTCAGACTCGGCGAAAGACAAACAAGGACCATGGTCCAGATGCTTGTGGCAAAAAGTGAGAAAACGGGGTAACCTGAAGACAGAAAACCCCACTCAAACGGAAATCGTCCTATCTCATCTCCTGCATAAGATGAGAATAAAGGAAAGAAATGTCGAAGTCCGAAGCCACAAGAACAGGGAAAACAACAACCACCACCGCCGACAAGTGGAGTGGCTGTTGCACCAGCCGAGGCTAAAAAACCTGGATGCCCTAAGGTCAGCCGTTGTTCCAAAACCGAGACGTACCTATGAAACGTCTGTGAGAAAAACAACCAGCGCTAGATTCGACCAGAAGAGACCTCAGCGGGTGCTCGAGCTGATGTACCTAGGTCGCTGTGTAAATCGGACTGATGCATAGGCAAAAATGCCTCAATAGATTGATGGGAGTCGCCCGTCATCACCACTCCCACAATAAATTGGCTGTGTACAGAGACTCTCCAATAAAAACATTGCAAGGAGGAGACCCCCCCCCCGCCATCACCAAAGTGGAGGGCGGAGGGGGGGGGGGGTGATATCAGGGGCACTTCCCTGGGGGGAAAGGCTTGCTGCTAGAGCTGCCCTTCTCCCTGCCCGACAGTAAACTACTTCTCAAAACTCGAGAATCAAGCAGCTGCTCAGAAAACCGAGAATGCAAGAGAAACAAGTCCTCCAACACATGACAGTAAGATCGTAGTGAAGAGAGGACAGCCTCATTTGCTCCTAAAAGATCTAGCAAGGGCTGATCAAAAGAGAGGAGATGTCATCAGAGTCCTGATACACACAAAGTGTGAAAGGATTCAGTGACTCCGAGGAAGAGCGAGAGAGCGCTCTGAAGATCATCTCCGAAAACGAGGCAAGTTCCAAAAACTGACAACCGAATTCCTCCAAAGCGACAAGGGTGTGGTCTGAAAACACAACACCCAAGTACTTCTAAAACCTGCTTCACCAGCAAAGGAATAAGTTCCTGCGTTACCAGTAAAGGTGTACGCGGAAGGGCAAAAGGACGCCAACAAATTCGACCCGGCTTCGGCAAAGTGAACTTCCAAAGACAAGAAGAAACAAAAGTCGAAGCCTGTGAAGCCGAAGCCAGCCAAGGGTGAGATTGCTAAGAGCTCCGACGGCACTCCAGAACATGTCTGATCTGTGGCTCAAGACTGTACAACAGAATAGACACGCGAAAGGACATGAACCTAAGTCGCAGTTGCCAGTGGAAGAGTAATGAACGGGGTGACCAGAAACCGGAAACCCGTCCACCCGAAAACCGTCCTGTATCAAACCCGTAAGAGGGTAAGAGTAAGAGGAGGTAACATCCGAAGCCACCGGAACTGAATAGACAGTAGCCGCAACACCCGACAGATGAAGTGACAACTGTCCCGGCCGAGGCTGAAAGCCTGACCGCCTGTAGGCCAGCCGCCGCTTTTCACTCACTGACACCCAAATAAGAGGAAGTGTCACAACCAGGTGGTCTTCCTGACTGACGCTCTGTCAGTACTACAAGCAATGACCAGTAGCAAACTGCCTCAGCTGGAACACGCTCTACACAACATCAAGAGCCTGAGGACAGTACTGCAATGGATCCCCTCCCACTGTGGTGTACAAGGAAACGAAGAGGCGGACAGGATGGCAAAGCTGGGTGCAGAAGATGAGCAAGAGAACAACCCTGTGAGCCTGACAGAGATGAAGACCATCATTAAGTCTCTGCACAGGACGCCCCAGCCACCTTCCGCCTGAGAACGGGACACAACAGACTTAACCAGCATCTCCACGGGAAGCTGCATGTTGTGCCCTCCCCCATGTGTTCTTGTGGAGAAGCAGAGCAGGACACGGCAGGAACCACCAGGTACTGAGAGAGGAAATCTGGCCATTGCCGGAGTCCCTGCACAACAAGCTGTACGGGCCAGTGGCTGCGCTGCAGATGACCACTAATTATATCTCAAGATCTGGACTCCAAGTGTGATCGACGATCGAAAAGAAGAAGAAGAGGAAGTGTCAGGAAGAAAACAGTGTAATTGGACAGAGCCGGAAAACGCAACAGACAAAACCACACAATGCGGAAGCAAAGGTTGCGTGGACTGAGGCCGGAAGCCCGAACGCCCATAGGCCAGTCCTCAGTCAACTCCAGTCAAGACCTCTGTGTGTACATGAGATGGAGGACCTTCGCTTCCAGGAAAACCCGGAAACACGACTACCGTAAACGGAAGCCGGCCTTGCTCTGAAAACGCCCATGCCTGCGACGAGGCAAAGGTGAGGTCAGAACAGAAGTGTGAAATCCCGAACGTGATTGTTCACCGACTATTGACTGAGTGTCAGAGCAGCCGAGACAATCACCTTGACCGAAGTCACCGGAACTGGTGGCAGGCTGGTGGTAGGGATAACCGAAAAACCGGAAACCCATCCGACCGGAACCCGTCCTGCCTCGTATCCTGACTGGTAGGCAGGAAAGAGAGCGCGTAGGGCATGCCCGGTGCCGCCGGAACTGAAAGGGGTGTCGACCCAACACCATGGTGAAAGGAAGACTGCCCTAACTGCCCATAGGGCGGATGCTGATCCTCGCTCACCGACATCCGAGAAGGAGTGTCAGGAAGAGGAAAAGCAAATCCGGACTGAGCCGGAAACGCAATGAACGAAACCGCACCATGATGCGGAAACGAAGGTTGCGATGACTGGGGCCAGAAGCCCTGATGCCCGAAGGCCAGTCCACGGTCAACTCCAGCCACGACCTCTGTGTGTACGTGTGAAGGAGGACCTTCGCTTCCGGGAAAACCCGGAAGCGCGACTTCCGAAACAGGAAACCGCCCTTGCTCAGAAACGGACGCACACTCTATGTGTACTGGGCGAGACTGAACAGTAAATCAGGTTGTGATCCTGCCAATGAGCTCCGTCCCAAAAGGGACCGTCCGGTGGCCTCACGAGGGCCGGTGGACAAGCTCAACATACCTTGCATGCCCCCAGAGGAGGCAGAAGAAGAAGCGGAAGGGCCGACGTCACCAGAGCCGTCACAGATGGAACCGACAAAGACACCAACAAGCGGGCATCGCCCGGAAATAGTCGCCGACGGCCAAAAAAGACGCCGAAAAGCGAGCATCACGCTGCCCTTCTTCTCTCCCAAAACTGCGGAACTCTGAAATTAAAGAGCTACGCAGCATAGACACCAGAGCGCCGTGCTCCGATGCCAAACAGAGGGAAAGCAGGAAGAAAGGAAATCAAAGACATGCTTATCAGTAACGGACATAGCGGTTGTACATGCTTAGTTCGAAACAACAACAAATACCAGTGGTCTGGTAGATCAATAACATAAGCCTTGCCATGTTTTAGCACTGTCAGCCACGCTGACACACAAAAATGGCGGCAAACAAAAAAGTTACTGGGCAAAATACAAGTCCCAATGGACGAAAAGTCAGCAACTACAACAAAATTCCAGTCAAAATAATGACTAACAAGAAGGGCAAAGCCCATACGACTCACATGCTTTACACATTTTTCCTACCAAAATACATGTGACCTTGACCCAAGGTCAAGGTCATCCAAGGTCATGCAACACAAAGCTGTTAATTCAAGACATAGGAAGTACAATGGTGCTTATTGGCTCTTTCTACCATGAGATATGGTCACTTTTAGTGGTTCACTACCTTATTTTGGTCACATTTCATAAGGGTCAAAGTGACCTTGACCTTGATCATATGTGACCAAATGTGTCTCATGATGAAAGCATAACATGTGCCCCACATAATTTTTAAGTTTGAAACAGTTATCTTCCATAGTTCAGGGTCAAGGTCACTTCAAAATATGTATACAATCCAAATTTGAAGAGCTCCTGTGACCTTGACCTTGAAGCAAGGTAAACCAAACTGGTATCAAAAGATGGGGCTTACTTTGCCCTATATATCATATATAGGTGAGGTATTGAATCTCAAAAACTTCAGAGAAAATGGGAAAAATGTGAAAAATAGCTGTTTTTAGGCAACATTTATGGCCCCTGCGACCTTGACCTTGAAGCAAGGTCAAGATGCTCTGTATGTTTTTTGGGGCCTTGTCATCATACACCATCTTGCCAAATTTGGTACTGATAGACTGAATAGTGTCCAAGAAATATCCAACGTTAAAGTTTTCCGGACGGACGGACGGACGGACGACTCGGGTGAGTACATAGACTCACTTTTGCTTCGCATGTGAGTCAAAAAAGGAAGCGCTTACCAACTAACAAAGCAGAAGGCAAGTAAAGAGGTAAAATAAGGTTTACCTAACCAAAACATAGGCCGTAACACATTAAAGCCGTCAGCCAAGCTGACCAACAAAATGGCGGCCAATAAAAGTTACTGACAAATTTACAAGTCCGAAAAAAACGGACAAACAGGTCAGCAACTACAACAACATTCTTGTCAAAAAGATTACCAAAATGTGACGTCACATACCCCAGATGGGAGGTAACTCCCCGGGTATATGGTCGTTACCATGGCTACGTTTACACTTTTTGTGGTTGGGTTGCTCCCCTTTAAATTGTTAAGACGGGTAGCCTTTTCAGACCTTAGCATCTCAGACTGTGTCAATGCTTTATGTGATTCGGAGTAAGAATATGTAATTTAATAAACGATTTTATCATCATGTGAGTTCGCCAAAACAGGCCCTCTAAGTCAAGTGTTATCCCCTCAGAAAATAACTTAAAATCATCAGAGAACTGACACTAGTATTGGTTGGAGCAGAGGAGCAAACAATCGAGACCCTCTAATGGTTGTGTGCCAGTGTTTAATACACGGATTCTATCAATTGGATTACCTAACCAGGATAAAGTAGCCTTTGACTTCCCGTACGCGTAGTTACAGAATAACGGAACTCAGCTTTCGGTGAGCCAGTGTTTCATACCAGATGTGTGTGTAAGTCTATATTCATGCGACAGATACCGTGACCTCGTTCTTCAATCCTCTCTCTCTCTTCTTTCTCATTCAAATGCACGCACGCAAGAACATACGCACGCACGAACGCACCGCTGATGCACAAACCACGCACACACACACACTGACTGTCGGCAAGCATCTCTTTTTGTTTGTTTCATCCTTATTTATTGTGTTTTCGGTATTTGTGTTTATTTTATGCTTGACTTGTCTGTTTTATTTTAATGTTTGCTATCCACATCGTGTGATAAATGTTTCTCCTCTCCGAGTCAGTGTAATTTCTGCACGCCGTTTTGGTAATCCTTATTTTTTTAACTGGTGTACTATGTGCGCGATTTGCGGATTTGTTTGTATTCCATTCACATGCTGTTGAAGTGTTGTGGGGTTATTGTCTGTATATGTTATGTTGCGTCTATGTACGCCTACAAGAATTTGCATTCGCGCTCTGCCAGTACAAGTCCGAACTTTATTGGGTGTGCCTGTGGTCTGCTGGCAGGCGAGCACAGAGGTAATGAACATTCCTCCAGTAAGCCGCCGCTGCGAGCTCAAGTAAAGCGCTTCTTTGGTCTCTGGCAACGGTGAACTGCGCTGATATGCCTCGCAGCACAACGCAAACGGCGATGCGCAGACAAAGTCTTTGGTAGTGCCTGCTAACAGTCTGCAAGCAGTGATATCGCGCCGCTGGCTATTTTTACCACTCCCCATCGCTGGCCTGAAAAACAAGCCAGGAACAGCCGTGGACTGTACTGCGCCACGACCCGGCTACGCTTGTTTTGTGCAGTTCACAATAAGCGTAGGGAGAGCGTGCAGTTTCGCGACCTAGCAGATCCCACCCTGACAAAACCACGCTCATGGAGATCCTGCCACGTTTGGCCCACGATTAGCAACGCTCTGAGACACTTTTCCGTCATAGCAGAAGCGGCGTCTATAAAAATATTTGACGGCGATATGCCCCGATTTGATAACTTTTTCAGATCGGAGTGATCGGCATGGTCGTGGAAGAACATAGTGCTGTGTGACCAGGCCCTTACATACTTGTTCCCTGTTGCTGGATGTGCAAGGTACAGTCCAACCTGTCTATAACGACCACCCAAGGGATCGACCAAAAATGGTCGTTACAGACCTGGTGCCGATCTTTTTGGTCGGTGGTAATGGGCAGGTGTTCTTTACAGAGGGATGTTGGCCAGACCAGGTGTGACTGTATGTGCTGTATAATAACAATTAGTCACCTGGACCACTGGATGTTGGTGTGAGGCATGGACTCCAGGATGTAATCCCAACGGGACGACCACTTGATGGCAGACTTTTGCTGTAGACAGAGATAACAAATACATCCCACATTACCATTTCTTTCCTTTCTTTTCTCTTTTCCAAAACGGCCTCTTAGAAAGTAGCGGATTAACTGTATCATTTGAGTCACGGAGTGACTATGGCATCGCCAAGATATGTCCCTTGAGTTAAAACTAACAGCCACTTATTTTAACACAAATAGGCTTATAGAAAGAAAAGAATGTTTCCGCCAGCAACCGTTTGCAAGCATATGAAACTAAGTGTTCCCTCAAATAAGTGAAGAGACTCTACATAAAGCACTGAACACTAAATAAACAAACAAAACGATCTTAAAAAATCAAGAATATTAATAATAATGTATAATAGTTCTAGAGCGCATAAATCCAGGGTTAAACCCTGCTCAGAGCGCGGGAAATATACACACACAAAAATATAATAGTTTACATCTCATTCACACAATCGAATTTGATTAATATACTTACCCGAATCACATATATAGCATTGACACTGTCTGAGATGCTAAGGTCTGAAAAGGCTACCCGTCTTGAACAATTTTAAAGGGAAGCAACCCAACCACAAAAAGTGTAAATATAGCTATGGTAATGACCATATACCCGGGGAGTTACCTCCTCTCTGGGGTATGTGACGTCATTTCCCCTGCTGCAACACGTGGTATCCTCATACGGCTTTAACACTTTCGCGACGGGAGGTGACTAAATTAGTAATAGCGCTGACACGCCCACGGACGGGAAGTGACTATTGGAAAATTTCCTAAATAAATTATCATTTAATTAATATACTTACCCGAATCACATTAGCATTGAGTCACCTGAGATGCTTATCACTGAAAAACGCTTACCCGGCTAAAGAATTTAAAGGGAAGCAACCCCATCACCAAAACGAAAGTGAAAGTAGCTTTGGTAATGGGCCAGTACACCGGGAGTTACCTCCCATACGGGTGTATGCCACGTCACTTCCTCCAGGAACACGTGCCTATTATCATACGGCTTTAAAAAATCTTAAAACCATAAGCGGGGCAGGTGGGAGGGAATACAGTATGTGATTCGGGTAAGTATATTAATTAAATGATAATTTATTTAGGAAATTTTCCATTTAATATCATATTCTTACTCCGAATCACATTAGCAGATAACATCAACAAGGCGGTGGGCTAGAAATGAATCAAAACTCACCATCAAGTTCTGGACAGGAACTGGCCTGCTGCTATGAGCGCTGGAAGGCCTCTGGAGCCATCCTGTCGAAGAGCTGTGACGTCCCGAAGATAAAAGTTTATGAAAACATCTTCGGAACGCCAATACGCAGTTGTCAGCACCTCCTCTAGACGTCTGGAGCGCAGAACTGCCAGAGAGGATGCCCACGCCCTCGTTTCATGGGCTCGGGCCGAGTCAAGTGGCAAGGAGGGCATAACCCCCCCCCTCTTTGTGCGACTCCACTCATAAGCCTGCTTGATGAGCGAGGACACCCACCGGGCCAACGTTACCTTCGACAAATCTTTCTCGCGCCTAGTAAGGAGAGAGATAAACAACAACTTCTGAGAACTAGACCGAATCGGCTGAGTCCGGGCTAAGTACAGACGAAGTGCCCTCACAGGGCAATTGACCGAATCGGGGTCATCCGGGGCCAACGCGCTGGTCAGAGCCTTAACTCTAACCAGCGGAGAGGCCTGCCCCGGAGACTGATTCTTGGCCAGGAAATCAGGCCGGAAACGCAAAGATGCGGAACCGTCCGGCTCAAAGGAGATATCTCCAGGCTGACCCGACAGGGCGTGGACCTCGCTACCCCGTCGGGCCGTAGCCAACAAAAGGAGAAACAGCGCTTTGCGAGTGACATTGAACAGACTGGCCTCGCTTAAAGGCTCAAAATCCGCAGAACGAAGGAATTCCAGGATTAAAAACAAGTCCCACTTGGGAGCGGGCAAACGAGCTTTAGCTTCCTTAAGAGCAGCCCCTTTAATGACTGCAGCTATAACGCCCCCGACTCGAACAGAACGACCAATCTGCTTAAGAGTCGCCGAGATAGCGGAGCGCCGGACCCTCAACGAGGAGACTGAGGCGCCCTGCGAAGACATGAAAGAGAGGTGGTTAGCGACCTGAATAGAGCGCGGAGCCACCGAACTCACCCCTCTAGCTGAACACCAGGCAGTCCATGCCTTCCAGTGGGAAGCATAAACTGAAGAGGTGGACGCTCTATGCGAGCGAGCCACCAAGTCCAGAGTCAAAGACGACGCCCCAGAGCGCTTCAGCGAGTCCCGAACAACTTCCACACGTGAAGCTTCAGAAGACTGGGCTCCTCGTGTGGAATGCCTGTTCGGGGCTGCACTAGTTCCCCTCGCACGAGTGCGAGAGGAATGGGGGGCCCTTGGGCGAGCCGAAGAAGATCTGGAAACCAGACCTGCGACGGCCACAGAGGAGCGACCAGAAGAAGAAGGGCCGGCTCCTCCATCTCCGCTTTCCGGATTACTCGGCTGAGTAACGGAAAGGGAGGAAAGGCGTACGCCTCCAGACCCGTCCAGGGAAAGTCCAGAGCGTTCACTCGCCATGCCTGAGGGTCCGGGAATGGCGAGACGAACACCGGAAGCCTCTTTGAGTACCTTGTGGCAAAAAGGCCCACCAGAGGCTTTTGGACCTGGGCCCAAAGGCGAAGCAGTGCCCCGTGAGTGATCGTCCACTCCGACTGAAGCACTGTACCGGAACGACTGAGCGCATCCGCCAAAGTGTTCAGCCTCCCTGGAAGGTACCTGGCCGAGATCGTGATATGATGCTGAAAGCACCACACCAGGATCTCGCAAGCCCTCTCCGAGAGAGACGGGGACCGCGAGCCTCCCTGCTTGTTGATGTACGCCGCCACTGTCATGTTGTCTGTAAACAGACGAACATGTTTGGCGTACAGGGAGGGCAGAAACTTGGCCAGAGCTAGAGCAACTGCCTCTAGCTCCAGCAAGTTGATGTGCCACAAGGACTGCTCCGTCGTCCACAGACCGGAAGTAGTCTGAAGATCTGTATGTGCCCCCCAACCCTCCCTGGACGCATCTGTAAAGAGGTCCAGGTCGGGGAGGGGCACGACGATCGGAACACCTCTGCAGACCCACTCCGTGTCCAACCACGGAAGGGTCGCAGACTGGAACCATCCCTGCAAAGGGATGAGGGCGTCCCAGTCCACCAGAGGAGAGTCCACAAACGGCTTCAGCGCGAACTGAAGCGGACGTTTGTGGACCCGGCCCAGTGAAACCAGAAGAGCCATAGACTCCATCTGCCCCAAGATGGAGGCGAGCGAGCGGATGGAAGCCATCAGGAGAGGTAAAGTGGAGCGAATCTGGGCTTGGAGCTTGTCCACCCTTCTCTGAGAAGGCTGGACAGTCCAAGCGACCGTGTCGAAAGACATCCCCAGATAAGTGAATGTCTGTGACGGGGTCAGCTCCGACTTTACCCGGTTGATCGAGAACCCCAACGAGTTGGATTCTCGAAGAACCGTCAGGGTATCCTGCGAACAGCCGCTCTGGGACTGGTTCATGATGAGCCAGTCGTCCAGATAAGCCCGCAGACGGATACCCTGGGACCTCACCAGTGCACAGACCTGTCTCACCACCATGGTGAAAATCCATGGTGCGAGAGACAGCCCGAAAGGGAGTGCGCGAAACTGGTAGATCTGATCTCCCCACCGGAAACGAAGCCATTTCCGGTCGGCCGGATGCATAAGAATGTGAAAGTATGCGTCCGTGAGATCGATCGAGGTCACCCAGTCTCCTGGGCGGAGAGAGTCTCGGACAGAGGCTGGCGTCTCCATCTTGAATTTTATCTCCCTCAAGAAAGTATTGAGGAGAGATAAATCCAACACGGGACGCCATCCTCCTGATGCTTTGGGAACAGCGAACAGACGCCCGTAAAATCCCAGGGAGCTGTGGACCCGAACTCTCTCCACCGCGCCCTTCTGCTCCAGCGAGGCAATTTCCGACTGCAAGACGGAACGTGCTTCCTGCGAGAAGGGGGGGCTTGAACCGCGGAGGCACTCGGGTAAGAGGCGCCTTTTCCTCCCGCCAGAGTAGACGGAAGCCCGATCTCACCACTCCCACAATCCATTGGCTGTCTACTACCGACATCCAACGAGAAAGTGCCCGGGAGGGGCCTCCCGCCATCACCAAGGTGGAGGGCGGGAGGGAGGTGAGATCGGGAGCGCTTCATTGGGGGTGTGGCTTACTTCCAGAGCCGCCACGCCCCCTCCCCGATGCCGTCCTCTTCTTCCCACCACGAGCGGCCGGCGGAGCCTGCCGCTTCTGAGCTGGCTTGGGGTTAGACGATGTCTGAGCCTGCTTCTGTTTAGAAGGCTGAGACTGTTTCACCCCCTTCAGAGTGTAGTCAAGGAACTGACTGTCCTTGTTTGACTGAATCTCCTTCTGTCTGGCATCCAGTGCCAGCGGACAGAAGAGAGACTCCTCTGAGACCGGGGAGACTCTCAAGGTCTCCCTAGTAGCCAGTTCCGTGAATTGGGACTGCGAGAGGAAGAGATCCCTCCTGCAGAGTACCGCTTGGGTGTACTGCAGGGAGGAAAGACGCAATTGTTCCTCATTGACCTTGGCCAATGCGGCCAAAAGCGCAGAGACATCGTCCGCATTCTGTTCTTCACTGAGAGTGAAAGGAACTAGCGAATCGGTCAATGCCCGAGACAGAGCCCGAACGAGAGTCTCCGCAATGGAGGACAGTTCGATCTGCCGACGTCCAACCTCCTCAGCAGAGAGGAGGGAAGCCTCGGAAACCGGCAAAACCGAATCACGCTTGATCGGTTTAGTCAGAAGAGGCAGCAATTCCCGGGAAACCGGAAGGGTAGCCCTAGGGAGTGCAAAAGACGCCAGCCAATTCTGGCTCTGATTGGGCATGCCAAGCTTCCTATTGGCCGTAGGCACGAAGGAAGAGGCTTGGGCAGCTGAAGCCACCCACTGCTGAGCTGATTCCGGAACTGGACCAAAAGGAAGCAGTAACGGAACAGGCACTGGCCGAATACCACTCCCCGCATGTGCTGGACGAACCAGTGAATGCGAAAGTTGGTAAGCCACTGACGGAGACTCGGCGAACCGGAAGGAAGAAACATCCTCCTGTGCCGGCCGGAAGTCCGCCATGGCAGAAGGAACGAATGATGCGGAAGAGTCCGCAGCCACCACCCCTTCAGGAAAATAACGAGACGTTACTTCCGCCGCGACGTCAAGAACAGACTTGAGCTTCGACGGAAACACGCCCCGCGACTCCTCGCTGACCACTGATGGAGCATCAGAATAGTCACACGTGGGACCCTGACCGAAGTCACCAGTTCCGGAAGCAGAAGCATGCCCTGGCAAACCGGAAACCGGAAAAGCCTGAGCACTAACGTCATCCTGCCGCCCAAAATCCTGTGAAGGTAAAGGGTAAGCAGGACGACCATCCGCAAAAACCGGAGCTGGATGAGCTGACGTCACTCCCCCGACTGAGTGGAGTGATGCCTGCTCAAGCCTAGGCGCTTGAAAGCCGGAAGGCGCACGCTGTAATCCACTATCTGGTATCCGGAAGGAACCACCAGAAGAGGAAGAAGCGTTTCCGGCCGAAACCGGAAGTGTAGTCAACGGAACCGCAAAATGCGGAAGTGAAGACTGCACTGGTTGACTTCGCGATCCGGAAGGACCGGAAGTCAGTGAATACTCCATCCTGCCGCGACCGCCGTAGCGTGCCGGAGCGGACGGATCATCACTTCCGGCAAGTGCCGGAAATGCGGCAGTCGAAACCGACTGCCGCCGCTGTTCGAACAAGTCCGGGGCCTCGTAGGTTATCGCCGGAAATGAAAGATCAGCAAGGTATCGGTCGTGACCCGATGCGAAAGAGCTGTCCCCCGAAGGAGAACGTCCAGGCGCCTCACGAGGGCTATCGGACCAGCTCTGCTTACCAACCGACGCTGAAGAGGGAGGACGCTGCTCCAAGCCGGAAGTGGAGGACAAAGACACGGAAGCCAATGCCCGGACGTCACTGCCAGATGCCGGAAACGCCGAACTGCTGGCGACGGAACGCTGAAATTCTGCCTGCACCAAGCTGCGGATTTCTGGAACCAGTGACTTTAACAGAGAGGAAACCAACGCACCTTGTCCAGGTGCTAACAAAGAAGACGAAGTCTCCGATGTAGAGACAGGTGCAGAAGTAACAGTAGCGCTAGGCGCCGCAAAAGAAGCAGAAGTAGTAACAGCGCTAGGCGCCGAAATTGGTACAGCCAACAAAGTGTTACGCTCTTGGTCTGTAACAAGTAAAGTTGCTTTGGAAGAGGAAGACTTAGCCTTAATTTTCCCCTTGGGGTCCGACTTGCCACGGCGCTTGTCTGAATCAGACATGTTGACAACAACACGTGGCAACGCGAAATTTTTTTTTACTGAAACATAAGTCTAAACGACTGGAAAATTCAGTAAACACACGCACTAATGCGTTAACAAAATACTATAGCTAAACTTGCCCCACAAGCAGAGGCACGGAGAGCTACAAACAAAGTCACACGAGCTAGAAAACTAACTCACACAACAAAATGGCGACACGCAAGACACTGACACAAACGTCAACAACACGTGGCAAAGCCAAAAAGATTTACTGAAACGTAAGTCAAAACGACTGAAAACACAGTAAACACACACGCTTACGCGTCAACAAAATACTAAAGCTACACTTGCCCAAACAGAAAGAGGGCACGCAGAGCTACTAGCAAAGTCACACGAGTTAGCTAACTAACTCACACAACAAAATGGCGAAACACGCAAGTCACTGACACACAAGTCCGTAAAAAACGGACAACGTACAGTAACGAAACAGCGCAAACAACCAACAACAAACGGGAACGAGCTCACCAAACTGTAGGCAAGGCGAGCAGACAAGCTGGGTAACGTGGCCGGCGGGTGTCACTCAAACACACAAGGTCAGCCACAGAGCGTCAAAAAGTGAACCGTCCTCTCCGAGGTGAAAAAGACGTATGATAATAGGCACGTGTTCCTGGAGGAAGTGACGTGGCATACACCCGTATGGGAGGTAACTCCCGGTGTACTGGCCCATTACCAAAGCTACTTTCACTTTCGTTTTGGTGATGGGGTTGCTTCCCTTTAAATTCTTTAGCCGGGTAAGCGTTTTTCAGTGATAAGCATCTCAGGTGACTCAATGCTAATGTGATTCGGAGTAAGAATATGATATTAAATTGAGTATTAGACATACAAGGTACACGACTCGTGATTGCTTCCCGGTTTTTGAAGCTTGCAGTAAATTGAGTTGTTTCCCTTGATACACTTGGCCTGTCCTTCCGCCATGTGCAAATTAGCCTGATTTGTGTGGTTTTTTCGAGAAAAAAAAATGAATCGAAGGCGAGCCTTGTCACGGGAGGAGATTCTCCGGATGTTGGATCTTGAGGATCCTGTAGATCATGATTCCGACATGTTGTTTTCGCCTCAAGAAAGCGATTCTTTCTTTCTTTATTTGGTGTTTAACGTCGTTTTCAACCACGAAGGTTATATCGCGATGAAAGAAAGCGATAATAGCAGTGATATTGAGGAAGAAACAGTCCTGTTGTTGCTAGTATGAGTCGGCAAATCTACACGTGGTAGGGTGGTACTGCATGGATCTTGGAATGGTGTAGGTGCAAGGGGGGCGTGGCAGCACTGATAACAATGGATGGCTGGAGCCTCCTAATCCTTTAGGAAATGTTCATAGGTGTACAGTTGGGACTTTGTTGTGAAAATGTGATTTAGACATCATTTGGTGAGTGTCACAGTTTTGTTTCATTTGAGTCAGGATGCTGTGAGTGAATGCGGGATTTGCTTGTTTTTTTCTTTGTACTGTCTCCTTATTTCTGTGTAGAATGTTAACAATATTTCAGCTAATTCATAGGTTTTACACCTTGTTTGGTTATAACATTATTTATAATACTTTCTGTTAAAAAAATAACTTTTAATAAAGCAGTGGAAAAGAAAACACACAAAAAAACGTTAAAAAACACAAATTATCCCCCTTTCACCCCCCCTTTGCTAAAACAAATCGTGTGACAAACTTATAAATAGCACGACTGAACTGGGCATCCATTTTTTAATTAGTACACAAAATTTGGTGGTGATTGGACTTAATTCAAGCTTGCTAGACAGATTTCTTTACAGTTACTGTTTTTTTGGGAAGTTTCTTGGTGGCAAGCTTGGGCAGGCAGGACGTTAACGCCGTGGCAGTGCTAGTCACAATAGTGTTAAAGAAAACTTAAAACCATAAGCGGGGTTGGCGGGAGGGAATTCACTATGTGATTCGGGTAAGTATATTAATCAAATGAAAATTTACTTAAAAATTTTCGTTTAAATTACATATGCTTACTCCGAATCACATATATAGCAGATTGCTACAACAAGGCGGCGGGAAAGGAAAAAACCAACTCACACTCAAATCCTTGTCAAGAGCTGTCCTCCTGCCACCATGGCAGGAAGAGCTCTGGAGCCATCCTGGCGGACAGCAGCGATGTCTCTTAGGTAAAAATTCAAGAAGACATCCTCCGAGCGCCAGTATGCTGTGTGCAACACGTCTTCCAGTCTCCTCGACCGTAAAACAGCCAAGGAGGATGCCCAGGCCCGAGTTTCATGGGCACGAGCAGATTCAAGAGGCAGGACAGGCTGCGTCCCCCTAATGTTCAGGCGGCTCCACTCGTAAGCGTGTTTGATGAGAGCCGACACCCACCGGGCCAGAGTCGTCTTAGAAATGTCTTTATGTCTCTCAGTGTTTAGAGAGATAAATAAGAGCTTCTGAGCAGCTGATCTAATTGACTGTGAGCGGGCAAGGTAGATGTGAAGAGCTCTAACAGGGCAATTTACTAAATCCGGATCTCCGGGAGCCAGAATAGTAGGCAAAGGCCTGACTTGAACCATAGGTGATGCTCGCTCAGGAGCCTGATTTTTCGCCAGAAAATCTGGCCGGAACCGCAAGGTAACAGAACCATCTGATTCAAAGGTAATATCGTCCGAATTACCAGAGAGAGCGTGAATCTCGCTGCCTCTGCGAGCAGAAGCGAGCAGCAGAAGAAACAAGGCCTTATGACTCAGGTTAGAAAAACTGGCGTCTCTTAGAGGTTCAAAATCTGCAGAACGCAGAAATTCGAGCACCAAAAAGAGGTCCCACTTAGGGACAGGCGTACGAGTTTTAACGTCAGAAAGGGAAGCGCCCTTAATGACACTCGAAATGACGCCCCTGACGTCGATAGACCGACCTAACTGCCGTAAGGTCGCCGAGATGGCCGATCTTCTAACCCTCAAAGAGGAGGCGGAAGCTCCCTGAGAGGACATAAAAGCAAGGTGGTTCGCCACGTGCATCGATCGAGGTGCCAGGGCATTCAACCCATGCTCGTGGCACCAAGCAACCCAAGCCCTCCAATGAGACGCATAGACGGACGAAGTAGAAGCCCTATGAGAGCGTTGAACTAAGTCCATGGTCATCTCAGATGCACCAGAACGCCTCAACGAGGACCATACAGCCTCCACGCGTGAAGACTCAGCAGCTGAGGCTCTGCGTGGGGGATGCCGGTTCGAGGCTGCACCAGTTCTCCTCACGTGAGCGCGAGAGGAATGGGAGGGCCGTGAGCGAGTCTCAGAAGGTCCGCGAACCAAGGCTGAGACGGCCAAAGAGGAGCGATCAGTAGGAGGGACGGACCCTCCTTCTCCGCCTTTCTGAGAACTCGGCTGAGTAGCTGAAAGGGCGGGAACGCGTAAGCCTCCAGGCCCGACCAGGAAATGTCCAGAGCGTTCGTCTCCCAAGCCTCCGAATCCGGAAATGGGGAGACGAACACAGGAAGTCTCTTTGAAAACCTGGTGGCAAAGAGATCCACCAAAGGCTTCTGGACAAGAGACCAGAGACGATCCAGAGCTCCGTGAGTGATGGTCTACTCTGTTTGAAGCACTCTGCCGGAGCGACTGAGCGAATCCGCCAGAGTGTTCAAACTTCCGGGCAGGTACCTCGCTGTGAGAGTGATTTGGTGCTGCCAACACCAAACCAGGATCTCGCAGGCCCTGGCCGAAAGCGACGGAGACCGCGACCCTCCCTGCTTGTTGATGTAAGCTGCCACTGTCGTGTTGTCTGTAAACAGACGAACATGCTTGGCCTGAAGGGAGGGCCGGAACTTGTCGAGAGCTAGAGCCACAGCTTCTAGCTCCAGCAAGTTGATGTGCCACATCCTCTGATCTGCCGACCACAGACCTGACGCAGTCAGCTGGTCTGTGTGAGACCCCCATCCCATCAAGGACGCATTCGTGAAGAGGTCCAAGTCTGGGGAAGGAAGGGCTATCGGCACACCCCTGAAGACCCATTCCGTGTTCAACCACGGAAGAGTCGCAGATTGGAACCATCTCTGGAGCGGGATGAGAGCGTTCCAATCCACTGAAGGGGAGTCCACAAACGGCTTCAGCGCAAGCTGAAAAGGACGTTTGTGGACCCTCCCCAGGGGAACCAGGAGAGCCATGGACTCCATCTGCCCTAAGACGGAGGCCAAAGTCCGCAGGGAAGCCCCCAGGAGAGGCAAAGTGGAGCGTATGAGAGCTTGGAGCTTGTCCACCCGCCTCTGGGCGGGTTGGACAGTCCAAGATACCGTGTCGAAAGACATTCCCAAGTAGGTGAACGTCTGACACGGTGTCAGCTCCGACTTCGATCGGTTGATCGAGAAGCCCAACATGTTGGCCTCCCGAAGAACCGACTGGGTATGCTGCGCGCAGCCCGACTGGCTTTGGTTCAGGATGAGCCAATCGTCCAGATAAGCGCGCAGTCGAATACCCTGCGACCTCACCAGTGCGCAAAACTGTCTCACAACCATGGTGAACACCCAAGGGGCAAGCGACAGCCCAAAGGGAAGAGCGAGGAACTGGTAGACCTGATCTCCCCACCGGAAACGAAGCCATTTCCGGTCGGTTGGATGCATAAGGATGTGAAAATATGCATCCGTCAGGTCGATGGAGGTCGCCCAGTCTCCTGGGCGGAGGGAGTCTCTGACCGAGGCTGGCGTCTCCATCTTGAATCGTATCTCCCTCAAGAAAGTATTGAGGACAGACAGATCCAAGACGGGACGCCATGCTCCCGAGGCCTTGGGAACGGCAAAAAGCCGCCCGTAGAACCCGGGGGAGCTGTGGTCCAAGACTCTCTCCACCGCACACTTCTGAACCAGGGAGGCTATTTCCGACCGGAGGACGGATCTGGCTTCCTGAGAGAAGGGGGGCTTGAAAGCCGGCGGACGCCTGGCCAGAGGTGCCTTCTCGTCTTGCCAAAGCAGACAGAAGCCCGATCTCACGACTCCCACAATCCATTGGCTTTGTATCAAAACCAGCCAATGCGAAAGTGCCCGGGTGGGGCCCCCCGCCATCACCGAAGTGGAGGGTGGGGGGGGGGGAGGGTGAGATCGGGAGCACTTCATTGGGGGTGAGGCTTGCTGGTAGAGCCGTCTCTCCCCCTGGACGAAGCCGTTCGTTTTCTCAAGCCACGAGAAACCGAGCGGGACTGCCTTTTCTCTGCCGGTTTAGGAGGAGCAGAGGCCTTAGCCTGCTTAGGCTGAGAAGGCTTGCTCTCCTTGAAGCTCTGAAGGGAGAAGTCAGAGAATTGTTGATCTCTGTTGGACTGAATCTCCTGTCTCCGGGCATCAAAAACGAGATGTCCGAAGAGAGAGCCCTCCACCACCGGGGAGGCACGCAAAGTGTCCCTCGTCGCCTGCTCAGCAAACTGAGAGTGTGAGAGGAAAAGATCCCGTCGACACATCACTGAGTGAGCGTACTGCAGAGAGGAAAGTTTTATCTGTTCTTCGTTGACCCTGGCGAGGGCAAACAACAGAGTGGAAACGTCGTCAGCATCCTGATCTGCACTGAGTGTAAACGGATCCAGTGACTCAGTGAGGGAGCGAGAGAGAGCTCTGATGAGCGTCGCCGAAATGGAGGCAAGCTCCAAAAGTTGACGACCCAAATCCTCCGAAGCAACAAGTGTGTGCTCTGGGAACACCACACCTGCGTCCTTCTTAATCTGCTTGGCGAGCAGAGGAAGCATGTCCTGCGTCACCGGTAACGATGCACGCGGGAGAGCGAACGAAGCCAGCAAATTCCGGTTAGTCTTCTGCAAAGTGAACCGCTTATGAGAAGAAGGCACAAAGGAAGAAGCCTGTGAAGCGGAAGCCAGCCATGGCTGAGCCTGCTCCGGTACTGGCCCGTGAGGTACCAGAAGCGGAACAGGAACCGTAGGAATTCCACTTCCTGGAGGAGATGGCTTAGCAAAAACCTGAGAAAGATGGAACGCTACCGAAGGCGATTCCACGAACCGGAAGTATGAATCCTCATCCTTCGCGGACCGGCAATCGGACATCGCCAACGGGGCAACCGAAACGGAAGCCAAAGAGGCCGAAGTCACCTCGGCCGCAGACTCGAGGGCAATCTTCAGTCTTTCCGGAAAACCAGAACGTGTCTGATCGCTGGTGACTGACTGAACGTCAGAAACATCCGGCGAAGGACCGTAGTCAGCGTAGCTGGTGGTAGGACGGTGAACAGAATGACCGGAAACCCGGCCCCCCCGGAAGCCATCCGAACTCATGCCCTGAACAGGGTAAGAGTAGGAAGAAGGCAAGTCCGTAGCCGCCGGAACCGGAACAGCAGTCGAAGCAACACCCGAAGGATGATAAGCTGACTGCCCCGGCCAGGGCTGAGACAACACCTGCCCAAAGGGCAGGCGCTGCTCCTCAACTACCGACATCCGGGAGGAAGTGGCAGAAATAGGAGCAG
Organism: Littorina saxatilis; assembly: GCF_037325665.1. Taxonomy (NCBI): domain Eukaryota; kingdom Metazoa; phylum Mollusca; class Gastropoda; order Littorinimorpha; family Littorinidae; genus Littorina; species Littorina saxatilis. The sequence continues at coordinate 33,499,630 of NC_090257.1, forward strand.
TAAATCCGGGCGGAGCCGGAAAAGCAACTGACGAAACCGTACAATACGGAAGCGCCGGATGCATGGACTGGGTCCGGAAGCCCGAATGCCCGAAGGCAGTGTCCGGTCAACCCTGGACAAGACCACAGCGGGTACTTGCGGCAAGGGACCTATGCCTCCGGCAGGAACCGGAAGCGCAGCAGCCGAAAACGGCTGCCGCCATCGCTCCGAAACACAGAAGCCTTCGACGAGGCAAGGGTAAGACGGAACGGAAAGTTGCGGGTTGTGATCCCGCGCCAAAGAACTGTTTCCCAGCAGGGAATGTCCGGCAGCCTCACGAGGGCCTGTGGACCAGTCCGACTTACTTGAGACGCCAACCACAGCGGTAGAGGACGAAGAAGCAAGTAGTTCCGCCCGAGACGAAGTCGCAGCCGGAACCGTCAAAGAAGCCAGTGACCGCGCGTCACCCACCGCCGGCGGGAAAACAACAGACGCAGAAGGCTTTGAACGCAACATTTCCTCACGCACCAAAGTGCGAATCTCTGGAACCAACGAAGATAATAACGTAGACACCAGGGATGCTTGCTCTGCCTGAATAGGGGGAGAGCGAGAAGAAACAGTACATATAGGTGTGTTTGGCTGCCCCACAACCGAACGGTCATTCGGGGCAGAAATAGGCACAGACATGACAGTTTTACGGGCCTCGTCTGAGACGACGACCATAACAGGAGGTTTAGTAACAGAAGCAGAAGATTTAGCTTTGACTCTACCCTTCACATCTGCCTTGCTGCGCTTTTTCTCACAGTCAGACATGCTGACGCACAAAATGGCGGCCAAAGTACAAAATCGTTACTGAAAATACAAGTCCACCACGTGGCACGAAAAATTTTCCAGCAACAACAATAATTCCTTCAAACAAAATACAAAAAAGGAACGAGCTCACCGACTACCAATGCAGAAGGTGAACAGACGGGTAAGTGGGTGCCGGCAGGTGTCTAGCAAACACCAAACAGCAAAAATCCACGAGCGCCAAAAATCAACAACCTCCTTCTCCAGAAGCTGAAAGTCGTATGAGGATACCACGTGTTGTAGCAGGGGAAGTGACATCACATACCCCAGAGGGGAGGTAACTCCCCGGGTATATGGTCATTACCATAGCTATATTTACACTTTTTGTGGTTGGGTTGCTTCCCTTTCAAATTGTTTAAGACGGGTAGCCTTTTCAGACCTTAGCATCTCAGACAGTGTCAATGCTATATATGTGATTCGGAGTAAGCATATGTAATCTAATTATAAATTATAACACATTGCAGTATAAAACATTATAAAAGCCTCACACACACCACGCGAATCAAAATTAAAACTTAAAATAACACAGATAAATGTCATGTGTATAGTATGAACAAAGCCTTCTAATCAGCAATACAAAGGGGTTGCGGGCAAGTGAAAAAATAGCACCCACCCTCCAGATCACAGAGTAAGTGTACTCGATCTCCAAGGTACCGGTGAGAGTGGTGCCCTTCAGACCCAGCACAGGAGATGCCCCGGAACACCTGTTTTGTACATCATGACTCTTCTTGTGATCGACACTGCAATTGCAATCAGTGCTGGTTATTACAACAACAACACTGGACGACACTGGCCATAGCAACGACAACACTGTGGTTGATACTGGCCATAGCAACAACAACACTGTGGTTGACACTGGCCACAGCAACAACAACACTGCTTGATACTGGTCATAGCAACAATAACACTGTGGTTGACACTGGCCACAGCAACAACAACACTGTGCTTGATACTGGCCATAGCAACAACAACACTGTGCTTGACACTGGCCACAGCAACAACAACACTGTGCTTGACACTGGCCATAGCAACAACAACACTGTGGTTGACACTGGCTATAGCAACAACAACACTGTGCTTGACACTGGCCATAGCAACAACAACACTGTGCTTGACACTGGCCATAGCAACAACAACACCGTGCTTGACACTGGCCATAGCAACAACAACACTGTGCTTGACATTGGCCATAGCAACAACAACACTGTGCTTGACACTGGCCATAGCAACAACAACACTGTGCTTGACACTGGCCATAGCAACAACAACACTGTGCTTGACACTGGCCATAGCAACAACAACACTGTGCTTGACACTGGCCATAGCAACAACAACACTGGATAACACTGGCCATAGCAACAACAACAACACTGTGGTTGACACTGGCCATAGCAACAACAACACTGTGGTTGACACTGGCCATAGCAACGACAACACTGTGCTTGACACTGGCCATTGAAACAACAACACTGTGCTTGACACTGGCCATAGCAACAACAACACTGTACTTGACACTGGCCATTGCAACACCAGGGGTGGGACTCTCTTGTGATGAAAAAAGAGGAAATCCCTTTTATCTAGCGGGGTTGGAAAAAATTGTAAATGGTACATTAGAATCTGTACAACCTGGTGCATTCTGAGACTAAAATTCAACTCGTTTGGATTAGGTAAAAAACGACATTCTCCTAAATCCCCTCCCCCACCGCCCCCCCCTCTCTCCCCCCCTCCCTCCCCCCCCCATAAAAAAAATTCACACAACAATGGTAACATTGTAATGGTGCATACTTACGCAATGAACCATGTATCCATAATCCACTACTGGCAATAGTATGATTCAATGCATTGAAGCTAAAAATGATCAATAGTTATCAGGAGTTTTCAGTCAGCACAATTTAACTCTCTCAAGCCTCCAATGTTCTGTTCCATCTTTACTTCTCTCCATATCATTCAGTCAACAAGTTATAGATACTGTGATGAAATGGGACGCGGAAAAATTACTCCAGCGGAATTCGTAAGTTGTGTCATTTCCGCGGATTCGCGGAAAACCGCGGATTCGCGGAAAAGTCCCACCCCTGAACAACAACACTGTGCTTGACACTGGCCATAGCAACAACAACACTGTGGTTGACACTGGCCATTGCAACAATACTTCTGCGGTCAACACTAATCACAACAGTACAACAAGAAACAGAACTCCATTGCACATTTGGAGAAAATTAAAACATTTGGTCACAAAACTTGACTGCATTTCTCCAAGAATCTTAAAATTAACAACCAGAGCAATCCATATCATCCACAAGACCTCGCGTCCAGAATATGTGAAAGATTACCAACCTGCGTGGGACAACCTTGGCAGCAACGATACGACCGCTGGGCCCCTCGCCAGCTGGGGGACCCCAGTCTGCGGCCGACCCAGGGTGGTAGTCGATGACCAGGTCGACGTGGTTGAACAGGTAGTAGGTGTCCGGCGATTTAAACAGGTTCTGTCAACACAAAACACTGCCATCAGTGTACTGGGGAACCCCCCTTTTAAGACCCCCCAATTTAAGACTCCCTCCTTTATAAGACCTTGTTTTCTCAGACTTTCTGTTCATAACCTCTGTAACATTACCCCCAATTTAAGACTCCCTCCTTTATAAGACCTTGTTTTCTCAGACTTTCTGTTCATAACCTCTGTAACATTACCCCCAATTTAAGACTCCCTCCTTTATAAGACCTTGTTTTCTCAGACTTTCTGTTCATAACCTCTGTAACATTACCCCCATTTTAAGACTCCCTCCTTTTTAAGACCCAATTCTGGCCGATTTGTTGAGGTCTTAAAATGGGGGTTCCACTGTACTACACAAGTTATCCTTTTGCATGAAATCAGAAACCATTACAGCGGTCCCTTGGGATGAGTCAAAAGTGAACCCACACCGCAGGTGGCCTTGAAGATGTCCTTTATAAGGAGGTGTAGATGTCCTTTACAAGGAGGTGTCCTCTCATCTGAGGGTCCTCATATCCCAGGTACCACTGCATGTTTCTTTTTACATGATATAGGAAACCAGTATGAACCATATCAGTAGTTATTGTTCATGTGAGATATTTCCATATGCAGGACATTTTGCATCTGAAACGAGTCACCTCCCCTCTTCTTTCTAACAGAAACTGTGTCATGATGACCCAGTATGTATATTTGTGTGTACCCCAGTACTATCAGTTATACCTCCATTTTGGTGCCAATTTTGACTGACAAAAACACAATGATAAAGCTATTGGAATGAACCTTTTCCTTTTGCACATTGTTTAAATTTGCACAGCTTTAGAGCAAATAATGGGGTGTTATTTTTGACGACACGTTCAAGATAAGATTTCATATAGTCCTGTGAGGTTACCCCCATGGAAATTCGGGCTGCTTTCTGACTGGGGAACCTGAGCAGCCATACAGCAAGGCGATAACCAAGATATATATCCTTCAATAGTCCTATAAACCAATCTCCTCTTCATCCCTTTTTAGTTATATGTGACACTGACTAGCATTGCCACATCGCCCAGCGTCAACTGAGGACACAGTGAAAAGGCACTTTTTTTTCACTTTGAGTGAAAAAAAATTGGCATAATTGATGTTTGTGAGTCACAAATTATGTATCAAATGAAAAAGGAATGAATAAAGAAATGATTCAAAAACAAAGTTTACTGTATGAAATTAATACAAGATGTGTTTTGGAATATTTTGAGTGTGAAAGTGCGTGTTCGTCTTCACTGCCTCTCGCGGCCATTTTCGCGTCACTCTTTGCAGACGACCAGTTCATTTCAAACTGCTGGGAGTACCGTAATTTTCATTGGAGGGCTGTGATATTTTGCAACCAATCAGAGAAAGCTTTACATCTTTCCCATACAGAAAACCGCGACCCACCGGAAGCTACATCTCCGTCAGCATGACGGTGAATATTACTCGTGTGAGTTTCACTAAAATTTGGTCTGAAAACTTCCATCGGCATGCACGGTTCAAATGCAGTTTATAAAACATTAACTTCTGTTTCATTTAAGCCAAAAATCAAAAGAATCGAGCGAGAAATGACTTATTCCCAACGATTATGCTGCGCAAAACTGGACCCGAAAAATGCGAAACTCGGCCGATCAAAAGCCTGAAGAGGTTGCGATCTCGGCTCGCTCAAAGCAAAGTGATTTCGAACTAAAATGTTCATATCTCGCGAACTACTGCACCGATTTAAATAAAACAAATTGCTATGTGCTCAGAATTTTGATCTCTTTAAAATGGTGTGTTTCTTGTCATTCAACCATTAATTTCAAAATTTCATGTTATTGCCACAGCTATCAGTCTATGTCCCATGTATTTCTACTTCTAGCTTTGTCCTCAAAAGACGCCCAACATTTCTTAACTAAAATGACCATATCTCGAGAACTACTGCACCGATTTAAATAAAACAAATTGCTATGTGCTCAGAATTTTGATCTTTTTAAAATGGTGTGTTTCTTGTCATTCAACCATTAATTATATCAAAATTTCATGTGTCATTGCTACACTGACACATGGACAGAGTGGCAGTGACTTCCCAAGTCATTTTCCTCTGCTGACATGAATAAGTCACTAAGAAAAACTTCATTCTCCAAGTTCTTCGATATTTCCTCCGGAAACATACACAAGAACAGACAGAACTGTGACGTGATGCCAATGCTCACAATGTTAAGTCTTCTTAAACTTGGTTTGTTTCATGGTACATAACCCCCCCCCCCCCCCCCCCCAATTTAAAACTTCGACCTTTTTAAGACCTTGATTTTTGAGAAGTTCTGTTCGTAACCTCTGCAAATTTACTTCCATTTTAAGACTACCGTCTTTATAAGACCTGATTTTCTCAGATTTCTTGAGGTCTTAAAAGGGGGGTTCCACTGTATCTCATTCACAAAGCTTAAATATAAAATTTCAAAAATAAATTTTCATTTAATTAATATACTTACCAACTCACATAGATAGATAGCAATAACTTCGTTTGGTTGCTAAGACATTGAAGCACTCTTACATGGTTACATGGGGAGATAACTCTAAACAAAAACACCCACCCGCCATATAAGGCATGGGTCGCGGTAGTTATCTCCCCTACCGGCGCCCGCGCATGCCGTATACCGGTAATACTCATTCCGTTCTGAAACCCATATCCCTTTAAATAAATTGCGGGGAAGGCTGGGAGGGAATTCAATATGTGAGTTGGTAAGTATATTAATTAAATGAAAATTTATTTTTGAAATTTTATATTAAATTACATATTCTTACTCAACTCACATAGATAGCAGATTGCTAATTTAGGTGGTGGGTAAACAACGTACTCAGTCACAGTTAGCATCGTGAAAGCATCTGTCCCGCTGCCACCATAGCTGGCAGGCCAAATGTTCAATCCATACGAGAACTTGCAATATCCCGCAAGTAAAAGTTCATGAACACATCCTCAGATGCCCAGTAGGCTGAGTCCATGACTTCTTGAAGTCTTCTGGATCGTAAAACCGCTGAAGACGATGCCCAGGCTCTAAGCTCGTGAGCTGACCGGAGAGGAAGGACTGACTGCCCCCCCCCTTCTCTTTGCCACCAAATGTAAGCCTGTCTTACTAGGGTGGAGACCCATCTCGCCAAGGTTGACTTAATTATGTCCTTCTCCCTCTTCGTATTGACTGATAGGAAAAGAAGCTTTTGACTGGAGGATCTGATCGGATTTGAACGAGACAGGTATGCTCTCAGTACTCTCACAGGACAGTTTGCAATATCCGGGTCTGAAGGAGCGAGAATGGAGCTCAAAGGCTTGATCTGGATTAATGGCGAGGGTTTATCTGGTTTTTGGTTTTTTGCTAAGAACTTCGCGCAAAACCTGAGTATAACAGAACCGTCTTTTTCAAAAGAAATATCGCGAGGTGAGCCTGACAAGGCGTGAATTTCGCTACCCCGTCTACCTGACGCCAACATGACGAGAAAAACTGCCTTCCGCGTAAGATTCGCCAGACTGGCAGAGCATAAGGGCTCAAAGTCTTGAGTTCTTAAAAACTCCAGCACTAAGGACAGATCCCATGCTGGAATAGCGGATCTCGTTTTGTCAAAACGAAGGGAAGCTCCCTTTAATACGCTAGTAATGAAACCTTCGCGTGATATAGAATGTCCTAGCTGTTTCAAGGTAACTGAAATAGCTGACCTACAGACTTTCAAAGAAGCCGGCGCGGCGCCCTGAGTAGCTAGCCAAGACAAATGATTTGCTACCTGAATAGATCGGGGTGATGTAGGTTTCACTCCGTTAGCCTTGCACCATTTAAGCCACGCCAACCAGTGAGAGGTATAAACTGACGACGTAGAACCTCTATGAGACGCCTGAATCAAATCGATAGTAGCGTCTGACGCACCTGATCTTTTCAATGATTCCCGCACAGAATCCAACCGTGCAGGGCAAGCCACTGCGGATTCTCGTGGGGAATGCCCGATCGAGGCTGTACCAAGTCGCCTCTTTTGAGATCTAGAGGAAGAGGTGGGCCGTTTGACAGTCGCAGAAGGTCCGGGTACCAAGGCTGTCCCGGCCAGTTTGGTGCCACGAGAATCAGAGATGGTCTTTCCATGTCTGCCTTTCGCAGGACCCTCCCTAGGAGGGGAATGGGAGGAAAAGCGTAGGCGATCAGCCCGCTCCAAGAGATTTTCAAAACATTGAGTCAAAACTTGACTAAATGTAAAAAGAAGACAGCAGAAGGGAGACTGACGTTGGTCACACAGAAGTCTTTGGGTTTGCCGGCCTTGTTGACGTAACAGCCGACGGGAAAGCCGGTGGAGCAGTACTGTTGACTGTTGTCCACCTGGTAGCACCACGTCACAGGCATGTTGTCCACTATCCTGCAATCACAAAACATTAGTGTCATTAAATAATAGAATAATAATAATAATACAACATTTATATAGCGCTTCCCACAGGTTGAAGCTCTTTACCAAACAGCACAACATAGTAGTTATAGTACAGTGTCAGGGAAAACATCCTTTTCAGTCTCTCTCCCCTTGTTTTCACAGATTTTCTGTTGATAGCCTCTGAAAATAGACCTCTGTCTTAACTTCTGATGTCCCTCTTTTGAGACCTGATTGTCTAAGATTTGTTGTTTTAACAGGGGGATACTACTGTAATACAATAAAATGCACTCGCAAAAACAAAACAACACCATCTGGTTTTGTCTAGAGACATGCACAGTCATGAATTTTTTGGACACAAGCAAACAATCCTATGACGAGTTTAAAACCTTTCCCAGATCATTGCATAACACTTCCATTAAAGCTGACTCTCATATATGTGACCCTCCACCACAAAATGAGTCGCATGTCACCGCGCGCGGTTCTGCGCTAGGCTTAATATAAGTCTGGGGAGAGTCTTGTTACTGTGTGAGGGTCACCTTACCGTATTTGACGGATTACAAGACGCACCGTTTTATAAGCCGCACCCCCGAATTTTAACAAAAAAATTGGGACGAGCCACGTATAGGTCGCGTCACTATATTAGCCGCCGTCGAAAAAAAATATAATCAGATCGTGTCAATCAATCAAAACAACCAGGCAAACGAAAGTATGGTATTTGGCGAAATCGGCTCCGAGAATAAACAAGTGAAACAAAGAAGAAAAGTGAAAAAGTTTGAAAAAAAATATCACACACACAATTTGTAACCAACACACACATGTAGTCTCGCCCAGAATAAGCTTTTTTGGGATGATTTACGACTTTTGCGCACATTTCGAGCAGACGAAAACACAACATGGCGGCTCTCGCTCCTCAAACTATCGCGAGACACAAAAAAACGAAATCTCGTGCGCGCGAGATCCTGATACATCCGGTGTTTCTCTGTACGCTATCTTGTCACGACGACTTGTTGACAAACGAAGATTCGCGAAAGAAAGAGAAAAGCGCCGAGTCTTGAGTAGAGAGCTAATAAAGTACCGGTAATCGCTAATCGAGCGAAATGAAAATCCGCGGCGACTTCCATTAGGTGAATGCTATTCAAGTTTAGGTAACGTTTTAGCCGCATCTTTTTATAAGCCGCAATGCGATTTTTTTTAAAAAAAAAGTCGCGGCTTGTAGTCCGTCAAATACGGTAGTCACAGTCTTATAACTCAAACAGTTTTCGCTCTTTTCTAAAACGGTTTTCACCACTGGATAGAGCATAAAAAACTCTTTGGGAAAATGTAAAAAATATGAAAATCATGCAAAGGTGACATGCGACTCACTCCGTGGTGGAGGGTCACATATTTGGTTGCTGTCTCAGTGACCAGCTTCCAGCTTCACTGTTTGTCTGCCTGGTTATTCATTCGTTTATCTTTTTATTCTGTAAGTTGCTTATGCCACTTTGCTTTTCTTTCCCTACTCAAATAGGCTTAGAAAGCAGGCAAATTAAAATATAAAATAAATATGATCACTGTCTGGCAAAGGGAAAGAAAAGAGGAACGTGTTTTTGAAATATGCCTTTTGCCTGGGTCACAAAACAGAACAAGAAAAAAAACACATAAGCAACATAGAAACTTGTGTGCATCATACACAAAAACCAAACATGCAACGACTGCATGCTACATGTCCATCAAAGAGTATACCATTCACAGAGAGAGATCAAGAGAGAGAGAGAGAGAGAGAGAGAGAGAGAGAGAGAGAGAGAGAGAGAGAGAGAGAGAGAGAGAGAGAGAGAGAGAGAGAGAGAGAGAGAGAGAGAGAGAGAGAGAGAGAGAGAGAGAGAGAGAGAGAGAGAGAAAGAGAGAGAGAAAGAGAGAGAGAGAGATGTGGGGGTGGGCAGAGGCAAAGAGGTTTATAAAAAGAAACTCACCAATGATGCTGGTAATTCAGGCTGATGCCTTTCTTGAGGAAGTTGAGCTTCTTGGCATCATCACCGCTGCCTTCCTTGTAGGTTTTCTTGCAGACTGACTGGCAAGTTCGATTATCGTTGAACGTGAGCTGCCAACAAACGACCCAGAATGTAAACCAATACCAATAGACGAATCCCGAAAATAACTCCAATCTTGAATCGTGTCTCCACGTGTTTCTGGCAGACCCCTCGCTAGTGATTGGTCCCTTTATTGTTTGTCTGCCGTTTTGCAAGAAAAGGTAACTGGATCTTCCACAACCCATACAAAGCCGACAGAGTTATTTCCAAAAATCGCCTATTACAGTGGAACCCCCCTTTTAAGACCCCCCAATTTAAGACTCCCTCCTTTTTAAGACCTTGTTTCCTCAAATTTTCTCTTCATAACCTCAGTAAAATGACCTCCATTTTAAGACTCCCTCCTTTATAAGACCTGATTTTCTCAGATTTTGTGAGGTCTTAAAAGAAGGGTTCCACTGTACCATCAACACAACTTTCAATCAACATGTTTACGGCTCCACTGACATTTGTGTAATAAATCCAATACAATGTAGCAGATGGTGCTACTTGCAGTGAGTGATATAAACAAATTACAATTTTTTTCTCTACACCTTCTACCTTAACCTTTAATCATACAGGTATTCTCTCTGTCAAACTTCATCAGAAATAATAATTAACATCTTATCTATCTGCAAGCCACACATTTTTTCTTGCTAAAGGCTACACGCTCCTGCAAAAGGAACACTACTAGAATCAACTCAAATCATGTGTTGCAATTTGATGTCCATATGCTCTATTTCAAATAACAGTTTCAACCTTTTCACCCCAGACGGATCACCTTAGTACAGCTTTAGTAATAAGGAAAATTTACTGCACATTGCAACAGCTCACTAAAACAAAATACTGTTAATAAAAAAGAATTGTGTTAAACTCGTGGAAAGAAAGCTTTTAATAACACTACACTTATAACTGTGCTCTTATAAAATGTTTCAAAGAGTTTAGCAGCAACTTTTGACCTTTCTACCTCTTCTGATAGTAAAAGGTATTCACACCTTATTCAGTGCAGAATGAGAAAGATTCTTGGTTTATCATCACACTTCTACTCATTCCAAACACATATTCACTGTGCACATATTTATAAACAATATCAAGCACATGTACGCTTACCGGTAACAGTCAGTCCTACTGGTCGAAATAGAACAGTGATTTCCAGGCAACAGTTATATTACTAATCAATACTTGATTGTAATATGAATGTGACTCCCTGTTTAATTAGACTCTGGCTACTAATCGGAGAGCAATCATAAATTTAACAGCCAACAAGTATGACTAAAAACTTACTTTATACTCGGAGGGTCGAATACGCTCCCCAAAAACCACTTGTCCCAGGTTTTCAGTTGGTGATCCACCATACTCATCGGTCTTTCGGCAAAAGTCGAAACTGCACAGCAGATAAAGATTGACATCATTACTATGTGACAGGGGAGGCTACCACTCCTTTCACGGCGGACTCTGCACCCGAGTTGTTGGCCTTTAAAAGTCAACACCAGTGGATTAAAACAGCCAGAGCGTACAGAAAATGCGACCAGCTTGACTGAGCGCTGAGTTTGGAATGATACAAATGGCGGCATATGCGCACGCATACGGAAGTCAGACTCTGTATTAGTCTGGCCTTATGGGTATTGGTCACTCTTTTTTAGAGTGGTCTCCCTTGTTACCAAGGGGACGCATACAGCGTTACCAGCACTGAACCAGGGTTAATTGCTATTATGTGAGTTGGGTAAGATATGTAATTTAATGGCACGTTAAAGATCTTGGTCATTCTACCATAAGTGCAGATGGCTGATACCACCTAAACACGCATACATCAAAAGCCGTGAGGGCGTAAAAACTCGAATCGTATAAACCAATTCATGTCCAATATAGGCAATTAAGACCTGACGAACAATAAGCCCCTTAAAAAAAAAAAAAAAAAAAAAAGTGTGTGTGTGTGTGTGTGTTTGCGTTGCGGTGAACCGTGGTGAATAAATACTCTGTTTCGCGATACGAATTACGAAAATAAACACTTTTTTGTTCGGCTCTACTTCTTCACTGCTTTCACTTCCGCCACACAAAAGCAGCGCTTTTCCGTGCACAGCGCTTTTCTGCACAGGTAGTACATCTAAGTATTGCAATTCATGTACAAAATCCCTCCCATCTTCAAAATATTGCCACTAATATATACTACCCCTCCCATCGTAAATATTCCGCATCAAATTTGGTGGGCATATTCAGGTGGACCCCGGGCACAAACTGGTGGATGAAAATTTTCAACACGTGCTCTAAGCCGGCGAACCGCCACGCTGCATACTCTGTCTCGCGATTCACCCGGCGAAGCTGGGTAATCCTCTAGTGTTGATATAATTTAGAAATGTGTTGAATATGGGCTATGTAATTGTACGTTTTATTGTGCCTTCCTGTTGTTGTTTTTTACATTTAGTCAAGTTTTGACTAAATGTTTTAACATAGAGGGAGAATCGAAACAAGGGTCGTGGTGTATGTGTGTGTGTGCGTGCGTGCGTGTGTGTAGAGCGATTCAGACCAAACTACTGGACCGATCTTTATGAAATTTTCCATGAGAGTTCCTGGGATTGATATCCCCGAACGTTTTTTTCGTTTTTTTGATAAATGTCTTTGATGACGTCATATCCGGCTTTTTGTAAAAGTTGAGGCGGCACTGTCACACCCTCATTTTTCGATCAAATTGATAGAAAGTTTGGCCAAGCAATCTTCGACGAAGGCCGGACTTTGGTATTGCATTTCAGCATGGTGGCTTAAAAATTAATTAATGACTTTGGTCATTAAAAATCTGAAAATTGTAAAAAAAAAACCATTTTTTATAAAACGATCCAAATTTACGTTCATCTTATTCTTCATCATTTTCTGATTCCAAAAACATATAAATATGTTATATTTGGATTAAAAACAAGCTCTGAAAATTAAAAAAATTAAAAATTATGATCAAAATTAAATTTTCAAAATCAATTTAAAAACACTTTCATCTTATTCCTTGTCGGTTCCTGATTCCAAAAACATATAGATATGATATGTTTGGATTAAAAACACGCTCAGAAAGTTAAAACGAAGAGAGGTACAGTATAGCGTGCTATGAAGCACAGCGCAACCGCTACCGCGCCAAACAGGCTCGTCACTTTCACTGCCTTTTGCACTAGCGACGGACTACGTTCAATTTCATTCTGTGAGTTCCACAGCTTGACTAGATGTAGTAATTTCGCCTTACACGACTTGTTCTTTCTTATTTTTGAAGATGCACATATCATAGTCTTGTATGTCTGATGTTATTTGATGTTAATGTCTGATGTTGTTGTTATGTCATATATATATTATATATCATATGTACCAAAAAGAAATACAACCATGTTGAAAAAAAAGTTGAAAAAATTGCACTTACATGTTGATTATCATCCCTTCAAAAGAACACAATTGTACTGGTGTGTATGCAAAAACTATGCAAGCCCATTAAAACAAATAATGAACAAACCCATCGGCAACAAAAACGGAACTAAACATAGTCGGGCTGAGGGGCCAGTGGGAGACTTTGAACAAAACAAAACAAAACCAAAGCCACTTTTAGTGATCTAGAAGAAAGGTTTTTTTGGACGATTAGAAAATGTACTTCAGTTGAACCTGCCTTGGCATCCGTAAAACCAGACCAGCTAACTTTTCCATGCACAGTCATAATTGGGAGAAGGAAAAAAAAATAAACAGTAACAGCTAGGAGGAAACATTTCTCATTTAATATTGATAATAAATCATGCTTGCAGTTTTGTAGTGCTCTCCAAAATACTTGATACTCATAGTCATAGCATACACAAGATGATTTTGGTTGATGGCACCTTTCTTTTAATTTCATAACCTTATCAATATCATGAGGCCATCTCTACACACTGACAGGACAGACTTTTTGCAAGGGTCATTTTAGCTGTACAACCAGTACTGACTTGAGCCTAATCTTTGATATCAGAGAGACCATAAAAAGAAACAGGTCTTGACAAGCTATTCTTTCCGCAAGAGTGGCATTTGTGAATACATGTAACAAGCACTCCGAACAAGGACACACATTTAAGCAAGAGGTAAACGCCTTTTCACCACACAGACTTCACCACACAGACGTAGTGGAACCCTCCTTTCAAAACCCCCTCTATTTTAAGACCCTCTTTTCTAAGACCTCCTGTTCATAACCTTTGTAAATTGAACCCCATTTTAAGACTCCCTCCTTTGTAAGACCCAATTTTCTCCGATTTATTGAGGTTTTAAATGGGGGTTCCTTGGTACATATTCTTATTCAGCAAAATAGACAAGGGAACCATTTTTGCATAGGGTTGCTCCAATACAGTGGATTTTTACACCCCCCCTCTCTTCCAACCCCATCTTCAATGTTTTAACTTTTAAGATTCAGGTAGATCTCCCGTTATTTGTAAGACTAAGAATCCCTAGTTCAAAATTGACCTCCATTTTAAGAATGTATGTTCCGAGATCTTTTAAGGTCTGAACAAAGGGTTCACATTCAGCTCAGTATTGGCGTTAACCAGTAATTACCGGTTGAAATGAGAAAATACCGGACAATAATTGGCTGCCGGTATAACCTACCGGTTGATTTTGAGAACTACCGTTTTTTCCCGCTGGTAAAACAACAAAACCAGTACTCTGAGTTGGACTCTTACTGGTTCCGATGACCAGCCTACCGTTTATTTTCTGGATAGTTTGCACCACAAAAGTTTGAGTACCTGTTTGAACAAATATTAGTGACTAGATGAATACCCGCTTCGCCGGGTACGGCTTCGCCGGGAAGAAGTCAAGCCGAATACCCGGCAAGCCGGGTGTACGCCGGCTTTGCCGGCGCACCGCACGAAGGGAGATAAACGCGCAAAACACTGGAGAAGAGTAAAAATAGTATAACGGGAATATGGATTGAGCGTTGTCGACAGTGACCTTCTCAAAATAGAAACGGGAATATGGATTGACGCCACACAAAGGAAGGGAGATAAACGCTGAAAACACTGGAGAAGATAAGGAAGAGTTACTGGGAATGGATCCCGTAAAAAACCAAAATTGGTTCAGCGCTGCGCGCTGAGAGCACGTGTTGAAATATCTCATCGAGCATGTTGTGTCCGGGGTCTACCAGAATATATGCCCACCAAATTTGAAACGGATCCATCGAGAACCTTGGGCGTGCATCACGGACACACACACACAGACAGACACAAGTCGTATATGACGCTGTGCCAAAACGTGCTTTGACGGTCACCCCCTGAGTTTGATTACATTTTTTTTTATCTGTTCGCATCTTTCATGGCAAACCAATGTTTTTTAATGACAAACATAACCCATAGAGATAATAATCATAACCGTGCTAGATATGGTCATTTCTGTTTGAAAATAAAAAAAGAAAGAAACGAGATGCGTGGGTTGAAACGAGTGAGTGTGAATGGGACACTTCAAGGGAACTCAGGATTTTGCTTGTTTGCTTGTTTACCATCAACTTACCTATAACTTACTGTGTGTGTTTGTAGATGAAGTATAAGTCTTCAAATCTGTCCCACAATAAATAAAAATTTCAAACTATTTCTTAAAAAAAAAAAAAAAGGATTGAAAAGGAACGGTTTCGGTCGTTACACATAATGTCAAATGTGCCTGTGAACGAAAAGTTCGTCTGCTACTCCACTGTGAGCCGTCGTCAACATTCACGTTAATGGCGACTACAAATTGCACTCTTTGAACGTAATTTACCACACAAAAAGCATTAGACTGTGTGCTAGACAGTCTTTCAGCTCTGAAAAGGTCAGTACTTTTTTTTGTCAAACGGTAACGTACGAAAATATCCAGATTCGAAAAAAGGTATTCTACATTTTCGCGGTAGAAAGATTATTTCGGGAAGCCATCTTTACCCAGAATGCACTCTGTGTTTGATTTCCCAAGATGGCGGCAAAGAAGAGAGAAGGTGAGTGTTCATAATTTTTTGTCAGGCACATCGTACTGGTAACGTTCGCAATAATGTAACGACTGAATTGCAAGTTTTTAGTGTTTTTAAAGCTTTTTAATGCACACTACAACGGCAAAAACGGACTGAAGCGGCAACACCATGTGTTTGCGTCCACACGTGTCTATGTACCGGGCATGAGTGACCTCGGCTTTCAGTCGTTACGTGGACACAGCACAAACTGTGTCCATTCAGTTCTACATCTACCAAGTGTAACATCTGACATGCTCAACAGCCTGCAGACTATATTTACAAACTGTTTGTCACTTTGTTTCTGGTTTTAGATGTGGTACACAATGTATTAAATAAGATTATTTTTGTTCTGACAAGATTTCTGTGTTTGTTGCATTTTTAATGAAATGTGTGTGTACTGCTTGCTGTCGGACGTTACACAGGACACAGTGAGCAGATGAATTTATGGGACAATAAAATTGAATTTTGGTTTGGATTTGATGTGAATGTCAATTTCAGCATCTAAGTCAATGATAAAGATTAGATTCAGAAATATCTGGCAAGTAATTATCATACTGTGGCTAGTTGTACTGTGTCCAGTGTAACATCCAACATCAGTCAGGTGCCCGTCTTTATTGATCAATATCTAAACAAGAAGGGCAAAGCCCATACGACTCACATGCTTTACACATTTTTCCTACCAAAATACATGTGACCTTGACCCAAGGTCAAGGTCATCCAAGGTCATGCAACACAAAGCTGTTAATTCAAGACATAGGAAGTACAATGGTGCTTATTGGCTCTTTCTACCATGAGATATGGTCACTTTTAGTGGTTCACTACCTTATTTTGGTCACATTTTATAAGGGTCAAAGTGACCTTGACCTTGATCATATGTGACCAAATGTGTCTCATGATGAAAGCATAACATGTGCCCCACATAATTTTTAAGTTTGAAACAGTTATCTTCCATAGTTCAGGGTCAAGGTCACTTCAAAATATGTATACAATCCAACTTTGAAGAGCTCCTGTGACCTTGACCTTGAAGCAAGGTAAACCAAACTGGTATCAAAAGATGGGGCTTACTTTGCCCTATATATCATATATAGGTGAGGTATTCAATCTCAAAAACTTCAGAGAAAATGGGAAAAATGTGAAAAATAGCTGTTTTTTAGGCAACATTTATGGCCCCTGCGACCTTGACCTTGAAGCAAGGTCAAGATGCTATGTATGTTTTTTGGGGCCTTGTCATCATACACCATCTTGCCAAATTTGGTACTGATGGACTGAATAGTGTCCAAGAAATATCCAACGTTAAAGTTTTCCGGACGGACGTCCGGACGGACGGACGGACGTCCGGACGGACGGACGGACGGACGACTCGGGTGAGTACATAGACTCACTTTTGCTTCGCATGTGAGTCAAAAACGCTGCTTTCATTTATCTTTTTAAAACTTGAAACACATTCAGGAAACCTCAGTCTTTAATGCTGCAACATCCAACAACAAATATAAACAGTTTTATTTTTGCCTCAAGTGTCCCATTGTAAGGAGGCAGGTTCTGGCACAGCATCATATATAGATAGATGGCGCTAGTATTTTTCAAACCGGTACACAAACTTTTATGCTGCAAACGGTCCAGAAAAAAAACCGTAGGCTAAGTAGGTAAGAGTCCAACTCATAGTACTGGTTTTGTTGTTTTACCACCGAAAAAACCCCGGTAATTCTACAAAATCGACCGGTATGTCATACCGGCAGCCAATTTTGTTCCGATATTTTCTCCTTTCAACCGGTAAAATATCGGTAATTACCGGTTAAGGCCAATACTGTATTAGCGCCACCACTATCAGCTATACTCTCAAAGTGTCATTCACTGGGGAAAGTACATCCATGGTGTGCATGGTACTGTGGCTCCTTAGCAGGTGCACACTTTCAAAATGTTCTCAATTCTTGCACATTCAATTGAACAAGAGCCTCATGACAATCATAACATGAATTAGTAATCGGAGTAAACAAACATAACATTTTCCTTGAGAAATGTACAGAGCTTTTGTTCAAGGAATTTTGTTTGTCGACATCCACATCCAAACATTGCTGTCACACACAGCACTGTATACCATAAATTGCTAAAAGAATCAACTGATCAAGACTTACCTGTAACATTCATACTCATAGGGAATGATGGCAGGTAGGGATGGGAGGTGTGTGTGTGTGGGGGGGGATGTGAATTTGGGGTTGGAAGTGGTCCACTGTATGCCAAATTGCTAAACGCATCAACTGATCCAGCCTTACCTGTGGTATTCATAGGGAATGACTGTCTCAATGGAGTTCAAGCGATTGACGTACACAAGGATCTCACTCTGAAATAACAAAAGAAATGACATTAATGACAATTATCCAGGTCAAACACAGGTATTGTCCTCTGGCTAGGCTGGGAGCAACAATGTAAAAGTGTAAGATTGTATAGTTCAGGAATAGTTAAAATGAAGTGGAAAATGTTCTTCGAGTCTGACAGTGACACAACTAATCTTAACCTACATGCCAGCCATGTTTTTAAAAACATAAGTGCATTTTCTGATCAAGAGATTGTCTTTATAATATATTTTGATAGTTAGAAATAGTACTGAGTCTGATATATATTGATAGCCGCCGGTCCATACTAATAATAATGTCAACAACACATATTTGGTTCCTAATGTCTTTAAATTTCAGATACCCTGCTGTACTCAAGATTACCTTTGTCATAATCTTTCAAGACTACACAATTATTGAATTAAAGTATACATACAATACATTATGCATGCACAAGCTATGAATAACTGAATTATTGAGGTCTAACGAATGACGTCTCACAACGTGCGTGGTCGTCCTTGGCGGTCAAGAAAGCCGCCGTGATCATCTAGACCGCCAATATTTTTTGTGCGCATCACGTGCTCCACATAAATCGGCCGGAAACGAAGCAATAGACCTTTTTCACTTAAATTTTGGCGCATGCGCTGTGAAGTTTATTGTCAGATCTACCGGAACTAGGGGGCAAAAGGAAAAATCGACAACGAGGCTTGGTGCAAAGTAAAGTGCGGAGACGACAAGACAAACTGTTGTGTTTACAACTGCAAGTGCAACAGTGGAATGAAGAAAGAGAAATACGGTGGACAGAATTTGTCATTGTATGGCTTTCCGATGGGTGCAAGTGCGAAGGCGCAACAGCGAAGGACGCGATGGGTGCAAGCAATCCGACGACAGGGGTGTCGTGCCATTGAAAAGTGCTCGCGTCACTTCGTGTCTGGCAATGGCATGGCTATCAACGATGCCAACTCCGTTGACTTCGTACCCACCCTTAATCTTGGATTTGAGAGAACATCAAGAACAAGTGACTCTAGCAGAAGGACAAGGTACTGGTCGGAGCTGAAAATATCATCGGATCTGGAAGAGACTCAGAGCCAAGTAAGTTTGTTTGTTTTTATCAATTTATGATCTGCTGAATTTATGATCTGCTGACTTCAAATTGTCTTCCTACATCAGTGTGTAAGAAATTTAAAATGAATCGGCAGCCCAAAAAGGATGCATAGGAAGGGTCACGAAACAGATTCAAGATTTAAAAAAACAAAACAAGATCTAGACATATGTCGATAAGCCGCGTGCATTCAATCAACCGACTCTTAAATCAAGAAGATGAAGGAGGTTACTTGATACAGATAGTGATGCAGTTTTCAGGGCATCGATGATGCCCATGCTGAATCACTTTTTTATTCTCAGAAATGTACCATTGTCATTGAATTGATTTAACAACAAAAATAGCACTAGATTTCTACAATTTTGATTTTGCATAGAACACTCCGAAATAATTTCCGGGGAGCATCTCCCGCACCCCTAAGTTTTTTTCAATTTCAGGAGTTAATCCCCTCGTGTATTTTCATGCTTAAATGCTGTGAGTGTGATGCATGTGTAATCTGATAACAAGATCATTGATGCTAATTCTATTGCTAATGTATACATTTGATTTTGTATTTACAGAAGCAGCCATTCCTTTGCCCTCCGCATCTCGTGAGAGCTTAGGACCAGGGCCAGATCATGCCTTTGCAAAGAGGGACACGACTACCTGTGAGGGTATTGTTATTGGAACACAGACTACGCTCAAGTTGGCAGAGCTGCAGATGACAATACATACAGAACAGGCCTCTGTGATTAAGCGTCTGACTGAAGATGTTTCTGGCCTGAAGAAAGACAACATGAAGCTGAGGAGAACATACGCTCTTTTTCTGTTGATTCTCTACTGAAAAACGACACTGAAGTATGGTTTTACAATTATAGTGGTCTTTCGGTATGCATGTACCTACTTCGTAAAAAAGGCAGGTCTACATTACTGGGTTGATGAGCTGCCAAAGGCCACATCACTCCAAAGAGCAAGAAGCTTATTTTGTCATGTAATGGTGTATATAATTTACTCTGGTACTGTATAGGCCCATTGCAGAAACTCAAGTTATCAACAGCATTTCTACTCGGCGCGCGCGGTATGAGAATCACGGGTCGTAACTCTCTGGAATTGGTCATCCGCCGCTATGTTGGATGCCTTGCACGATCTCTGACAGTGCTTGAGCGTTGGGTGGCGACTCGACAAAAGTGAAAATGACACGTTGTGTGGCATAGGGGGTAAAAATCAAGGGTCTGCCAAACCCGGCAAATGCAGTAGGCAGCCCAGAGATCCCTAAGTACCTCTCCCAATTGTAGTACTTTTCGGCAATATTTACAGTTTCAAATTGCTAGGATAGCTTCTTTGTGGTTTTAGAGAGGTGTTCTGGGGAAACTGAAAGGTAGCCTCGTCAGGGGACAACTATTCAAACCCATATCCTCATTATTTTGATTCTCAATTGAGAATAATCATTTATAGATGACTATTATTCATTTCCCTTTTTAGGATGTACTTGCACGTACTGGTGGTTTATTACCCAAATGTCCTCACAGTGACTGAGGCTTATATAAGGCTCGGTGATTCGTGTATTTGTTTGTTCAGCCCATTTCTTTCTTGTGTTTATTCACAAGAAGAAAAACAATAAAGATAATCATTTATGTATGATTTATGGTGGGATTTTTCCTCCATGGTGTGTACTAGGATGTATTGTACTAAATGTACTGTGGTCGTATATTAACGGGTTATATTCCCCGTATGTGTACTATGCGTACAGGTTCATTGGAGGGAGGGTGTAATAGTTGTTTGTTTGGTTTAGCAACAAGACAATTCATCCCTTTTTGGAAGATGAGGGTGGTCCGCCCGAGGTTCGGGACAATAGATTGACTATTGTCGTTTAGGCAGCTTCTTCTTCTTCTTCGTCGTTCGCTATTTAGGCAGCTTAGGGATTCTGTTTCGGTTCGCTGAGTAGTCGTGTGGCCGTTTTCGCTGTTGGTTACGGCGATCGCGCCTTTCCCTGTCTGCATACACAGTGAAATACGCAAAAAGAACAAGAGTGCAATGAAGAAAACTAACAAAGACGGCATCCAATATGGCGGCGCGAAGAGAGTATGAGCGGAGTTGTGCCCCTTAGGGGGGCTAAAGCTAGCCGATCCATTTGATAACGTCACGCCGAGTAAGAAGAATGAATTGGACCTATAGAATAAAGGGCCCATTATCAATCAAATCTCTGGTCTGGTCCGAGTTTGTTTCATAAATGATTGTATGTGAGCCTACGAACATAACGATTTCCACTTTAAATAAATGCGATCAAGATAATTAGGTAGACAACATGTCAAGAGACGTTTATTCCTTATTTCTTGTTATAATTGGAGGATATTATTATGCAATATACTGCTTTGTTTTAAAATGGCTTCAAATCGTCTCCCTTGTACTGCCACTTTAGTACACAATTTGTGCATTCACTTGAGTTATTTCTTAAAGAAAATTACCCCCAAAAATTATTCCAAACAGTCTTTGACATATCTACAGTTTAATTAAAAGAAAAACTGTATTTTATTTTAAGTGATAAATAAATATAGACAAATCTTGGGACTGTGCACAAACTGATCGGCTTGAACTCAAAAGTCGCAACCAAGAATCTTCTGCAACTTTTGAGTTCAAGTCTGTCAGCTTGTGCACGGTCCCACAATCAGTTCAATAAGAATTTTCCTTGATATAGCCTTGGAAAAAAAAGTAAGTAACAAATTTTGTACAAAATAATTTGTTCAAGGGAGACAATTGTAATCATGTTTTTTTTTTAAATCGGTGAATTGCATTATAAGTTCCTCAAAAAAATAACTGAAATAAATTGAAAAAAGTGCTAACATTATTACCTTGATCAGATCGATGTGTATGACAAGCAATTTCTATGTTTGCTGATTTAGTGGTCCGGTAATGACTTTTTCATGCACGGGGCTTCTAAATTCACTCGCTCAAACGCTCATGTCTGCACCAACATTCACACACGTCCATTTCAGCACATTCATAAGGGATGGTGACAACACGCTCTTGAACAACAAACATGGCACAAAACGAATGAACATTTCAAACATTTCGCTATTGAATCAAATCATCAGTACATGGATATCAAATGATAAATAAAACATCTCACAAAATACCTCCTTGCCATTCCGAAGTTGAAGAAGAACACAGTCCGGCATTACACACACTACACTTTCATCACTGAGAATCGCTGTTCACTACACATGTCCTCGGCTCTGATACGTTCTCCGAATAATACACGAAAGTCCTGGATGATGGTATAGTCCGTACGAAGCCGAAACATTTCTTACTATCCTCTGACACAAGTTCTCATCAGCTTCCACAATATTCTGTCTTAACTGCAGGCATTTCAAAAATTAAACCTGAACTCACACACAGAGGTAACAGCACTCCCTACCCTCCCTCGCTGTAAACAAAGTACTGATTTTACCTGTCCATATCGAAACTACATACATTTTCACTTGACAGAACAGTTAACTGTTGCTACTAACTTAATTAACTGGAATTGGAAAAAAATATCACACCTTGAAAACCCTAGTTCAGTATATCATAACTATATGCAGCCTTCAAACGGTTGGTACCGGTTGTAGAAGATCTCTTAGTCGCGCTTCCTTGCATCCGGACTTCTTGGGTCAAAATTGAGGCCTTGAAGAGTCGTCCGGGGAAACTTGTCTTGTCTTGAAGCATACCTGAAAATGAATTTTGTTTTTACTTGACAGTGACACTGAAGCAAATCTTATGCTGGGTACAGATGCTAAAACAAGTTGCGCCAGTCTGTCAAACTCACATGTATAACGATATTAAACGCAGTACATTTGACAAGGACAATGCTTAGCTGAAAACCAGCATCCACATCGAATAAGGTAAGTGGCAACCCAGCATAGCGCAGCAGCAAAAATGTCCCACAGGAAATCACGCTTCCCTGTGTTTTAAAAAAAAAAAAATCTGTTTAACTTTCTAATCTTAAAGCCCTGAAAGTCAAAAAAATTATGCACTAGCCTCTGGCTAGTGATTCTGAAAACGTACAAGCCAGAGAGCAAATTTTACGAACCAAACCAACAATTTGATTCAGCATCGTCACTCGCATTTGGCGAGTAGATGAACACTTCTACTCACCAGTTGCATGCTTCTACTCACTATGGTGAGTAAAATACTTGCCACTTTCAGGGCTGGTTTGTTTCTAACCTAAACATAATGTAGTTTTCCAGAAAATTGCTCTGCACACAAACATACACCACCGCCCTCGTCTCTTGACTAAATGTAAAATGCATAGTTTTTTTGATGATGCACTTTAATAAATATCACTGTTTCTCTTTCCCCAGTCTTGTAGCTGTTGTAGTTAACAAGCTCTATATTTTAACTTTGAGACTTATGTTCTGAAAAAAATAGATCACACTCTGATGTAAACCTTTAGGTAACGCAACCCTAATTTCCTTAATATTAATTATTATACAAACTTACTTAACAATGTGTATGTCATCGAGAGCAGCTGGTGCAGTTTTCTTGGCAGCATGCCCCTTCCACATACATTTGTAGTGTGTACAAGTTTTGTCTGCTGGCACAGTGTCGATTCCTTCAGCCGTGTAGTGTGAAGCAGCAAAAAGTGTGGCAGCGACTGTCCTTTCTGGGTAAAAACAACAACACACTATCAAATTCTTGATTTTCCATAGCCTGCTAATAACAATTAACTTTTATCTTTCCTATGAATTCCTACAGAGAGCTTGTAGGCGCATGCTGTTGATATCTATATAAAATATATACCGGCTCAGAATGGAATTTGATCTTACTGCAGTGATAACCTTCATTGACAAGAGGATTCACAAACACGTGTACACACATTAAATAAAACTCCGCACTCAGGTACCTGGTATTCTATTGAACATGCCTAGCCAACATGGCATGGTCTCCTGGAGATACTGATTGAAATTACATAAACATGCTGCTTATAACTCTGTCAAAAAAGACAGCTTTTGCATGCAGACATTTTCAGTAGAGAATAATGAATCTCTGTGTGTGCTTGTGTGCAATGCATTATATGACTGAATATGAAAACTGGTTGTGTAAGATACCAAGTAACGCAGCCATCAAGTTAATTCCACAAAACATACAAGCCCAACAAATCTTACCCAGTAACACACTGGCAGTAGGCTCCAAGTGCCTGTCCGGTCAGCGTCACTAAAGCATACACTTTGTTGCGAGTCTGCTTGATTGACGTCAGCACACTCGCTCTGAGTCTGATCACCACAGTTGCTTACTGTTGTGCCATGCAGAAAGACATTTTATGCACACAGTATGTCTATCGTTTACCCCAAGGTTTCGCATTCTTTGCGCTGGATGCGTCGTATAACTTGTCGAACGTCGACGCAATAGTATCAGTAAGACAGTTGATCCAGAGATCTGTAGATCTGTGGTCGATCACCTCTGCTTCGCTTATGCAGGGAAAGTTCGCCAAGTCTTTCGTCCATATATATGTATACCACCAATAGCCGTTTCAAACCATACCTTCGTGCATGTCCTTGACTTTTTGTTCATGATTTTGAACAAGATAATCCGTTTTCTTGCAGAATTTCTCAAAGTAATCCTCTGGCAATAGTACTTCGAGCACCGAAAGTGAAAGATGTATTTCAGGCCATGCACCTATTGCCCCCTAGTTCCGGTTATCAGAGAGAGGCTGCCGTGCCCTAAAATTTGATTGGTCGAAACGCTGGGGGCAAAGGTTATACGTGTTGCATCTGCTTTTCACATTTAGTCAAGTTTTGACTAAATTTTTTAACATAGAGGGGGAATCGAGACGAGGGTCGTGGTGTGTCAGTGTGTGTGTGTGTGCGTGCGTGTGTGTGTGTAGAGCGATTCAGACCAAACTACTGAACCGATCTTTATGAAATTTGACATGAGAGTTCCTGGGAATGATATCCCCGGACGTTTTTTTCTTTTTTTCGATAAATACTTTTGATGACGTCATATCCGGCTTTTTGTAAAAGTTGAGGCGGCACTGTCACACCCTCATTTTTCAATCAAATTGATTGAAATTTTTGTAAAGCAATCTTCGACGAAGGCCGGACTTCGGTATTGCATTTCAGCTTGGTGGCTTAAAAATTAATTAATGACTTTGGTCATTAAAAATCTGAAAATTGTAATAAATTTTATTTTTATATAAAACGATCCAAATTTACGTTCATCTTATTCTACATCATTTCCTGATTCCAAAAACATATAAATATGTTATATTCGGATTAAAAACAAGCTCTGAAAATTAAAAATATAAAAATTATGATCAAAATTAAATTTCCGAAATCGATTTAAAAACAATTTCATCTTATTCCTTGTCGGTTCCTGATTCCAAAAACATATATAGATATGATAATTTTGGATTAAAAACACGCTCACAAAGTTAAAACGAAGAGAGGTACAGAAAAGCGTGCTATGCAGCACAGCGAAACCACTATACTACCGCGCTGAACAGGCTCGTCAGTTTCACTCCGTTATGCACAAGCGGCGGACTACGGTCATTGTGAAAAAATGCAGTGCGTTCAGTTTCATTCTGTGAGTTCCACAGCTTGACTAACTGTAGTAATTTCTTGTTGTCTTTTGTGTTCTTGTTTTTCCTGATGAAGCTTCCATAAGCGAAAATTCGTACCGTCTTGTCTCGTTCTTGTATCGGTGAGTACAGTACAGTATTCCTTTGTTTTTTTAACTTTGTTCATCTTACCACAGTCACTTCGTTGTTTAGATTTGTTATACATGGAGTTGATATGATGCGTTAGTTTTAACTCTGTGTGTGTGTGTGTGTGTGTGTGTGTGTGTGTGTGTGTGTGTGTGTGTGTGTGTGTGTGTGTGACGGAGTGAGTGAGTTTGTGTTACTGTTTGTCGATTTCTTACGTGAGCCTTGAAAGGCTTCACCTCTTGTTTTAGTTTTTTTTTTATACAGCACTTCATACACCCCCAAACGTCACGTCTATAACTAAGTGGCCGGACCCACGAACAATACCTGCCGTGTGCATTCAAAATCATATTCATATCACTTGAATAGATCTGTATGTACGTGGGCCTCCCGCAGGGCACCGTCGTCTGCTCGTCTAACCGTCCTCTTCACCACTTCCACTCGCTGAACAATATCATGCGAGTTGGCAATTCGTTAAAGGCGATATTTGCATGGATTAGGATTTACAGAAAACTCGAACTTCCAACATGATAAGGCTGGCTTAATATTTGGTTTCAAGGCTTTTCTATTCTTTGACACAGCTCGACGACGGTTACACTTACCTCGCAGTTGTCTTTTGGGTTTGCGCAGTAGGTAACGGGAGCCAAGCCAGGCAAATAAAACCCTAGAACAACTTGAGAAGATGCAATCAAAGCAATGCATAGCGACAATAACGCCATGGTCACCACACTCCGCCTAGAAAAACAAAGCTGCACACAATATCCGTGTGATTCTGAACCAGAAAACAGGTGTGTTGTTCCAGAGATATGTATAGACTGGATCGCCAACTTCGCCGCGTCAAGGCCGATGCGCGTAGATTCCGAGAATGTTTACTTCCGGTTAGATTCTTCGACAGCATGGACACAGCATTCGCAGAGGTGATTGCCGTTGCAGAGGTGAGTAAAACTGACCATCGAAAGGAAAATAAGATTCATATTGGTAATACTGATGACACACTTCCGGAAAGCACTCAAGGAATGTAAACAACAGCGGCAAGCAAGTACCCTTTTCCTCCTTTCGATCCTCCTTGCTGGTGACGTGCACTGCAACCCAGGTCCCCCAAACCAGAAAATATTCCCATGTGGAGTATGTGAGAGGAAGGTTTCTTGGGGCGACCCAGGAGTGGCCTGCGACAACTGTAGTGTTTGGCACCACAAGTCGTGCATCGAGCTGTGCTCAAGCGACTACGAACTACTAAACCGCCCCAGTGTGCAGTGGATCTGTTACAAGTGTGACAGCATAAACTGTAGCACATTCACATTCCACAGCTTCTCATGCGAATCCCACAACATCTATACCCCCCTCTTCAATCTAGAATCCAGCATTGACTCCCTGAACTCAAGCTGCAACTTCAGTCCCTTAAAGGCTAGTAGCCCAAAATCAGTGACTCCACTGAGCCATGAGAAATCCCCTGGCCCCGACAAAACCTCACCCAACCTAGGAAGCCCCCCACCCCCCAGCAGTCAACAAGAAAAGCAAAATTCCAAAAGCAGCTCCCTTCATGACCTACCACAAACAACCCGCCAAAACCTCAGGATACTTACTGTGAACTGCCGCAGCATAGTCAAAAAACGATCTGAGTTCTTGGCAATGGTCAAGTATACCAAGCCTGACATTATATGTGGTACAGAATCATGGCTGAAACAGGACATAAAGTCCAGCGAAGTGTTCCCAGAAGATTACACACCATACAGGAAAGACCGCAGCACCCTAGGAGGAGGCGTCTTCATCCTGGTGCACAAGAGCCTGGTCTCTACCGCCCAGCCAGACCTGGACACAGAATGCGAACTCATCTGGACCCAAATCCACTTAGAGAGAAATAAAGATCTCCTGATAGGCTGTTTCTACATGCCTCACAGAAATGACACTGACCTCACAGAACTAGATAAATCTCTACAAAAGATCAACACAAGCAAGAAACAAAAACACACAGTCCTGACTGGCGACTTTAATTGCCCAGACATTGACTGGAACTCAGGTACAGTACCACCAAGTGCCCCTGACCGACAAGCCCAACAGACACTTGTAGACCTCACATCATCAGCCGCACTCACCCAGGTCCATCATGACAACACCAGAGAAGACAGTCTGCTTGACCTAGTCTTCACCTCAAACCCAACCCTCACCCGAAACTCCCAGTCCATCCCAGGCATATCTGACCATGAATGTATCATCACCGACCTTGACACCCATCCCCAACGAGTGAGACAGAAACCAAGAAGATCCTATCTGTACTCCAAAGCTGACTGGGCCGAAATGAACAGTGTGCTTGACCGCACCGCAGAGGAGCTGAAACAACTGGCCTCTGAAAACGCTGACATCGAAACACTCTGGATGACTTTTAAGAACTCAGTCACGTCAGCTGTGCAGAAGCACGTCCCCTCCACCCTACGAAGGAAAAACAACAGCCTACCCTGGATCAACAGGAAGATAAAGAAACTCCTAAAGAAGAAACGGAGACTGTACAAACAAGCCAAACGGACCAGACACTGGGACAACTACAACTTCTTCAAGAAAGAATGTAGACGTGAAATACGCCGCGCCGAATGGGAGTACTTGAACAGTGTAATAACTGAAGGGATGAAGGGAAACAACACCAAACCCTTTTGGCGCTATGTGAAAGCCCGTCGCCAGGACAACGTAGGAGTGGCACCACTACAAAACGGAAGCACCCTATACAGTGACAGCATCTCCAAAGCCAAGATCCTCCTAAACCAGTTCCAGTCTGTCTTTACCCGAAACGACGGCTCACCACCCCCCCAGATGAAAGGCCAGCCCTATCCCAGTCTAAATGAACTCTTGATTAGTGAAAACGGAGTGGCAAAACTCTTAAGAAACCTGAACCCCTCCAAAGCCCCTGGCCCCGACAACATACCCAACACAGTACTAAAGATATGTGCAGATTCCATTGCCCCATCCCTCACCCTGATCTTCAATCTTTCAGTCAGCACAGGCCAAGTCCCATCTGACTGGCGCTCAGCGAACATCTCTTCCGTGTTCAAGAAAGGCGACAAGAACAAAGCAGAAAACTACCGCCCCGTGTCCCTAACCTCGGTAGCCTGTAAGTTGCTGGAACACATCATCTGCCGCCACCTACACACTCACCTTGAGAAACACAACATCCTTACCAGCAGAAACCATGGATTTAGAACCGGACACTCCTGCGAGACCCAACTGCTTACCACTATGCAAGACCTCCTCCACTCAAACGACCAGGGAAGGCAAACTGACATTGCCATTTTGGACTTCAGTAAGGCCTTCGACACAGTCCCCCACCACAAGCTGCTCGGCAAGCTGGACCACTACGGTGTCCGTGGACCCATCCACACCTGGCTCTCCAATTTCCTGACAAAGCGGAAGATGAAGGTGGTGCTGGAAGGAGAAGCAAGCGACGAAGTCCCAGTCATTTCGGGAGTCCCACAGGGAACGGTCCTTGGACCTCTTCTCTTCCTTGTGCACATAAACGACCTCCCCGATCAAGTGAAGGCAAACGTACGACTCTTCGCAGACGACTGCCTACTCTACCGTGACATACGCTCATTCCAGGACCACATCGAACTTCAAAAAGACCTTAAGAACCTAGAGTGCTGGGCAGAACAATGGGGCATGAGATTCAACGCGCAGAAATGCTACATCTTATCCACCAAACCCAAATCCCAGTACTTCTACACACTGGACAATACCATCCTTAAACACGTCAGCCAGAGTACCTATCTCGGCATCCAAATATCCTCCGACCTGAAATGGTCACCCCACATCTGCAACATCTGCAACAAGGCAGGGTCCGTCCTCGGATTCCTACGAAGAAACCTGCACAACTGCCCGCAAGAGTGCAGACGCATGGCGTACGTCACTCTTGTCCGATCGACCCTTGAGTATGGGGCAGTTGTGTGGGACCCTTATCTAAAACAGGACATCGACAAAATCGAGAAGGTACAGCACAAGGCAGCCAGATTCATCTGCAAAGACTACAGATCCAGAGAACCTGGCTGCATCACAGCAATGCTACAGCGACTAAACCTACCCACACTTGCAGATCGGCGCAAACAACTCCGCCTGACAATGCTATATAAAATAACGGGAGGACAAGTACCAGCTATACCCCCAGAAAGTTTCCTCACCCCCGCAGATAAGACCAAGCGGAAAATTATATCAACAAAGTTTTACGGGTGCACATCAGAAAACCCCGTTGAGAAGCGAGTCTACAACAACTCGAGACCCTTCAAAATTCCGGATAGCCGATCTGAACCGTATAGAAACTCTTTTTTTGTCAGGACGCCGACTGAATGGAACCGCCTACAAGACTCCGTGGTACATTCAGCAACTGCCAACACATTTACATCAGGTGTTGGCAGGGCCCCACCACCATAGGCGCACCGCCAGGTGTTTTTATCCTGCTTTTAAACACTGCCCAAATTCCAGCAGTTGACACCACCAACCTGGAAGGGCATGCATGTATAGAAAGTTTTTAAACTCCGTCACGCTGCGCTCTCTCGCCCATTGCGACGACAGCCATTATTGGCTACTGCAATGTACTACATCCACATCCAGATCCAGCATGTATCTTACAAAACTGTATGGGAGCACAGGGTTGGAAAGGCGTGGTGAAGGGGTCTGACTAATTACTACGCGACCACACGCGACCTTGCACTACCTTGCGCGACCTCAAACTAAAGCATGTACATGTAATATTTTTATATATATAGTATCTTCACAACAATGTCTGACTTTATACCAAGTTTTAAGTCAAAGAAATTAAAAATAACGGAGTTATAATGTATATTTTGCGACGAACTATCGAGCGAAAGTGAAAGCATCGTGGTTCTAGGTCCGACCATGTTCGCATTGATTTAAGAACGCAGGCTCAACCTCAAACTAAATAATATTCATGTAATATTTTAAATATCTAGTATCTTCACAACATGATCATACTTTGAACTGAGTTTTAAGTCAGAGAAGTAAAAACAAAGTTAATTCTGATGCATTTTCAAAGAGCTAGCGAGCAAAAGTGCAAACATCGGATTTTTGCGTCCGACCATTTTGCATTGTTTTTAGAATCGCAGGCACTACCATAAACTAAAGAATGTTCATGCAATATTAGTATAGATCTAGTATCTCCACAACATTATCAGACTTTGTACCAAGTTTTAAGTCATGGAAATAAACAAGAAGGGAGTTGTGATGCATGTAAATGTAATATTTGTATATATACAGTGGTCGCCGGTTAATATGACCGCGGTTAATATGACCAGCCGCGTATTATGACCAATTTTACCCGGTCCGGAATTGTCCTTCTTTGTTATGTATTAGAAAAAGCCGCTTAATATGACCACAACGCCGCTTAATATGGCCACATTGTTTCGAGAAAATGGCAACAAGTTCACATCTTTTTCAGTTTGAAATCACTCGGGGGGAAAAAATACAGCAACAGCTCCTGAAATGAGAGCGCTCATGGAGAAACTGAGGTCTGGACTTCAAAGTCGCGGCTACAACATGGAGAAGTTTGGAGCCTTTGACAATGAAGTGAAGGATCTCCTCTGGTCTAGCACCAACACACAGACCAACATCCGTGATTTTTTCCAGGCCCATAAGTGAACATTTGGACGTGTATATGCCGTTTCTTCCATTTACTTTTCATTCCATTTCAATTTCTTTTCAACGGACGTCATGGAGAAGTTTGGAGCCTTTGACAATGAAGTGAAGGATCTCCTCTGGTCTAGCACCAACGCACAGACCAACATCCGTGATTTTTTCCAGGCCCCTAAGTGAACATTTAGACGTGTATATGCCGTTTCTTCCATTCAATTTCAATTTCTTTTCAACGGACGTCATCTATAATGGCTACAATGTACAGTACACATAATTAATTTTGTGTTTGTTGCCAACAAGTTACATTTTCTTACAATTATTAATTACAAAAAAATGTTTCGCTTTGCGATTTTTTTTAAGTCGTTTTCTCTAACATCGGTTAATATGACCAGCCGCTTATTATGACCATTTTATCCCGGTCCCAAAGTGGTCATATTAACCGGCGACCACTGTATCTAAATTAGTATATTCACAACAGTATCGGACCAGAGACTATAGAGTATACATATACTCTATAGTCTCTGATCGGACTCAGTATGTACCAACTTTTAAAGTCAAGGGAACAAAAATTGATGGAGGTATGATGCATTTTCGAAGAGCTTGCGATAATTCTGATGATGATGATGATGATATTCGAAGGAGGAAAAAAACCGGATTACTATAGAAGAAAAAACTAGTCGCGTGAGGCGAAATTAAAACATTTAGTCAAACTGTCGAACCCACAGAATAAAACTGAACGCACTACATTTTTTTCACAGTTAAATTGACATGCAAGAATAGCGAAATAGCGTACTGCGGCAAGGGAATTTTAAATCTGTTTGCGGAAAATCAATTTTAATGTAAACTTTAATGAGCAAACTCATGAATTAATTTTTAAGCCTCCAAGCTGAAATGCAATACTAAAGTCCGGGCGTCGTCGAAGATTACTTGACCAAAATTTCAACCAATTTGGTTGACAAATGAGAGTGTAACAGTGCTCCTCAGCTTTCACAAAAAGCCGGATATAATGTCATCAAAGACATTATTTTATCCCCCCAAAAATGGGAAAAAACGGGTGGGGATATTATACTTTTCAACTCTCATGTAAAGTTTCATGAAGATCGGTCCAGTAGTTTTCTCAGAATCACTTTATACACACACACACACACACACACACTGACACACACATACACACATACATACATACACTGACCACAATTAACCATCGTCTCGATGTTAAAACATTAGTCATAACTTGACTAAATGTAAAAAAAGAACATCAGCATGTTAAACAACAACAACAACATTCTGCGTGTGTGTGCATGTGTGTGTGTGTATGTGTGTGTGTTTGTGTGTGTGTGAGTGTGTGTGTGCGTCAGTGTGTGTTGGCGTGCGTTCCGGTGTACGTGCGTGTGTTTGTTTGTGTGTGTGTTTGTGTGTGTGTGTGAATGTGTGTGGGCGTGCGTTCCGGTGTGTGTGTGTGTGCGTCAGTGTCAGTGTGGGCGTGCGTTCCGGCGTACGTGTGTGTGTGTGTGCGTGTGTGTTTCAAGTGTGTGTGTGTGTGTGCGTCAGTGTGTGTGGGCGTGCGTTCCGGCGTGCGTGCATACATGTGTGTGTGTGTGTGTGTGCGTGTGTGTGTGTTTGTTTCTGTGTGTGTGTGTGTGTGTGTGTGTGTGTGTGTATATGTGTGTGTCACGGTTTGTGTGTGCGTGAGCGGCCAACTTGTACAACATCAAGTCAATTGCATGTGTGCTTGTGTGTGTGTGTGTGTGTGTGTGTGTGTGTGTGTGTTTTTGTGTGTGTGTGCGTGAGCTGAGCAGCCAGCATGTACAACAACAACAACAACAACAACAACAACAACAACAACAACAACAACAACAACAAGTCAATGTCAAGTCAATGTCACACTTTCGGCAAAATTGTCTCGTGTCTGGACTGAATAGTATGTAGGCGACATGTAATATTTCTTTGGGACCAACTTGAAGTCGATAAGGGCATTATGACAAATTAAGTGCCTCATCCACAATTTGGCTTGTCATTTCAACCGTAGAAAACAAGGGCGATTTCAATGTGTCAACTTGAGTGCTCGCGTAACAAGTAGGATGGGGGTTGGGTTCCATGCCTATTGGACCGTTTGAAACCCTACTGGCCGAAACCCTACTTACGGTGTGTCAACTGTTTCCGTTCATCGTAACACCGGACATAAACAATAGGCCCTCATGGTTATAGACGCGAAATCCAGAGTACTAAGCATCGGCGCGTGTCCATCAAGTCGGGTGAGGTTGTCAAACACCCACCCTTTATTTTGCGTCACTTTCTTCGTTGACAAGATTACCACAGTATCCTTTTTACATAGAGGGGGAATCGAGACGAGGGTCGTGGTGTCTGTCTGTGTCTGTGTGTCTGCATGTGTGTGTGTGTAGAGCGATTGAGAGTAAACTACTGGACCGATCTTTATGAAATTTGACATGAGAGTTCCTGGGTATGATATCCCCGGATGTTTTTTTCATTTTTTCGATAAATGTCTTTGATGACGTCATATCCGGCTTTTTGTAAAATATGAGCCCACTGTCACACCCTCATTTTTCAATCAAATTGATTGAAATTTTGGCCAAGCAATCTTCGACGAAGGCCAGACTTCGGTATTGCATTTCAGCTTGGTGGCTTAAAAATTAATTAATGACTTTGGTCATTAAAAATCTGAAAATTGTAATTAAAATTATATTTTTTATAAAACGATCCAAATTTACGTTCATCTTATTCTTCATCATTTTCTGATTCCAAAAACATATAAATATGTTATATTCGGATTAAAAACAAGGTCTGAAAATTAAAAATATAAAACTTATTATCAAAATCAAATTTCCGAAATCGATTTAAAAACAATTTCATCTTATTCCTTGTCGGTTCCTGATTCCAAAAACATATAGATATGATATGTTTGGATTAAAAACACGCTCAGAAAGTTCAAACGAAGAGAGGTACAGAAAAGCGTGCTATGCAGCACAGCGAAACCACTACTGCGCTGAACAGGCTCGTCAGTTTCACTCCGTTTTGCACAAGCGGCGGACTACGGTCATTGTGAAAAAATGCAGTGCGTTCAGTTTCATTCTGTGAGTTCCACAGCTTGACTAAATGTAGTAATTTCGCTTTACGCGACTTGTTGTTTTTACCGTATCTTTTCAGTGTATTCTGTCTATACTAAGTGAAAGTGACGGTGTAAGTAGTGACTTAGTAGGCTCCTTTTTATATTTAGTCAAAACTTGACTAAATATTTTAACGTAGAGGGGGGAATCGAGACGACGGTCGTGGTGTATGTGTGTGTGTGTGTGTGTGTGTGTGTGTGTGTGTCTGTCTGTCTGTCTGTCTGTCTGTCTGTCTGTCTGTCTGTCTGTGTGTGTAGAGCGATTCAGACTAAACTACTGGACCGATCTTTATGAAATTTGACATGAGAGTTCCTGGGTATGAAATCCCCATACGTTTTTTTCATTTTTTTGATAAAAATGTCTTTGATAACGTCATATCCGGCTTTTCGTGAAAGTTGAGGCGGCACTGTCACGCTCTCTTTTTTCAACCAAATTGGTTGAAATTTTGGTCAAGTAATCTTCGACGAAGGCCGGGGTTTGGTATTGCATTTCAGCTTGGTGGCTTAAAAACTAATGAGTGAGTAGTTTGGTCATTAAAAATCTGAAAATTGTAATTGAAATAATTTTTGTATAAAACAATCCAATATAAATATGTTATATTCGGATTAAAAACAAGCTCTGAAAATTAAAAATATAAAAATTATTATCAAAATTAAATTGTCAAAATCAATTTAAAAACACCTTCATCTTATTCCTTGTCGGTTCCTGATTCCAAAAACATATAGATATGATATGTTTGGATTAAAAACACGCTCAGAAAGTTAAAACGAAGAGAGGTACAGAAAAGCGTGCTATCCTTCTCAGCGCAAGTACTACCCCGCTCTTCTTGTCAATTTCACTGCCTTTGCCGTGCGCGGTGGACTGACGATGCTACGAGTATACGGTCTTGCTGCGTTGCATTGCGTTCAGTTTCATTCTGTGAGTTCGACAGCTACTTGACTAAATGTTGTATTTTTGCCTTACGCGACTTGTTACATTTAGTCAAGTTTTGACTAAATGTTTTAACATAGAGGGGGGAATCGAGACGAGGGTCGTGGTGTATGTGTGTGTGTGTGTGTGTGTGTGTGTGTGTGTGTGTGTGTGTGTGTGTGTGTGTGAGTCTGTCTGTCTGTCTCTGTGTGTGTGTAGAGCGATTCAGACTAAACTACTGGGCCGATCTTTATGAAATTTGACATGAGAGTTCCTGGGTATGATATCCCCGGACGTGTTTTTCTTTTTTTCGATAAATACCTTTGATGACGTCATATCCGGCTTTTTGTAAAAGTTGAGGCGGCACTGTCACACCCTCATTTTTCAATTAAATTGATTGAAATTTTGGCAAAGCAATCTTCGACGAAGGCTGGGGTTTGATATTGCATTTCAGCTTGGTGGCTTAAAAACTAATGAGTGAGTTTGGTCATTAAAAATCGGAAACTTGTAATTAAAATTATTTTTTATTAAACGATCCAAAAACAATTTCATCTTATTCTTCGTCATTTTCTAATTCCAAAAACATATACATATGTTATATTTGGATTACAAACAAGCTCTGAAAATTAAAAATATGAAAATTATGATCAAAATTAAATTTCCGAAATCGTTTTAAAAACTATTTCATCTTATTCCTTGTCGGTTCCTGATTCCAAAAACATATAGATATGATATGTTTGGATTAAAAACAAGCTCAGAAAGTTAAAACGAAGAGAGGTACAGTAAAGCGTGCTATGAAGCACAGCGCAATCGCTACCGCGCCAAACAGGCTCGTCACTTTCACTGCCTTTTGCACTAGCGGCGGACTACGTTCAGTTTCATTCTGTGAGTTCGACAGCTACTTGACTAAATGTAGTAATTTCGCCTTACGCGATTTGTTTTACATTTAGTCAAGTTTTGACTAAATGTTTTAACGTAGAGGGGGGAATCGAGACGAGGGTCGTGGTGTATGTGCGTGTGTGTGTGTGTGTGTGTGTGTGTGTGTGTGTAGAGCGATTCAGACTAAACTACTGGACCGATCTTTATGAAATTTGACATGAGAGTTCCTGGGTATGAAATCCCCGAACGTTTTTTTCATTTTTTTGATAAATGTCTTTAATGACGTCATATCCGGCTTTTCGTGAAAGTTGAGGCGGCACTGTCACGCCCTCATTTTTCAACCAAATTGGTTGAAATTTTGGTCAAGTAATCTTCGACGAAGCCCGGACTTCGGTATTGCATTTCAGCTTGGTGGCTTAAAAATTAATTAATGACTTTGGTCATTAAAAATCTGAAAATTGTAAAAAAAATAACAATTTATAAAACGATCCAAATTTACGTTCATCTTATTCTCCATCATTTTCTGATTCCAAAAACATATAAATATGTTATATTTGGATTAAAATTAAATATATAAAAATTATTATCAAAATTAAATTGTTGAAATCAATTTAAAAACACTTTCATCTTATTCCTTGTCGGTTCCTGATTCCAAAAACATATAGATATGATATGTTTGGATTAAAAACACGCTCAGAAAGTTAAAACGAAGAGAGGTACAGAAAAGCGTGCTATCCTTCTCAGCGCAACTACTACCCCGCTCTTCTTGTCAATTTCACTGCCTTTGCCATGAGCGGTGGACTGACGATGCTACGAGTATACGGTCTTTCTGCGTTGCATTGCGTTCAGTTTCATTCTGTGAGTTCGACAGCTACTTGACTAAATGTTGTATTTTCGCCTTACGCGACTTGTTTACATTTAGTCAAGTTATGACTAAATGTTTTAACATCGAGGGGGGAATCGAGACGAGGGTCGTGGTGTATGTGTGTGTGTGTGTGTGTGTGCGTGCGTGCGTGTAGAGCGATTCAGACTAAACTACTGGACCGATCTTTATGAAATTTGACATGAGAGTTCCTGGGTATGATATCCTCAGACGTTTTTTTCATTTTTTTGATAAATGTCTTTGATGACGTCATATCCGGCTTTTCGTGAAAGTTGAGGCGGCACTGTCACGCCCTCATTTTTCAACCAAATTGGTTGAAATTTTGGTCAAGTAATCTTCGACGAAGCCCCGACTTCGGTATTGCATTTCAGCTTGGTGGCTTAAAAATTAATTAATGACTTTGGTCATTAAAAATCTGAAAATTGTAAAAAAAATATTTTTTCTATAAAACGATCCAAATTTACGTTCATCTTATTCTCCATCATTTGCTGATTCCAAAAACATATAAATATGTTATATTTGGATTAACAACAAGCTCTGAAAATTAAATATATAAAAATTATTATCAAATTTTTTTTTTCGAAATCAATTTAAAAACACTTTCATCTTATTCCTTGTCGGTTCCTGATTCCAAAAACATATAGATATGATATGTTTGGATTAAAAACACGCTCAGAAAGTTAAAACGAAGAGAGGTACAGAAAAGCGTGCTATCCTTCTGAGAGCAACGAATACCCCGCTCTTCTTGTCAATTCCACTGTCACTGCCTTTGCCACGGGCGGTGGAGTGACGATGCTACGAGTATACGGTCTTGCTGCGTTGCGTTGCGTTCAGTTTCATTCTGTGAGTTCGACAGCTACTTGACTAAATGTTGTATTTTCGCCTTACGCGACTTGTTTATTATTAATCAAAGTGTTTTGAAGTGTTATGTGTTAGTGTTATTGCGTAGTAGTCTGACTGCTTTTTACCGTTTCTTTTAGCTGAAGTGTTTGTATCAGTGTATCCTTTCTATACTAAGTCAAAGCGGAACGTGTTTGTGTAAGAAGTGATTTTGTGGACTGATTTTTACTGATTAAAGAATGTGCATTATATTGCGTTAGTGTTGTAAACTGCTTAGTGGACTTACATCTTGTTACTGTTTCTTTTAGCTGATGTGTTTGTACCAGTGTATCCAGTCTATAATAAGTGAAAGTGACGGTGTAAGTAGTGAATTAATGGATTGCTTTTTACTAATCAAAGTCTTTGAATAATATTGTGTCAGTGTTACTTCGTAGTGGACTGACTACTTGGTACCGATACTATTAGCTGATGTGTCGATCTATTTTAAGTGATAGTGACCGTGTAAGCATTGACTTAGCAGACTGCTTTTTACTAATTAAAGTATTAGAATTATTATGTGTTAGCGTTATCACGTAGTGGACTGACTGATCAGTGTATCCTTTCTATACTAAGTGAAAGCGGAACGTGTTTGTGTAAGAAGTAATTTAGTGAGGTGCGTTTTATCAATTAAAGTATTTGAATTATATTGTGTTAGTGTAACTGCGTAGTGGACTGACTGCTTTTTACCGTTTCTTTTAGCCGAGGTGTTTGTATCAGTGAATTATTTCTATACTAAGTGAAAGTGACGGTGTAATTAGTGACTTAATAGGCTGCTTTTTATTAATTAAAGTATTTGAAGTGTTTTGTATTAGTGTTATTGCTTAGTAGTTTGACTGGTTTTTACTGTTTCTTTTAGCTGGAGTGTTTGTATTAGTGTATCCAGTCTATATACTAAGTGGAAGCGGAACGTGTTTGTGTAAGAAGTTATTTTGTGGACTGCTTTGTACTGATTTGAGATTTTCAATTCCATTGAGTTAGTTTTACTGCATAGTGGACTGACTGCTTGTTACCGTTTCGAGCTGAGGTGTCTGTCCTGTCTATACTAAGTGAAAGTGACTGTGTAAGTAGTGACTTAGTTGACTGCTTTGAACTAATTTAAGTATTTAAACTATATTGTTTTAGTGTTACTGCCTAGTGGACTGACTGCTTGTTACCGTATTTATTAGCTGAGGTGTTTGTGTCAGTGTGTCCTGTTCATACTAACTAACTTATTGGTCTGCCTTTTAGCTAACTGATTAAAGTATTTGTGTCATCTTGTGTGTGAATATAACTTTGCAGTCACTGAGTCAGCGATAGTGATGGCCAAATCTGTCACCCGTCGCGATCTTCGGCTCAAGAAGAAGAGCTTAGAGTGTCCTTGTGGTCCATGTAAAACTCACTGCGCCAGTGGTCAGTCAAGTGTTTTCTGTGAGACATGCAATTTGTGGTATCATCGCACGTGTCAGGAATTGACCAGGGAAGTTTTGACAGAGATGTCGAAGAACAGCAACGCCTATGTCTGCACAAGTTGTTGCCAGCAGCCAGATGGTTCCAACTTCGATTTCAAAAGAGCACTCGAAAGATTGTCTACTGCAGCCGATATGGGATTTCTTCATCTTCGCCAGGCAGTGGGGATGGAAGACATATTTCTTCGAGGCACCAAGCTTCGTAGCCCCAGCTCGATACCCGCAACGAAGCCTCTTGTTGTGGATGAGATGTCATTGCCGCGCCTCCTCCCATTTGGTCAACGCCGTGAGGTGTTGAGTCGCGTACCCGTGCAAGTTGCTGGAGATGGAAATTGTCTGTTCAATTCAATTTCTGTGGCACTGTATGGGGACGAGTCATCTGCTGACGAGTTGCGACTCCGTACCTGCATGGAACTGGTCCGTCACGGCGAGTCCTCCAGCCTGGTATTGTCGTCCTCTCGCCGGATCTGGAAGAAGAGTGCCTTCATGCCGCAAAGGATGGCCCATTTTCTTCTACGTGGATGATGGCAGCTGCAGCAACAGTGATAGGACAGCCAATTCGGTCCGTGTATCCACCACTGAATGGAATGCTCGACGTTGCAGTTGCAGTTTTGAATTCAACATTCCAACCACGTGGATCACAGAGCTCGCTGAAATCCATGTCTCCGTCTGTGGTGTTGTTGTGGACAGGAGGACAACCAGGTGGCAGTAACACGTGGATCCCGAACCACTTCGTTCCACTGATTTTGGAGTCGAATCCTCGCATTGTGCACCAAGCCTCCAGTTTGCCAAAGAAACGAACACACGCCGAGGTCAGCCCAACCTCCCCTGTATTCTCAGCAAGAACGAGACTGCAGATGCCATCAGCGTTTAAGCAAGTTTCGCCCGTGGCATCTTCTCCAAAGAGTGACGTCGTCAAGAGCACAACAACGTCATTGCTGCTGTCTTCTCCGGAAATCAACCTCCAGTCCGTTGATGTTGACACCAAACCCAATGACGTCCCCCACAAGGTTGATGCGACACCGTCACTGATGTCTCCTCCAAGACTGGACACCATACACGAGACAGAGGATGCGTCATTCCGGATGGCCTCTCTGCTCTTGAGTTTTTCCAGCCCCACGAAAGCTCCATTGTCCAGCCCCACGGAGGTTCCATTGTCCAGCCCCACAGAGATTCCATTGTCAGTCCAGCCCCACGGAGGCTCCATTGTGCAGCCCCACGGAGGCTCCATTGTCCAGCCCCACGGAGGCTCCATTGTCCAGCCACACGGAGATTCCATTGTCCAGCCCCACGGAGATTCCATTGTCCAGCCCCACGGAGGTTCCATTGTCCAGCCACACGGAGATTCCATTGTGCAGCCCCACGGAGGCTCCATTGTCCAGCCCCACGGAGGCTCCATTGTCCAGCCCCACAGAGATTCCATTGTCAGTCCAGCCCCACGGAGGCTCCATTGTGCAGCCCCACGGAGGCTCCATTGTCCAGCCCCACGGAGGCTCCATTGTCCAGCCCCACGGAGATTCCATTGTTCAGCCACACGGAGATTCCATTGTCCAGCCCCACGGAGGTTCCATTGTCCAGCCCCACGGAGGTTCCATTGTCCAGCCACACGGAGATTCCATTGTCCAGCCCCACGGAGATTCCATTGTCCAGCCCCACGGAGGTTCCGTTGTCCAGCCACACGGAGATTCCATTGTCCAGCCCCACGGAGATTCCATTGTCCAGCCCCACGGAGGTTCCATTGTCCAGCCACACGAAGATTCCATTGTCCAGCCCCACGGAGGTTCCATTGTCCAGCCCCACGGAGGCTCCATTGTGCAGCCCCACGGAGGCTCCATTGTCCAGCCCCACGGAGGCTCCATTGTCCAGCCCCACGGAGGCTCCATTGTGCAGCCCCACGGAGGCTCCATTGTCCAGCCCCACGGAGGCTCCGGTGTCCAGACCCACAGAGGATCCAGGAAAGAACAGTGTGAAGAACGTCGGTTTGCCAATGGTGGAAGGTGCCAACGGACACTTTTCAGATACAGCGGACCTAATTGACGCCCTTCGTAGCTCAGATCCAACCGCCAAACACATTCCCACTGGCGTGAAAGAAAATGTGTACTTCGTGCTTGATGGCAGTACACAGATAGAACGGCGCAGGTCAGGGAAGAAGGCAGTGTATCCTGACGACTGTGGTGTGTACAAGAGCTGCACGTCAATCAAAACGGCTTACTTTCTGGATGACGGGGAGGGTGGGTTTAGGTACATGGAAAAGAGTGGTGGAGTATTTGTGACGGGAAAAAAGCGGACCCCGATTCAGCCACAACCAGCGGAGAGTGACCTGTACACACTGACAAGATATTACGCGTCGCTGAAACGGGACCCCTGCTACAAAAGAAGAATTTCCTGGTTTGATAAAGTGCCATCTTCAGTTGTTGATTCACATTGCATGTGCGTGGAATACATCGGGCAGTATCCCTAGGACATCAAGGCGATCCATGGGAACTCAAAATCTTCTGGCTGCGAATACGTCAGAACTCGTTCGGAGTCATGGAAACGCTGAAAGAGACGTCCAAGACACTGCCGCCACGGAGTGTGTTTGAAAGTTTGTCTATGGACGACCCCCGTGACGCACCAAGAGACACAAAGCAAGTGCGGAACGCGAAGTACAACATGACGAAGAAAGATCGCCCAACAACAGTACTGCATAGAAGGAACGAAGCTGACGACCTTCTCCAACTCCTATCAGAAGTTCCTGACAGTGTGTTCTTGCAGGAGGTGCTACAAACCAACGCAAAGCCGCCCTGCTTCATCGTGTACATTGACGAGCAGATCCAGGATATGAGCAGGCTGCTAGACTCGTCCAGGCCGTTTGTCCTTGGAGTGGACAGGACCTTCAACCTTGGCCCATGCTTTGTTACACTTCTGTGTTTCCAGAATCATGATTTGTTGAGACGAGTTTTGCAGGCACCCCCCATTTTTCTGGGACCCATGTATTTGCACTGGGATGGATCGTACGAAACCTACCAACGGTTCTTTTCGCATTTGAAGTGCTAGCTTAGCCTCGACATCGAGAGCAGCCAGATCAGGTGCCCTGTGTTCGGGTCGGATGAAGAGAAGGCGATGACGAAGGCGCTGCGTGAGTCTTTTCCTGACGCCGTTCACACATTGTGCACCCGACACGTGCAGGAGGACGTTGGACGCCATCTGGAAAAGAAAGTTGGCGTCGACGACAAAACAAGGAGGAAAGTGTT
Organism: Littorina saxatilis; assembly: GCF_037325665.1. Lineage (NCBI taxonomy): Eukaryota > Metazoa > Mollusca > Gastropoda > Littorinimorpha > Littorinidae > Littorina > Littorina saxatilis. Next base: position 33,542,395 of record NC_090257.1, read on the forward strand.
GAACAGCATTTTTGGTCAAGGGGGTTTGCTTCAATCAGAGGACGATGCATCGTTTGACTTGAGATGCATGGAGCTGCTGTCAGACTACAAGGAGAATTTGCCAGGCTTTGCCAAGTATTTTCACCATGTCCAGCGAATGCTGAAAGACTACATTTTCACCCCTTCCCAATCAGGACATGTTGGAAAGATGTGGACGAACAACGCCTGCGAGTCCATGAACCACATTTTGAAGTTGTCCTTGCAGTGGAAGACGCAGCGCCTCCCTGAACTCGCAGGGCGACTCCATGTCCTAGTCCGACTTCAGTATTCAGACATGCGGCGAGCCCTCCACGGACAAGGCGACTACGAACTGCCAGGCTACCACGCAAAGTTCAGAGTGACCGATATGGCTTGGCATTAGAAAACAAAAGATGAGCAAGACGCTATCTTCCAGCGTTTCTTGAAATATCGGCGGCCGAGTGGTCACGAGTGACTGTGACGTCAACAGACGGGAAGCTGACCATCACAAAGACGGCACCCACTGCCAAGAAGCCAGGCCAGCGTACCTGCGTTCGTTCCACGAAGTCCGTGAAGTGGAGTTGCACCCCATCAAAGAAGTGACCGATGCCGGTTCGGTGAATTGTAACTGATTTGTGCTTAATTCTTCTAGGTAGGCGTTTGCGATAAACAATTAGGGGAGTAAGAAGCGAGTAACCGTTAACAATGAAAGTTCTGGTTGGCCTGGGTATAGGGAGTTACGTTGGTGATTGAAGCTGGCACCATTAAATTAGATGCACGTTATAGTCAACACAATTTGGGGGGCTTCCGTGGCGCTGGCACCTTATATGAGTTGGCCGTTATACATCAGTCAAAACTAATGTGGAAGAAAGAAGCAAGCAGCCAGCAAGGGTACATTGGGTGACTTGCAAGGCGCTTGCATCTTCAAATAGCATGCAGTAGGCCGTTATACGTAACATCAATTAAAGCTATTTGGGAAGAGAGAAGCAAGCAGCCAGCAAGGGTACATTGGGTGACTTGCAAGGCGCTTGCATCTTATAGCAGTAGGCCGTTATACATTAGTCAAAACTATTTGGGAAGAGAGAAGCAAGCCGGCAAGGGTACATCGAAAACCATTGCCACAGTAACGTCAGCAAAACTGCAGATATGGTTTCTTTTCATCATGATACAACAAGATTTGTTTTGAGAATGTCAAAGTAAGCAAAAGCTCTTTGCGGGTTGTTATGCAGTTTTGCTGATTAAAAATGTTGCTGTCAGCTGTTTATCTCACGTGTATCACCTGTCTCTGCTTGAGATAGGCAGTCAGTAAATGAAATTGTTCAGAAACCAAAGAAAGTATTGTGCGTTTGTCTCAAAACATAACAAAATCACATAGGCAATTATCTTATGAGCTTCAATCTTATGGGCGTGTCAATATGAGGCATCTTTAAATGAAAAAGTAGCGGATATTTGTCTGACCACACCATGTCCAACAAAAAATTAAAACAGCGCACGACCTGTTTCGAGAGCGCTACCTCTAATTAAGGGACTCACATAGCCACATTCTCGTTTAGCTTAATGTTTAATTCAATGTCTCCTTTTATAAACAATCCAAGTCCCTAATGTGGCTTTGACGTGTCTTGTCAAAACGGTCCCAAGCCCGTACAAACACAGAGGGAGGATTCGGAAAGCAGCACACACACACACACACACACACACACACTGACTCACGTATACACAAATAAACACTTACACACACACACACACATATACACACACTTACGCACACTCAAACCTCAAATACAGACGCACACACAAACACAAATCGTGACAAACACTAGCACACACACACACACGCACACAAACGCACACAAACACTCACACACACACACACACACAAACACACACTCACGCACACTCAGTCAAACCTCAAATACAGACGCACACACAAACACATATACAAACACTAACACACACACATACATACACACCCACGCACACACATACACACACACACGCACACACACACACGCACACAAACACTCGCACACATACACACACACACTGAAACACCGGGCACACACACACACTTACACACACACACACACACACAAACACTCACGTATACACAAATAAACACTTACACACACCCACAGCACACGCAGACTGTTGTTGTTGTTGTTGTTGTTGTTGTTGTATATGCTAGTCCTTTTTATATTTAGTCAAGTTTTGACTAAATATTTTAACATCGAGGGGGAATCGAAACGAGGGTCGTGGTTATTGCGTGTGTGTGTGTGTCTGTGTGTGTGTGTAGAGCGATTCAGACTAAACTACTGGACCGATCTTTATGAAATTTGACATGAGAGTTCCTGGGTATGAAATCCCCGAACGTTTTTATCATTTTTTTGATAAATGTCTTTGATGACGTCATATCCGGCTTTTCGTGAAAGTTGAGGCGGCACTGTCACGCCCTCATTTTTCAACCAAATTGGTTCAAATTTTGGTCAAGTAATCTTCGACGAAGCCCGGACTTTGGTATTGCATTTCAGCGTGGTGGCTTAAAAATTAATTAATGACTTTGGTCATTAAAAATCGGAAAATTGTAAAAAAAAATAAAAATTTATAAAACGATCCAAATTTACGTTTATCTTATTCTCCATCATTTGCTGATTCCAAAAACATATAAATATGTTATATTCGGATTAAAAACAAGCTCTGAAAATTAAATATATAAAAATTATTATCAAAATTAAATTGTCCAAATCAATTTAAAAACACTTTCATCTTATTCCTTGTCGGTTCCTGATTCCAAAAACATATAGATATGATATGTTTGGATTAAAAACACGCTCAGAAAGTTAAAACAAAGAGAGGTACAGAAAAGCGTGCTATCCTTCTTAGCGCAACTACTACCCCGCTCTTCTTGTCAATTTCACTGCCTTTGCCATGAGCGGTGGCCTGACGATGCTACGAGTAAAATGGCATTGCGTTCAGTTTCATTCTGTGAGTTCGACAGCTACTTGACTAAATATTGTATTTTCGCCTTACGCGACTTGTTTTATATTTAGTCAAGTTTTGACTAAATATTTTAACATCGAGGGGGAATCGAAACGAGGGTCGTGGTGTATGTGCGTGTGTGTGTGTGTGTGTGTGTAGAGCGATTCAGACTAAACTACTGGACCGATCTTTATGAAATTTGACATGAGAGTTCCTGGGTATGAAATCCCCATATGTTTTTTTCATTATTTTGATAAATGTCTTTGATGACGTCATATCCGGCTTTTCGTGAAAGTTGAGGCGGCACTGTCACGCCCTCATTTTTCAACCAAATTGGTTGAAATTTTGGTCAAGTAATCTTCGACAAAGCCCGGGGTTCGGTATTGCATTTCAGCTTGGTGGCTTAAAAATTAATTTATGACTTTGGTCATTAAAAATCTGAAAATTGTAAAAAAAAATAAAAATTTATAAAACGATCCAAATTTACGTTTATCTTATTCTCCATCATTTGCTGATTCCAAAAACATATAAATATGTTATATTCGGATTAAAAACAAGCTCTGAAAATTAAATATATAAAAATTATTATCAAAATTAAATTGTCCAAATCAATTTAAAAACACTTTCATTTCATTCCTTGTCGGTTCCTGATTCCAAAAACATATAGATATGATATGTTTGGATTAAAAACACGCTCAGAAAGTTAAAACAAAAGCGTGCTATCCTTCTTAGCGCAACTACTACCCCGCTCTTCTTGTCAATTTTACTGCCTTTGCCATGAGCGGTGGACTGACGATGCTACGAGTATACGGTCTTGCTGAAAAATGGCAGCTACTTGACTAAATATTGTATTTTCGCCTTACGCGACTTGTTCTCCTAGTTATCGCTCTCTTTTGCTCCCATCGTTCGAGTATCATCATCATCACCATCACTGATCATCATCATCATTATCATAATCATGATTATCATAATTATCATCATAGTGTTGTGACGATACTGGACATATAAGAATTACACATTAACATGCTTCCATTTGAAACTTCGAGGTCTTCATCGGGGATTGACGCCCGACAAAAGCTAATTGAAGCCCGACGGAGGGAAGCGACGGAGGGCTTCAATTAGACTTTGGGAGGGCGTCAATCCCCGATGAAAACCGAGAAGTTCAAATGGAAGCATATTAATGTTATTGTAATTCAATCTGACGACGATCTCTTTCCTGCTTTCATGCGGTTGTAAACAGACAGAATTGGTTCTGTTCTGTTCACACACTACTTTCAGTCCACCTACCTGCAAGGGTCAAGTCCCAAGAAATATGTCTCTGTATTCCTATTTTATCACTTTCTCCTGGTTTTTACATTTAGTCAAGTTTTGACTAAATGTTTTAACATAGAGGGGGAATCGAGACGAGGGTCGTGGTGTATGTGTGTCTGTGTGTGTGTGTGCGTGTGTGAGTGTAGAGCGATTCCGAGTAAACTACTGGACCGATCTTTATGAAATTTGACATGAGAGTTCCTGGGTATGATATCCCCGGGAATTTTTTTTTCATTTTTTCGATAAATGTCTTTGATGACGTCATATCCGGCTTTTTGTAAAAGTTGAGGCGGCACTGTCACACCCTCATTATATTTAGTCAAGTTTTGACTAAATATTTTAACATCGAGGGGGAATCGAAACGAGGGTATGGTGTATGTGCGTGTGTGCGTGTGTGTGTGTGTGTGTGTAGAGCGATTCAGACTAAACTACTGGACCGATCTTTATGAAATTTGACATGAGAGTTCCTGGGTATGAAATCCCCGAACGTTTTTTTCATTTTTTTGATAAATGTCTTTGATGACGTCATATCCGGCTTTTCGTGAAAGTTGAGGCGGCACTGTCACGCCCTCATTTTTCAACCTAATTGGTTGAAATTTTGGTCAAGTAATCTTCGACGAAGCCCGGACTTCGGTATTGCATTTCAGCTTGGTGGCTTAAAAATTAATTAATGACTTTGGTCATTAAAAATCTGAAAATTGTAAAAAAAAATAAAAATTTATAAAACGATCCAAATTTACGTTCATCTTATTCTCCATCATTTGCTGATTCCAAAAACATATAAATATGTTATATTTGGATTAAAAACAAGCTCTGAAAATTAAATATATAAAAATTATTATCAAATTTTTTTTTTCGAAATCAATTTAAAAACACTTTCATCTTATTCCTTGTCGGTTCCTGATTCCAAAAACATATAGATATGATATGTTTGGATTAAAAACACGCTCAGAAAGTTAAAACGAAGAGAGGTACAGAAAAGCGTGCTATCCTTCTTAGCGCAACTACTACCCCGCTCTTCTTGTCAATTTCACTGCCTATGCCGTGAGCGGTGGACTACGAGTATACGGTCTTGCTGCGTTGCATTGCGTTCAGTTTCATTCTGTGAGTTCGACAGCTACTTGACTAAATATTGTATTTTCGCCTTACGCGACTTGTTTTTCAATCAAATTGATTGAAATGTTGGCCAAGCAATCTTCGACGAAGGCCGGACTTCCGTATTGCATTTCAGCTTGGTGGCTTAAAAATTAATTGATGACTTTGGTCATTAAAAATCTGAAAATTGTAAAAAAAAAAAATTTTTAAACGATCCAAATTTACGTTTATCTTATTCTTCATCATTTTCTGATTCCAAAAAACATATAAATATGTTATATTTGGATTAAAAACAAGCTCTGAAAATTAAAAATACAAAAATTATCTTCTTCTTCTTCTTGCGTTCGCCGTCACACCATCAGTTTAGTCTGCGAGACGAATGACGTCGTGGCTTCCAGGTCTTGTCTGCTCCCATAGAGTTTGGTGCGGAGAGGGACTGATGCTGGCCACACTTTGTCTCTGATTGGTTTGAGTTGGGGGCATGTCATTAAGACATGTTCTGGAGTCTGGTCTTCCAGACCACAGGGACAGGTTGGTGATGGGGTCAGCTTCAGCTTTCTGAACATGTGGGCGTTGAGGCGACAGTGACCAGTTCGTAGTCGCATGATCACTACTTGCTGCCATCGTTCTAGGAGATGATATGCGTCTCTCGTGGATTGTGGTCGCATTGCTGCCTTCACGAGGGTTTTCTTTTCAGCGAAGCTGACCGGCTTGTCTGGTTGTTCCTCCCTGGCTCCGCGTTTGGCGAGCTCATCAGCTGTTTCATTGCCTGGTATTCCGCAGTGTGCTGGAACCCATTGCAGGACTACTCGTCGAGACTTGGCAAGCTCCTGGAGTTTCTCCATCAGACGAGGAAGTTTGTTTCCTGCAAGGGCTTCCAAGGCAGACAGTGCATCAGAGAGGAAAACAACTTGGGGGCATTCGCTTTCCGAGTCATGAATCATGGAGGCTGCTTGCATGATGGCCTGAACTTCTGCTGCATAGTTTGAGCAGTACTTTCCTGTTGGTATCCCTGCTGTAGAAGTGTGCCCCTCAGGAGATCTGACAAGTACACCTGCTCCTCCATTGGCCACGGCGTTTGTTGCTGAACCGTCTGTATATGCGTGAATCCAGGCGTCTTCAGGGTACCGTTCAGCAATCATGGCGAGTGTTAGGGTGCGCCTGGCAGTGTCGTTCTGGGAATCTCTTGAGGTAACGTAGGGGACTGTGGTGGAGATCTGAAGATTCTTGTAGTCTTCATTCCATGGCTGCGGCAGATCTGAGAAACTGATTGGTAGTGCTGATGGAGGTACAGAGGCTTGGTGCTCTCTGGCAAGTCTCTTGCTTTCATGTAAGAAGCTGCTGCGCTTGAGGCGGTTCTTTGTCAGGTTATCCATCCTCTTCTTCATCGGATGCGCAGGCAGGCACTTGAATTTCTCTGTCTGAACCATGACCTTGGTGTCTCTCCTCTGACTGAGGGGTTGAATGGCAGCAACTTCTTCCATGGTCTTTATTGGTGTGGATCTCATCGATCCAGTAATCTTCTTCTGCGTTCGTGGGCTGAAACTCCCACGTACACTCGTGTTTTTTGAACGAGTGGAATTTTACGTGTATGACCGTTTTTTACCCCGCCATTTAGGCAGCCATACGCCGTTTTCGGAGGAAGCATGCTGGGTATTTTCGTGTTTCTATAACCCACCGAACTCTGACATGGATTACAGGATCTTTTTCGTGCGCACTTGGTCTTGTGCTTGCGTGTACACACGGGGGTGTTCGGACACCGAGGAGAGTCTGCACACAAAGTTGACTCTGAGAAATAAATCTCTCGCCGAACGTGGGGACGAACTCACGCTGACAGCGGCCAACTGGATACAAATCGAGCGCGCTACCGACTGAGCTACATCCCCGCCCTATCGATCCAGTAACAATCCTGAGGGCTTGGTTTTGGACCCTGTCCAGTGTCTGCTGGTGGGTTTTCGCTGCTGTAGACCAAGTTGTGGAGCCATACTCAAGATGGGGCCTGACTGCTCCCTGGTAGACTCGCTTGGGTATCTCTTCGTTTGCTCCCCAGCTGGTTCCGGCTAGCTTCCGCATGATGGCAAGCTTACGCCTGGCCTTTGCTTCAGCATTGTGGATGTGGGGTTTCCAGGTCTGTTTCTTGTCAAAAGTGACACCAAGATATGTTGCCTCGTCATCACTTCTCAAGGGTGTGTCACCAAGCTTGATGGTTCCAGTCTTTTGTTTTGAGGATAGGGTGAAGAGTGTTGTGGAGGACTTTTCCTTGTTGATGGCAACACACCATTCATCTGCCCATGCCGCCAGCCGGTCAGCAGCCAGTTGCATCCTGTAGGTGGCAGTTGTGGCGTATTCCTCCTTGCACCACATCACCAAATCATCAGCATATAATGCAGCGTGGATACCTTTGGGAAGAATTTGTACAAGGTCGTTGATGAAGACCAAGAAGAGTGTAGGAGAGAGGACTCCTCCTTGTGGGACACCATGTCGCAGTAGTATTTTCTTGCCGACTCGACCGTTGACTGAGATTCTTGCTCTGCGGTTGTGAAGATAGGATCTGATCCATCGCAGCATGTTGCTTGCGATTCCACATCTCTGCAGTTTCACGAGGAGGCCATCAGTCCAGACCTTGTCAAAGGCTTTCTGTAGATCAATCCAGGTGGCGAAGAGGACCTTCTGTTCCTGGAATGCATCTTCTATTTCTTGGGAGAGATAGGTTGCCTGGTCTTCTGTGCTGTGAAACTGTCTGAAGCCTGCCTGTTCAGGAGCCAGGATGTTCTCAGTCTCTAGATACCAAAGCAGGCGCTGGTTGACCATCCTCTCTAGGGTCTTCACAGTGCAGCTGGTCAAGCTGATTGGTCTGTAACTAGCAGGCTTCTTCTTGTCCTTTCCTTTCTTATGGATAGGAATCATGATGGCCTCTCGCCAAACTTGTGCCAGTTTGCCTGTGTCCCAGCTGAGATTGAAGACCTCCAGTAGTTTCACGACAGCTGTGTTGCCTAGGTGCTTCAGCATCTCGTTCGTGATCCCATCTGGCCCTGGGGATTTCCTGGTTTTTAGTTTCCTCAAGGCAATTTGTAGCTCATGAAGAGTGAAGGGTTGCTTCATGGGTTCCACATCTGTGTGGTGTTGTGGCCGCTCTGTTCTCTTCTTGCTTCTCTTTGTTGGACAGGACTGACAGGTACATTGCTCTCGTCTGCATAGTTCTCAGCAAGACGGTTAGCTGCTCGTCTCCCTGTCAGCATCTCTCCCTTCTCTTCCAGTGTCACATTCTGGTTTCTGTTTTCCTCATCATTGAGCTGTCCTACGACTCTCCACAGCTTCGTTCCGTCTCTCTCAAGATTCAGCGCAGCGGTTTTTTCTCTCCAGCTTTTGTGTCTGGCCTGGATCTTTGCCTTGAGAAATTCAGCCTTTGTCTGCTGGAGCCGTAGGTGGTTCTCATCTGATGGGCTACTTTCTGCTGCCTGTCTGGCAGATTCCATCTCATCCTGCAGTTCTTGTAGCTGGTTGGTCCAGTATGGCTTGTACTCTTTGCGAGCACCTCGTGGGATAGACTCGTGGGCTGCTTGCAGGATGCGGGCGTTCAGGTCTCTGACAACGTTACTGATGTCTCTACCTTGGACATGGAGGCCCTTGGTAAGAGTGTTTGTTCGGTGTCTGAAAAGACTCCATTTAGCCTTCTTGTAGTTCCAGCGAGGGTGGACAGGGTAGTTCATGGTGTTCCTGTTAATGGAGAGGAACACTGGCCTGTGGTCACTTCCTCCTAACTGCTCTCCCACATCCCTGGTGACGTCGCGGTGGACATCTTCGGTGCAGAGAGCAAGATCTGGAGTGGAGGTAGTGCGCCATCGTCTGGAGTAGAAGGTTGGAGTATCATCTGGGGAGTTTATGAGGATGAGATGGTGTTCATCTTGCCAGTCTTCCACTTCTTCACCCCGGCGATCCATCTGACTGTAACCCCAACTCTGGGAGTGAGAGTTGAAATCACCTACTGCGAGAAAGCTCGAGTCTGGGACTTCGATGGTGTCAAGGGATAATGGACGGTCGTTGGGGCAGTAACAGTTCAGGATCTGCAACTCTGTCATTCAGTTTGGCCCGAATCATCTGGTACTCTGCTCCCTCCATGTGGACGGCTGTTTCGCAGGCTTGGATGTTGTTCCTAACTAGTGTCAGGACTCCACCTTTGCGTCTGTCAGCTCTGTCCTGTCTGAAGCACTGGTAGCCTCTGACCTTGAAGGTTTTTCCCATGTGCAGGTGGGTTTCTTGAATGCAGCAGACGTTGATGCTCCTTTCATGCAAGATATGTTCTAGCTCTGTCTTCTTGTTCATGACTCCTTCTGCATTCCAATGCATCACCATAAAAGGTTGACGCTTCTTGGATGTTGAAGTGGTTGTTGTGCTACCAGTCGCATTCCTCCTCCGTCCCCTGGCGCAGCAAGACGGACGAGAGGGACCTCCAGTAGCTGAGGTTGGACTCCTTTGAGGCTTGGAGCCCGGCGCTGCCTCACCCTGGAGGGACCTCAGTGGGCGAGTGCCATGAGTGTCGCTTCTATCTGATGGTGTCATGGTTGGCATTGATGCGTGGTACCATGGTTTATTAGAGTGCGCCGTGCAGCCCAGTACCTCCGTCTTCAGCACTCGAGGTTTCTGTCGGGGTTGCCTCACCCTTAGCTCATGGCCCGTACGTCCTACCCTGAGATCACAGGGGGGAGGATTTGCCGGGATCCCACCTGGAGCAAGGGTTTTAATGCGCCCATAGTCAATCAATCAATCAATCAATATGAAGCTTATATAGCGCGTATTCCGTGGGTACAGTTCTAAGCGCTTGTCGAAGAGTTGTCAACACAGGACTAACAAAGAAACTAACATCTTCAGACGGACACAAACCCTATCACACACTAGCAAACCCTGGTAAACAAACAACTGTTTAACAACAATGTACACATCAATAGCTAGGTCCAAACAAAATAATATTAAGCACAAAAAAAACACCTCTCACAGAGCACAGCACAAGAATGTCTTTTGGGGCACAACACATCACGTCGAGCATGAAAGTCGCAGCCAGCTACGAGAAGAACTGGGTCTTCAACCTACTCTTGAACGCGTCAAGAGAGGGGCTCTGGCGAAGCTCAAGCGGCAGGGAGTTCCAGACGGAGGGGCCCGCGGAGGGAAATGCACGCTGACCAGCAGATGCGAGTTTCGAGCGAGGGATGTGGAGGCGGAGAGGGTCAGCAGCAGAACGAAGGGGACGGTCGGAGGGCCGGGTGTACAGGTCCAGGGAGGATTGAAGGTACTCAGGAGCAGAGTCGTTGAGACACTTGTAGACCAGAGTGGACAGTTTGTAGGAGATTCGGGTGTTGACAGGGAGCCAGTGCAAGGAGCGAAGTAGGGGGGTGATGTGGTCTCGCTTCGTCTTCCTCAACGTCAGCCTGGCAGCGGCGTTCTGGACTCGTTGTAGGCCATGAATGGATGAGGCGGGGAGGCCAGCCAGAAGGGAGTTGCAGTAGTCCAGACGACTGAAGATGAGGGAGACAACCAGCTTGACACAGGCGTCGTGGGTGAGGTAGCGACGGATGGAGGCGATGCGTCGTAGGTGGAAAAAGCAGGTCTTGATGATGAAGGAGATGTGTGTCTGCATGGAGAGAGTGGAGGAAGACGCCAAGGCTCTTGACAGCATGGGAGAATGTAACAGTCGCGTCATCCAGCTGGAGGTCGGTCACAGTGAGGGAAGCAATCTTCTGTCGTGTTCCAACGAGAAGAACCTCCGTCTTCTCACTGTTCAGCTTCAGCTTGCTCTCAGTCATCCAGTTCTTGATGTCAGTGAAACAACTGGAGATGGATCCAAGGAGATCGTCAACGTCCTCCGGCTTGGCGCTGTTCTGGAGCTGCGTGTCATCGGCAAAGGAGTTGTAGTTCAGGCCGTGGCGTTCGATGACCAGGGAGAGGGGTTGGGTGTACAGGGTGAAAAGGACAGGGCCGAGGACAGATCCTTGTGGGACGCCGAAGCGGACAGGGACAGGCTGAGAAGAGAACGAATCAGTGGTGACAGTCTGAGAGCGGTTCTGGAGGTAGTTCCTAAACCAAGAGAGGGCGGTGTCGTGAATGCCGAACGTGGAACTGAGGCGATCGACGAGTAGCTGGTGGTCGATCGTGTAGTAGTGGTAAGGGTAAGCATGCAGCAGTAAATAATAAGCATGTAGGAGTAAATAAATATCGACCGGTGGTTGGCTACAAGCTCCTGTGCTTTTGCACTAGCGGCGGACTACGGTCATTGTAAAAGAATGCAGTGCGTTCAGTTTCATTCTGTGAGTTCGACAGCTACTTGACTAAATATTGTATTTTCGCCTTACGCGACTTGTTTTTTCTTTCACATACATTTTCCCTTCTTTTTTGACGGGTTTCTGGACAGCAAACTCTAAAACAAATTCTTTTCATCACAAAAGCGATCTTTGGAATTGACTGACGTAGTCCGGAAGAATTCATGCATCAACTTACGTCACGTATTCGACGTCATCACTTCACATACCTTATGGTCTCGGTATTTCGTTGGCCTTCATATTTCCTACTTGTAAAATGACCCTCAAAGCTAACCGAGACTAGTTGAGGTTGTATCAATGCGCCTCGCCAGCAGGTTGTTAATGGATTTTTTAGCGAGTGGCTATGTATAAGTTACAGCTCCGTCCATTCATGGTATCGCCTGATATTTTGTCGAGACTGGGTCAATGAATATGATCCGCTAACTTCGACAATTATTTTTGATAATCACTGAGACTCGGCATGTAACCTCTACTTATTCCCCCCTCTGCTTCTTTACCTCTGTAAACTTGTAGAGCTAGTTATTTTTCGATAATGACCCAGCAACCAAACAAATAACGAGCCAGCAACAGCCTGAATCCTCGATAGTGCAATGGGTTGAGAAGCTGTTCTGTTTTGGTACTACTTTTGCGACTGAAAAGTTCCGAACGCTCTATACGTACGAAGTATACATCTCTGGAGCAAACAATACAAACATACCGCATTTAAATTAACAACTACAGGCCTGAACACATGAATCTCCATATAAAATCCATGAGTGTTGTTGTTTTCTGAATCTAGATCTGCTGTGCACAAACCGTTCATCACAAGCAAATTCCCAAGGCAAGTAACTCATACTCCAGCCGACAAGAGTAGTTCCCCTTCTTTTAACGCAGTTTCTTCGACAACACTGACTGCAATCCGACGGTCAGTTTTCAACAATATTTCATTTTATAAACAGATCACACGCAACCAAATGCACACATCTCATCAATTTAAACAACATAAAGCGGTTTCATACACTATTTTCCCCAGAAAACTGAACTTCATACAGTAATTAACGTTGGAACACGGGTGCAAAAGTTCGTCTGCTAGTCTCATTTGACAAAGAACATTATCCTAAGCGATACTAAAACATAAACAGAACACACAATATCTGCCTTTACCGCCACAGCAGAATAACAGCTTATCTGTGTACTTGATTTTAGTCTAAAACAGGGAAACTGACAAGAAGTGTTAACAGAATGGAATGATTTGCACGGAACTATACAGCCGCGCATTAATCGATCGCCTGCGCAGGTTGACTGGTTGAGTGATTCGGATTCGATCAAACTTTCGCACAAAAACTCCTGTTTTCTTTGAATAACTGAAGAAAGGGGGAATAAAGAGGTTACACACCTCGTCTCAGTGATTATTAAAAATAATGGTCTCAGTTCGCGGTCATGAAAAAGCTCGCTGAAGCTCGCATTTTTCATGATCCGCTAACTTCGACCATTATTTTTAATAATCACTGAGACTCGGCATGTAACCTCTACTTAATGACCGGTAATTTTTAATGAGTTGGGGCATTCTGACCAATCACAGGATCTGTTTCATTAAAACGCCAACTTGATTGAATTACAATATTACGTTAACATACTTTAAGTTTGAGTTCGCGCCTGCGCTTCTAAAAACAATGTGGACTTGATCCGAGGCAGGAATTCCTAGGCTTGCCCTTTCGTTGGCTAGCTCTTCAAAAATACATCATAACTCCATAATATTTTATTTCTGTGACTTAAAACTCTGTGTAAAGGCAGATGATGTTGTGCAGATACTAAATATATAAGAATATTCAAAACCATATTTTAGTTTATGGTCGTGCCTGCGATTCTAAAAACAATGCGAACATGGTCGGACGCAGATATCCGATGCTTGCACTTTTGCTCGCTAGCTCTTCGAAAATACATCATAACTTCCTTATGCAGGCATGAGACCAAGGGTAGGGCGGATGGTGGCGAGAGAGGTGAAGGGACGGGGAATGTTTACAGTGCCGTGTGCCGGGCTGTGAGCAGTGCCCGCCAATGTTTAGCTCAGGCACCGTCGCGGCAGACGCGCCTTAGTTCTATGCAGGAGCTATTCTGGCCATCTGGCCAACTGTCGTCCTCATCTCTAAGACAGACTGATACCAAGAGGTGTAAGCCTTCAGGCTCAGGCATTTTCAAACGCTCGACTTAAGACTGTATGTTTTATATCTCTGACTTAAAACTTAGTACAAAGTATGATAATTTTGTGAAGATACTAGATATATAAATATATTACATGAACATTATTTAGTTTGAGGTTGATCCTACGTTCTTAAATCAATGCGAACATGGTCGGACGCTCAACCACGATGATTTCACTTTCGCTCGATAGCTCGTCGCAAAATACATTATAATTCCGTTATTTGTAATTTCTTTGACTTAAAACTTGGTATAAAGTCAGATAATGTTGTGAAGATACTATATATATATATATCTATATATATATATATATAAATCCTAAAGCCTCCTTAGGTCGACCAATTGTCGCCCTAAGGCCCCCATTTTACAACACTTTCGATTTAGGTCGACCGAAAATCGGTCGACCTAAGGTTTGGCCCCTTTTCTGCAATCCCATTGGACTGACAGCATCGACCCTATCGCTATCGAGAAGACAGTGCCCAAAGTGTCTTGTCTGTAAATGGCATCAATTTGGGATTTACCGTTTAGGAAAAAAATCAAAAAGTAATTTTGAGACTTATGTTGACCTTTGGAAAATGGGGTCTTTAGGGCAACTATGATAAATTGTCAAATATATTTTTATCTGAGAGTGTTCCTTGTAAAAAAAATGAGATTTGTGGGAATTTTGTTTTACTCGAAATAATGAAATACGTATCCCATTCGTGCTTCTTCTCGTTTTGCGAAACTTGTCTTTTGTGAAAAGATACACAATTCACACTATGAGCCATCACGGATCCATTGATCTTCAAATGGTTCGACCACAGTCAGACGAAATTTGACCTGCCGCCCTCATCGGAGATGTGAAAGGACGCCATTTTTTCTGATGTGCTCTGCTGGTAAACAACTTTTGATGACTTTATTTGATTGTTTTGCAATGTAAAATATATACGTAAGTAATTTGAAATACAATGCTGATCATAAGCCTGATTTTTACTTTCCACATCGCTCTCTCCACAACTCAGTCGAGTCAGTGCTGAGTGCTCTGATTCTGAACATTGTCGAAGCGACGAAGGTGAACTTTCTGCGCATCGATTTCTTTCGATGTAAGCTTAATTGTAAGCGTTTAGTCTACCAACCCGAAGAACACATTTGCAAATTCGAGTAAAATATGTCGTGTGAAAACGTTCAGAGTGCTGTGTTTCATTTGGGTCTATAGAGTATAGTTTCTCACTCTCAGGTCACAGTGCAGCGAGTGCTGAGCTGCATGCTGACTTGTCAGTGACACTGACTGTCACTATAATGTCAGTGTTACAGAAGTTCAGCCACTGGTCATGGAAAATTAAAGTGTATTTATTGGTAAGGGAATTTGATAAACTTTTATGGGTTGATCTATGAACACTCCAGATGAAAGTCTTTAAACCGAGTCAAAATTGATGTGAACAAAAACATTCATTACTACAAAATTCTTCAAGTTCAACCGAATAAAACAAAAACCAGCACCCCTTTGTCACATTTGTGTTGGGAACACACTGACCACTAGCAATATCTGCAACTTGATAAGATGGTCACATGGGGGGGGGGGGGGGGTGGACATGCACGTCTAGGCAACACAAAATCAGGGTTCCACACAGGCTCTGAGGTCAAGGGTATTCATACCCTTTCACCATAAAAGTAAAGGGTTTTCATACCCTTTCCTGATTGATCAAAGGGTATGGCATGTTGTCGGCGACTCTGTGTATTGCTTTGCTGTTTTACCAGGTTCTTGCATGTGCATGATGTCAATGTGTGCAGATTGCATTGTCAATTTGAGAGTGCTTTGAATAAAGGAAATAATTTATGACCATTGGGAAATGTCATATGTGTAAATTCTTGCTTGTAGCATTACAATAAGTGAATAACACCATTTATCTAATACAGGTCTATGATAACACTTAAACATTTACAGCAATTACCGCGGTATCAAAACACTAGTCAGAGGCTGAGAGCTTTCACAAAACGAACAAGTAAACTGGCTTGAAATTCTGAACAGTAAACTTTTATTAATAACCCAGAACCCAGCCACCAACTGACAATTATGAGTTTACCAGTGCAGTGCCACAGTTATTTTAAGAGTAGGTTGAAGACTCAGTTCTTCCCGTAGCTGGCTGCGACTTTCATGCTCGACGTGATGTGCTGTGCCCCAAAAGACATTCTTGTGCTGTGCTCTGTGAGAGGTGTTTTCTTTGTGCTTAATATTATTTTGTTCGACCTAGCTATTGATGTGTACATTGTTGTTAAACAGTTGTTTGTTTACCAGGGTTTGCTAGTGTGTGATAGGGTTCGTGTCCGTCTGAAGATGTTAGTTTCTTTGTTAGTCCTGTGTTGACAACTCTTCGACAAGCGCTTAGAACTGTACCCACGGAATACGCGCTATATAAGCTTCATATTGATTGATTGATTGATTGATTTTCCCCCAAAATTCAGGGTAATGCTATGAAAAGTCAGTTCAGTTCCACAACAACAAGAATATTATTATGAGTATCAATAAGTTTGAAATTATTTGCCTGTTCAGTTGTTGGTTACAAATTAACAACACACCTATCAAGTGCCTGTTGAAATTCACATCTGCAACACACTTGTGACTGTGTCTCTCCACAACAACAGTTCAATCTAAGTTTCAACACACTAAAGCGTGGCATCATTGAAAGGGCGTTGCAACTGTATGGCTCTAATAATTATTACTCTGTAACTCAGTCTTTGGGTGAAGTCTTGGTGTTTTGTTTTGCAAGTCACAGCCACTGTCAACAGATTTCCTTAGTTTTCCTCATGGCTCCGTGCACTTGCAATGCCGCCCTTCCAGTGATGTCACGCTTTAGGTCAGTGCCTACGTGTTTAATCATCATTTTGTTAGGTATAGGCCAGTCTCTCCACTGAGAGTCGGTTCCTTAGCTTTGACTTCCCCCGGTTCTGTTGACTAAAGCCTCTCTCACAGGGTACAGAAGTGATTGGAATGGTCAAGAGAATGTCACCAAGCATGCTAAAATCAGGTATCGCAAAAATGCAAACGTCAAAGTTCGTTGTTTTGGATCAACTGCAACAGGCTTTCTTGGTCGTGGCCTTTTCAAACACAAAGTCAGTGACAAAACTGATCGTCTGCAAACTTGCACGCTCGCGGTCTTCGCGGAACCAACAGAACCGAAAATAGCGGAGGGGAAGTAACTCTGGTCACGCTGACAGCGCCGACTTCCCGGAGACAGTAAAACACGTGTCGAGATCGCCGGTGAAGCTTTCCGAAATTAGTCTCCCGCGAAAAAAAAAACCAAAAAAACCTCGAGCGTCGCATAACCAGTCGTACCGTTTGTAAAACGATCAAAGTCATACCCTTTTGCCTTTCAAGTCGTACGTTATTATACCTCTTGGCAAAATAATTGTTACTTACCGACACCCTTTCAAAGAGCGTCTCGTACGTGATTTGGGGGGGTCAGAGGGTATAATACCTCCAATTTTACGTGATGTGGAACCCTGCAAAATATGTTATTGTGTATGATTTTTTTTATCCAGATACTTGCGGCAAAAATGGACTACTACCCTCATTACACCAGAGGTAGGAGGATGTGTGGTCCTCATGGCTTTACGCAATAATTCAGGTAAGAAAAGCTAAGACAAAAACTTGCATGAATTATTTCCAGTTAATCAAAGTGACTACCTTAACCTTTAGCCTGCCCTTCAGAGCCAAAATGAAGTATTGCCAGTCATATTATCATAATTATGACTGGCAATACTTCATTTTGGCTTTATTATGAGTGGACTTACTGCTGTTTGACTTTGGAGGGCAGAGCTAGAATGGACACTTTCCTTCGTCGCTTTGATGCGGATGTAATGCCTTCACTACGGTTCTTGCCAGACACAGCTTTTTGATCTGATGAGGCCCCCACCTGTTCAATTACACATTAAGTGATTAACATGCTTCCATTTGAAACTTCGAAGTCTTCATCGGGGATTGACGCCCGACAAAAGCTAATTGAAGCCCGACGGAGCGAAGCGACGGAGGGCTTCAATTACTTTAGACTTTGGGAGAGCGTCAATCCACGATGAAGACCGAGAAGTTTCAAATGGAAGCATGTTAATGTTATTGTAATTGAATGTCAGTGTTACAGAAGTTCAGCCACTGGTCATGGAAAATTAAAGTGTATTTATTGGTAAGGGAATTTGATAAACTTTTATGGGTTGATCTATGAACATTCCAGATGAAAGTCTTTAAACCGAGTCAAAATTGATGTGAACAAAAACATTCATTACTACAAAATTCTTCAAGTTCAACCTAATAAAACAAAAACCAGCACCCCTTTGTCACATTTGTGTTGGGAACACACTGACCACTAGCAATATCTGCAACTTGATAAGATGGTCACATGGGGGGGGGGGGGGGGGGGTGGGGGGGGGGGGGGTGGACATGCACGTTGAGGCAACACAAAATATTTTTTTGTGTATGCTTTTTTTTATCCAGATACTTGCGGCAAAAATGGACTACTACCCTCATTACACCAGAGGTAGGAGGATGAGTGGTCCTCATGGCTTTACGCAATAATTCAGGTAAGAAAAGCTAAGACAAAAACTTGCATGAATTATTTCCAGTTAATCAAAGTGACTACCTTTAGCCTGCCCTTCAAAGCCAAAAACCGGCACGGTTGGCCTAGTGGTAAGGCGTCCGCCCCGTGATCGGGAGGTCGTGGGTTCGAACCCCGGCCGGGTCATACCTAAGACTTTAAAATTGGCAATCTAGTGGCTGCTCCGCCTGGCGTCTGGCATTATGGGGTTAGTGCTAAGCCTGGTTGGTCCGGTGTCAGAATAATGTGACAGGGTGAGACATGAAGCCTGTGCTGCGACTTCTGTCTTGTGTGTGGCGCACGTTATATGTCAAAGCAGCACCGCCTTGATATGGCCCTTCGTGGTCGGCTGGGCGTTAAGCAAACAAACAAACAAAAATCAAAGCCAAAATGAAGTATTGCCAGTCATATTATCATAATTATGACTGGCAATACTTCATTTTGGCTTTATTATGAGTGGACTTACTGCTGTTTGACTTTGGAGGGCAGAGCTAGAATGGACACTTTCCTTCGTCGCTTTGATGCGGATGTAATGCCTTCACTACGGTTCTTGCCAGACACAGCTTTTTGATCTGATGAGGCCCCCACCTGTTCAGTTACACATTAAGTGATTAACATGCTTCCATTTGAAACTTCGAAGTCTTCATCGGGGACTGACGCCCGACAAAAGCTAATTGAAGCCCGACAGAGCGAAGCGACGGAGGGCTTCAATTACTATAGACTTTGGGAGGGCGTCAATCCACGATGAAGACCGAGAAGTTTCAAATGGAAGCATGTTAATGTTATTGTAATTGAATGTCAGTGTTACAGAAGTTCAGCCACTGGTCATGGAAAATTAAAGTGTATTTATTGGTAAGGGAATTTGATAAACTTTTATGGGTTGATCTATGAACATTCCAGATGAAAGTCTTTAAACCGAGTCAAAATTGATGTGAACAAAAAACATTCATTACTACAAAATTCTTCAAGTTCAACCTAATAAAACAAAAACCAGCACCCCTTTGTCACATTTGTGTTGGGAACACACTGACCACTAGCAATATCTGCAACTTGATAAGATGGTCACATGGGGGAGGGGGGGGGGGTGGACATGCACGTTGAGGCAACACAAAATATTTTATTGTGTATGCTTTTTTTTATCCAGGTACTTGCGGCAAAAATGGACTACTACCCTCATTACACCAGAGGTAGGAGGATGAGTGGTCCTCATGGCTTTACGCAATAATTCAGGTAAGAAAAGCTAAGACAAAAACTTGCATGAATTATTTCCAGTTAATCAAAGTGACTACCTTTAGCCTGCCCTTCAAAGCCAAAAACCGGCACGGTTGGCCTAGTGGTAAGGCGTCCGCCCCGTGATCGGGAGGTCGTGGGTTCGAACCTCGGCCGGGTCATACCTAAGACTTTAAAATTGGCAATCTAGTGGCTGCTCCGCCTGGCGTCTGGCATTATGGGGTTAGTGCTAGGCCTGGTTGGTCCGGTGTCAGAATAATGTGACTGGGTGAGACATGAAGCCTGTGCTGCAACTTCTGTCTTGTGTGTGGCGCACGTTATATGTCAAAGCAGCACCGCCCTGATATGGCCCTTCGTGGTCGGCTGGGCGTTAAGCAAACATACAAACAAAAATCAAAGCCAAAATGAAGTATTGCCAGTCATATTATCATAATAGGCTTCATTCCTAAAAAGGACAAGTCCGACAACTCTTCCTTGCAGAAGGTCTGGCAGAGTGACTTCCCTTGAAACCTGCAACAAACTTCCATGAAAAATGGCGGATTTGTCTTCTAAGTGTGGCAAGCCTTTGGTTAGCGACCTTCAAAAGTACCTGAGAGACAGGGGTGTTTGTTTCGGAACCAGCAAGAAACATGAGTTAGAAGAATTGTGTAGGCTAGCAAAGGAAGTTGGACTTCAAACTGATCCAGATGGCTACATCGAAGACCGCGAAGAAGTGATTGGATCAAAGCTTGTTGATGGAAGCGTAACTCTGACAAACCCCGGACTGATAGATGGAAGCGATAACCTGAGTATCCTGCCTGCTTTTTCTGTGTTTGACATTTGTTCATACTTACTGTCAAAGAACGTACCTCTGACCTCTATTAGGGACTACCGCCGCTCAGAAGCATTTTCACTCATGCAAGACGGCTACGTGACACGTGTGGAAACTGTTCAGATACCGAACGTTCAGGGATATTTCGCTCTCAAAGCAGCAGTCAAGCCCAGAACACGTGATAAAGACCCAGTGAGTGGAAAGGCGTTTTATTATACCTGGGCTATCATCACTGATGTAGGGACCGACAACAGAAGCAGAATTTTCTCGGCTTTTTGTTCATGTAAAGGAGGGTAAGTGTGACTATGATTTATTGATACTTGAATGTAATAATGAATAAGCTCGGATGGCAAGGCCAGGGTATAACAAAACATTAATTGGTAGATCCAGATGATGGCGGGGGGGGGGGGGGGGGGGGGTGATGAGCAGGGGATGTTGACCCACTGGCCATCCATTGTGGAAGATCAGGGATATAAATGATCATTAGCCCCTGGGAATGTGAATCCACCATTAGGCAAATTTGTTTTCTTTTTTGGTATCATTTGAAAGCTTATGTCTCACTGATATGAAATGTGCACAAAAAAAGTGTGTGGTCCTGATCTTTCTTTGTGAGTAATTTTTGTTTAAGTTGCTTTTCTGTGTGTTTTGTTGACAGCATGGATGGATGCTGTCGTCACATTTTGGCATCACTATATGAAGTCATCAACTTTGTGGAGGATAAACAAGTCAGCGTGACATCGGGAGCTTGTCAATGGGTTCGTCGCTCCAACATAGACGACAATGCCATGCTCATCACTGATGTGGAGACATGCCAGAACCAAGCAACAATAGGACAGGATGCTCAGTAAGTCAGAATATTATTTCCTAAATTCATTTTATATAATTTGGGTAAAAAAATTGCTATGTCGACTGAGCTATTTTTCAGCCACAAATAGATAAATCTGAAGATTATTTGCTTTGTAGTTTTTAGTTGACTACGTTTATTAGCAATGACTAAACCATGTGGGCTTGGTCCTCTAAAGAAAGTAAAGGCGTGTAACCTGATTTTGACCTCTTAAAATATATCTGTAAAATCTACACAATTATGCCTCATGGAGTAAAGTAACAACCAAAATATTAAACATTTTCATTCTCAAACTTTTCTTTTTGATTTTGCATACACAAAAGTTATACACCGTTAAGCTAGTATCAAACTGATCTGCGAGTGCGACCATAGTTTGCGAATGGAATTCGCAGTCGGCAAAGAGTTGCCCTCCCTTTAAAGGCTTACTTGGGCAGAATTTTTCCTTTCATGGAATCGGTAAATACTCATGTCAACATTGATAATCGTGACATAAAAATGTTGAGTTCACTCTACATGCTAAGTGCTGAATAATTTATACACAAACACATTTTATGCATGACTTATCTTCCCCTGTGTTTGTCCTTCCAGTGACGTGACAGTGAAATTGACCATGAAATGATGAACGCATGATTGAACAGAAAGACCCATTACAGTATTGCATTGAATGTGGTTTTCATTCCTCAATCTGAAGTTACTAAACATTGACTAATTTTAATGCATACGAAATTTCATAACAGGGATAGGCCTCTATTGAATTTAATTACATACTTTTCAAGAAGAAAACCAAACTTTATTTTCCAATTGTTCACAGATTTTGAGGAAACTGTGCATGTTTGTGTCTGTGTGTTCACTTTGTGTGATCAAAATAACTCTGAAACATGGAGGTTCAGCGACGTGGTCTTCATAGATTCACAACAAGGTTGGTTTTCTGTCTTGTTTATTTCAGGCCAAAGGAGCTTCGGCCATCAGAGGAAAACTACAAGCCTATTCCTAGCACAGTACAGCTACCACAGGTGTCTACTTTTTTCGAAGGCCTGAAAGAGCTCCATCCCTCCTCATGCTTTTTGGATGTTTGGGAGCCGCGTCAGACGCCATCTGCCCCAGCACCACCCCCTCTCAGAACTGACTCACCATCGGTTCGCCTGGCTACATTCTTGAGAGACCATCACTGTGAGTGTGCTGACTGTGACTGCAGTACTAAATTTCTTGACAGTCTGTTGTACTCCTCTTGCGAAAGACAGCAAATAGAGGAAGATACAACAGGCCAACACCAAAATAAGAACTGGTTTACAATGAGAAGTGGGCTCATTACAGCATCTGTTATAAAGAAAGTTCTCAGTTCGACTAACTACGCAAATACAGCAGAACGACTTGTTAGTCCATCTAGTCTGGACAACAGCAATTTGCCAGCTGCAGTGAAATTTGGGCGAACGCAAGAGCACAGAGCTCTGACCCTCTTTACTAAGCTTCATCGGTACAAACACAGAAAATGCTCTGTTCGTGTTCCTGGGTTAGTTGTGTCCGAAACGGATTCATTCTTAGCCGGTAGCCCTGATGCAGTCGTTGATTGCAGTCATTGTGGGAAGTTTGTTGTTGAAATTAAATGCCTGTATTCAAAACAGAACATGCACCCACGTCTGGCAATGAAATTGTCTGACTTTTGTGTTCTCGATAATGACAAGTATAGAGTGAAAAGGGACCATGCATACTTCTGTCAACTTCAATGTCAAATGGCTGTAACTGGACTGAAGTCAGGTGTGCTGGTGGTGTACACAAGGAAAGGTGTTGAGGTTGTGCCCATCGACTTTGATGAGGAATGGTGGGAAGCATCAAGGATGAAACTCAAGCAGTTCTACCCAACTTTTTTCCACACATGGAAAGCACATGTTTTGTCTCGCACACCAGTCTCTGTCGCAATGGATGTAGTGTCCAACACAATTGTGTCTTCTCACGTTATATCAGACACGACATCCACTGGAACAGAGACTGTTGAGTCAGAAGAGACAGACACCACATCCACTGAGACTGAAACTGTTGAGTCGGAAGAGACAACTAGGTCAGACACCACATCCACTGGGACAAAGATGGTCTCTTCTGACACAGTAGACGCTGTCCCAATGGATGTAATGTCTGACAGAATAGTATCTTCTTCCACAACAATCTCTGACCGAGTGAATGTGATGGACAACTCGGCATTTTGTAACCCTGTGAATGTGATAGACATGACAATTTCTGCCAGTATTGCTTCGCATCAAAAACATATTGACCATGTTCAATCGTCTATGCAACAGTTTGCTACATTTCTTCAGTCACAGAATTTCAGACTACGTGGGGAGACACCAAGTGATGGAAATTGCTTTTTTCATGCAATAAGCAATCAGCTCACTAGGACTGGACAGGGAAATTCCTCTGCAGGCTCCATTAGAAAGCTGGTTTGTGACTATTTAGATAACATGAGCCATGCCGAGCAAGTTGTTGTTGGATTGTTTATTGTGGGTAAATCTTTTGATCAATATGTAACAGATCTCCGTAAAAATGGAACAAGCGCTGATGCACTTGCTGTGGAGGGCACAAGTCGAGTACTGGGACTGTCAATAACAGTGGTTACTCAGCCAAGAAGTATTGTGATTCATGCTCCTGCATCTGCTGGTACCATGCTCTATGTTGGATACATTGCTGATTTAGAGCATTACGTCTCGGTTGAACCACATCTATTTGGAGTGACACAGTAGACACACAAGGTCAAAGAAACTGAAAAGTAAAAAAATGTCAATTTGTTTTTGCTTAAAAAGTTGAAACAAGACCAGCTTCAAACTAAGCACAATAATACTTTAGGTCACAGTTTCTACCACAGCTGGGTGCATGTATTGCTGTAATTTGTTCACAGTGCCAAGACAATGACCTTCAATGCCATCATCAAGTTTGTTCTTTGGTTAAAAACAATGATTTTTGTCGTTTGTCGAGAGAGAGACGCAGTTTGATGTTTGTTACTCATTGCTTAAATTCTAGCCGACTATAGAGAGCTGTACATTTTGATGAATTTGAAAACTAATATTAAATTTGAATTGATATTTTTTTATCAAAACTAGAATTTTGGTCTCATTGTCCCAATACTACTAGTAGTAGTACTATACTGTGCAATGGCCTGCACACAGAATGCTAATTGGGGCTGATAGCAGTTTACCGCCATTATTCCTTGCATGATTTATTGTTATTATTTTTAATTTTGTTGAAGTGTTGAAATTCATCTTGTACATATTCCAGATATTTCCAATTCCAGCTTTTAACTGTTACCTGTCCGCTTTTTCTTACACTACAACTTTCCTCGTGTTTTTATGCGACATGCTACCTGCGATATTTAACAAACCTTGAGTTTACAGGGAAACTGTTTTGGGTGGTCACCTCACCCCTTGAACTCTGACCTTGACCTCTACAAAATTGTCAATTTTCAACATGTTCACTTGATTCAGTGTGGACATCCCTTTATGCTGAGAATTGTGGCGCAGGGCTAAGACAAAGGATTAAGATTTATTTTCCCCATGCATATTATACTTTATATATATATTTTTTTGTTGTTGGTATACTTGTGTGCAACATCCTGCGAGTCTTCAAGGAGGACGGCTACATGATGTCCCTTGAACACGGGGCTTTTATTTACATGTTTGCTGCTAAATCTTTCTGGAGGCATAGCTTACATGAGACTTATGGCTGAGACCAGACTTTTTTTGTGAGCTTCAAGATTTTTATTTACACATCCTGTTTTAACCATCTTCAGAATTGATAACTTATTTCACAATCATATTACACTTATATACTTTTTCATGTATTCTTGTTCCTGTGTCTGTTGATAAACAGTGATCATTTCCCAACTGACAAAATCTAAGTGAGCAGTACTCACCAGCACTCAATGCATGAAAGATAATCTCCTGTTGTAATGTTATGTACACATTCTCATTTTTCTTGCATTTTCTGATGATGATCTGAATTTATATTCCAGGGCTGCTAGTTGCTTTTTTATTTGTACCTTCTGTGTGTCATTTGTTTTCTTATAATTTCTGCCTTTGTAGGTGTGCATCTGTTTAAGATACATCACTCAGAATCCTAGGTGTCTCAGTGTGGCGTTATGTACAATGTATTTTTCCCTCTTATCTCTCACCTGCTACATATGTTATCTTGTTTTTTGATTTAAAATGGTAACTGTGTCCCTTTGCTACTAATTTCTTTCTCAGATTTGTTGATTGCAGTTATTTTGGCACCATTTTTAGCTGATGTGGGCACTTTCATCCTCTGACTTTGCGTGCCGTTATGTACACATAGGTTTCTTTTGCTGTATAGTGGATTTATGGTGGTTTCATCCACAACTTTTACTTCTTAAGGGTTCTTCTCATTTATTTGGAGATGTCCATACATTTGTTTGCCTGTTGGGTCAGAATGTTCTTGTTTTAATGTATCTGTTTTGGTTATGTCACGCTGTGATGTTATGAACAAAGTTTGACTGCTGCTGGGTTTTTTTAATTGTCTAGCCCCTATAACCGGATTTTGCTTGTTTGCCACTTTAACTTCATAGTTGTAAGCATTTCTAACTATATTTGATGTTGGTTTCATTCTGTGTGGTTAAATTGTTGTTTTAATCTCCATTTTTTAGCAATTATTTACGGATGAAGTGAAAAAGGATGTTATTCCTTTCAGCCTCTGTGATTACATTTCTCCTTGCTGTGGCTGTCTGGTGTCTATCTCTTTTACATGTGTTTTGTACTGAGGGGTCAGAAATCGTCTTTTGTCACCTTTTTTGTTACATTTTTGTGATATGATGTGACAGTTATGTACACAATGCTCTAGTCGGGTGTAATAATGTTAGATTTTTGTTTTTGGTGTTGTTTTGATATTTAAAGTCATTTAATGTGGGTTTTTTGCTTGGGTTATGCTTATTTTCTGTCATAGTGCACTTGTAAGGTTAAATGAAGTTTGTGACGTTGTGACAAGTTATGTACATATGCCGGGATTTAAATTTACTAGTTTGTTAAAAATAAACTACTTTTTGAACTTATAGTGTGTTTATGAGCTTATAAGTGTGACTGGATTTGTCTAGCCTTTCTTTGTGTGTCTCCTTTTTAGGCTAAAAGTTTTCCTGAGCATGTCACAGTTTTAGACTCCTTTTCATGCCCATGTACATATTATATGTTGCGTTTTAGAGACTTTGGTAAATGTAGCCAGCTTTTTGTTGTGCCGTGTTTAGCCTTTGAAAGCGCGTTCTTTCTTCATCTTCTTTCGTAATTGTCCGCCTTAACCAAGTTGTACATTCTGGGTTTACTAATGGCGAGCAGCTACGAAAAAAAAAGTATTAAAGAAAGCCCATTCAAGCGCCGGGTATGGCAACCCGAAAGAAAATGTTATTGTTGACAATTGATGAACACAGGTCAGCATTATGTGAATGGTAGTTGTACATTAGACTAAAAGTAAAACAAAACGAAAATATGTATAATGTGAAACTTTATTGTTGTGGTCTGCATGTTCATCAGCATATTACGTCAACTGAACAAATCTTGAAAAAAAAAAAAAAAAATGGACAGAGTTGCATTGGCTTGGGTGTCGCTACGGTACCAGTCCAGACAAAGGAACACATAGCAGAGCCGATTGGTCACAAAATGATAAATCTGATCAGCATTGCTGTGCCTTTCCTTAGTCGTGACTAGGCATGCAATGCCTCCAGGTCCATGTCACTACATTTGTAAAAATATACTAACATTACTATTCATTGTAAGCACAACTAAGCAGTGAATAAAAAATAAACAGAACTTCATTTTGTTTTTCAATATATACATATGAAACTCTCTCTCTCTCTCTCTCCTTCTCTCTCCACACACAGCTGTAATTAACATGGAATATCAATCTCGAGATACGATGTTGAGTGTGAAGCAGCGATTTGATTTGAGATTATATATATATATATATGTGCACATTTTGCATCCACAATCTTCATAATTATCTCGTACATTGTCATTGACAACTGTCCCAGAATCAAAATGTCAACAGGGTTAGGGTTAGCATAATCTCGCCTGCAAATTGCACAAAACTGACACGATGGTGACAATTTGATTGAGAAGAAATCTTATTTTCATGGGGATAATACCAGAGATTTGCTTGAATGTTTTCATTCTGCCTATTGCTCGTTCAACATGTATCCTCACAGAAGCTATTTTGCGAGAGCGCTGGACAGCCTTGCTCGACAGCGGACGACCCTTGCTGAAGGATGGTATGTTCAATGTTGCTTTCTTTTGCAAGAGCAACTCTCTGATATTAAAGCCTCGGTCGGCCATCACATCATCCCCTTGCTCAAGTTTTTCCAGAAATCCACACCTCTTCACTATTTCTTTGTCCGAAATTGATCCAACATACAACTTTGATTTGAAGATGATTGCTCCAGATGGCAACACTGCAACAAGCAATTTACTTGTGTTGCCGTGTTTGTAGTTACTCCAGGTCAGTCGCTGCGCCCTGGGGCGAAAAGGCTTTTCAATTCTCAACTCTGTACAATCGATGACACACCTTGTTGTTGGATAATTTTCAAAGGCTTCTGGCAAGTTCTTTTTGCAAAGTTCCTTCCTTGGCCACAACAAGAGGGGCGCAAAGCACTGGTTGAGGACATTCACCCATGTTGTGAATATGCGGCTGACCTGGGCTTGTGAAATTCCAAAAAGGAACGAGAGATGTTCCATGTCGAAACCTTTCCTGATTCGCACAAGTGTTAAGATCATGCATTCAAATTTGGTCATTTTATATCCATGACGCCCCTTTCCATTAACTCTGCCTGCAAACAATTTGTGTTTTCCACCCCAGTTTTTCACTGTGTCGCCCGCCTCTTTCACCCAATTGAAAATAAATTTCAGAAGCTCAACAGAAGGGACACCAGTGTAATGGAAACACGACTTGTCTGAACGCAACATTTGACTCACAAAAGCCCGAGATACCACCATCTGCTCCTCTTCTGGGCTTAATTGTACAACATGGCCACAATTTCCACACTTGATAGGTGGTCTCCCAGTCTCCCCGTCTCCAGGATGAGCAATAGGTGGTCTCCCAGTTTCCTCGTCCCCAGGATGAGCAATAGGTGGTCTCCCATTTTCCCCGTCTCCAGGTTGAGCAATAGGTGGTCTCCCAGTCTCCCCGTCTCCAGGTTGAGCAATAGGTGGTCTCCCAGTCTCCCCGTCTCCAAGTTGAGCCAGCTGCAGCACACACAAAGAAAATTAGTCAATTTTACCTTTGACAAAAGGTACTCTTTTTAACTTTCACCAGGTATGTTAGTTTTCAGCAATTTCGCAGATCATGTTGCGTTTTCTGTGATTTCGGTCAATGAAGCCAAATATTACATCACAGTCACACACACACACTCACAGTAACTCAATTTGTTGTGCGCTTCAGGGGCGAACGAGGGGGGGGGGGTGCACAAGGTGCAGGTGCACCCCCCCCCCTCCAGCAAAAAAAATATAAAAAAATTGGAATGCTGATTGTATGACCATTTCTAAGATCAAATGGCACCAGATGGCACCATTTTGCTTCTTTGGGCCAAACATTTTTTCCAGGGGGAGGGGGGGGGGAATGTCCCCGGACACCCCCCGAGCAAATTCGGGCACTTCGCGCCCATCACATTCACTTTCGATTCAAAGTGCACCCCCCTTACAAAGCAACTGATCCGCCCCTGGGCTTGGAAGTTATCATGATAGGTTTTAAGTTTTCCTTGTATGCAAATCTACAATGCACTCCTTTTACCTGGTTCACAACAGAAGCCTGATCAGTGTAACCCTTGGAACAGTTTCTCCTCTTTGGTGCTGTTAGAGAGTTTGGTAAATCATGCCTGCCTGGTAGTTTCCTTGTTTTGGGCTGACTTCCATCAGCAGCAGGTAGGGGATCAGGATTTTCTTCCGTTGGTTTCCCATCAACAAAGTGCTGAAACATAGGAGACAACCATCACTTACTTTGTAATTTGTTTTTCGTCGCAAGTCTGGGGGATACTACTCAGACTGGGAGTACTGCAGCAAGTATAAATTGTCAAATCTAAAACAATGATTTTTTGGCAACTTCTAAGCACAGATAGAGCAGCATTTTGCTTCTTTCGGGACCCCCCCTAGGATTTTCATTTTACACATCCCCCCCCCCCCCCCACCCCAATATTTTTGATTGTGCGACATGCCTGTATATCTAATTTGGAAAGAAATGTAAACATGCATAAAATTATTTAAATCCACCGTATGAAACTGTGAATCCAAGTGTACAAGTTGAAAGACTAGATTTGATTAAAAAAAAAAGAATGAAATAGTGGTTGTGCCATAATCATCATAATGCCAATGGAAATAAGTAAAACTAAAAGTACAACAGGACTCAAAGACCCCCAACCCCACCACAAAGTACAATGATTGGATGAATCATTGAATGCCGCCAAAACCAACACAAAGTGCAACAGTACAAGTATCTTTTTAAACTTCCTCGCACACTGACTCGACAGAGCACTTGCTAAAATGAAAGTTCTGTACGCCCAAAATATACACACAATGAACATTTCCTCAAGTTGACTTTAACTTCCCCTGTAGTAACAAACGATCACATTCGTATAAAATGTATAGATCTATTACCTTGCTGCAGACGTATGTCCATGGTTTTAACTTGTCGACAGAGAGTTGTGTGTGGGGACGTCCGCACGCTTTAATCCATCTCAGACAGCGATCTAAATGATAATTGTGTTTCCCTGGTTTCACAAATGGTATAAATACCACACCATGTAGTTTTTCAGGGTATCTGGCGTCTGAATTACATTTTCCCCACGAGCAACGTTTCACTGGCATCACTAATGGCTTCCCAAGTTTGTTTCGTGTTTCAAGGGACGTAACTCTCATCGCGTCTTGCAGAGTTATTTCGGTATATCCCCTATTATGACTGGCAATACTTCATTTTGGCTTTATTATGAGTGGACTTACTGCTGTTTGACTTTAGAGGGCAGAGCTAGAATGGACACTTTCCTTCGTCGCTTTGATGCGGATGTAATGCCTTCACTACGGTTCTTGCCAGACACAGCTTTTTGATCTGATGAGGCCCCCACCTGTTCAGTTACACATTAAGTGATTAACATGCTTCCATTTGAAACTTCGAAGTCTTCATCGGGGATTGACGCCCGACAAAAGCTAATTGAAGCCCGACGGAGCGAAGCGACGGAGGGCTTCAATTAGACTTTGGGAGGGCGTCAATCCACGATGAAGACCGAGAAGTTTCAAATGGAAGCATGTTAATGTTATTGTAATTGAATCTGACGACAATCTCTTTCCTGCTTTCATGCGGTTGTAAACAGACAGAATTGGTTCTGTTCTGTTCACACACTACTTTCAGTCCACCTACCTGCAAGGGTCAAGTCCCAAGAAATGTCTCTGTATTCCTATCGTATCACTCTGCTCCTGTTTTGTTTTCTTTCACACACATTTTCCCTTCTTTTTTGACGGGTTTCTGGACAGCAAACTCTAAAACAAATTCTTTTCATCACAAAAGCGATCTTTGGAATTGACTGACGTAGTCCGGAAGAATTCATGCATTAACTTACGTCACGTACTCAACGTCATCACTTCGCATACCTTATGGTCTCGGTATTTCGTTGGCCTTCATATTTCCTACTTGTAAAATGACCCTCAAAGCTAACCGAGACTAGTTGAGGCTGTATCAATACGCCTCGCCAGCAGGTTGTTAATGGATTTTTTAGCGAGTGGTTATCGACAATTGTAATACAATCAAGTTTGCGTTTTAATGAAACAGATCCTGTGATTGGTCAGAATGTCCCAACTCATTACAAATTACCGGTGACTAATTGTCGATAGCCACTAGCTAAAAAATTCATTAACAACCTGCTCCGCACACTCGTGAATTACCAAGAGGCTGCAAATACCCACTCGTGGTTTATTTTCCACTAATCAACTCGTGGTCATTGTTTAAGCTCTATTTAATGACCGGTAATTTTTAATGAGTTGGGGCATTCTGACCAATCACAGGATCTGTTTCATTAAAACGCAAACTTGATTGAATTACAATTAACATTAACCAGAAAAGCCTTTTAACATATGATAATTATAAGAATAACTTTGAATGTAATTAGAAAATTGTTTGCCATTTGAAGAATATTCATACCATAAGACTAAATTGTTGAAAAGTGTCAAATGTACTGAAAGTAGATGGCTTTGTCAACTGACCATAAATACAATTGGTTCTTGTGCCTGTTGTATAGGAGCACCTGAAAGAGAAGGAACAATGGAACAGAAAGTACCAGCAGGAGGTCGACAGTCTGTCATTCCGCAACTAGCAGCTGTCCAAACGAGTTGTGGTACTGCAAGAGGAGCTGGAGGCCGTCGAGTCACAGAAGAAAAAACACAAGGTTGGCACATTTCTTTAAAGCAGTAAAGCGGTAATCAAGACACCAGCATTGACTTGACAGATACAGATTTCCTCTTCGTTGAATAGGGTTGAAGGCATGGCTATCATATTCCTTGGTGGTGGCAATTCCGTTCAATATGTTTTTGTAACGTCGTGAAATATATACTTTTCCCATAAAACTGAAAGCTTAGTGTTACTGCGACTTCATTTTATCATACTTATTTTCATAGTGTGGCATTTTTCGGTTCTCGTCTTTGTTTTGCCAATACATTAACCTTTACTTTAATTGTTTAAAGTTTTAACAAAAACTTACAATGGTAGGAACCCAAGAAAAAGTCCACCCCTCTGCTTTTTGAATGTAATCTATACCTGACTAAGTTTCAAATGTACATTAGTATTAGATAGGCCATGAAGCCTGTAAATGCCCCTTCTTGATCTTGTGATCATTTTATTGCTATTTATAGTACAGAAAAGGGAACCCGTAAGATTTTGCCATATTTTGTACTCTTGATTTTCTAAATTACGATTGATACGGTCTGTGGAAAAAAAGAGAAATAATTCCTAGACTTCTTGAGTTTCTACTTTCGGTTCACTCAGTTAGTGTAAAAAAACAACCTGTTACTATGGCCATTTTGAATCTCGTATGAAGTGACTAAACGAGATCAGTTGCGTTGATCAGCTCAAAGCGTGGAAAGCTCAATTTTTATCATGCAAAAACAACAACAAAGAGGTGGATCCTCAGCAGGAGCAAAGAAAAAGGCTGTTCGGGAACAGGAATTCCTTTCAACGTATGTTTTCCAAGTTTGACATCGATAGACACTGCATGTCAAAGCTAGACTCATAGGGATCCTGAAATTGACAACACCAAGAAAAGCCGCTGCCAGCATGAGGAGCATCACAGACTTTGTCTTTTGCAAAAGATCTACCCGAGGAACAGGGTGCAGTACATGCCAAAGCGATGTTATCCGAGCTGATAGTGAAAATGAATTTGTCATTGAGCACAGCAGATGTGATTTTACAAGCTGTCAAAAGTGTGTTTCCTGTCTTAAACATCGCGCAGAAGTCTAAGTGTTCCTGCAAGAAGGCTACAGCAATGATGAAACAGATGTCTAATGACATTAGGTCTTCTCTTAAAGAAAAAATCAACAAAGATTTCCATCTTTTTTTTTTTATCAATGACGGTGTGTGCAGCATGTTTGAAATGAATGATTAAAAGTTATGTGGAGTACTCTCATTTTTCTGAAAATGCACGTAGCTTTTTTTTTGTTAAACTCCATGGCAAAATTGAGGTCCCAAGGTCTGTATTACAATATATATATATATGCAACACATGCTTCTGTCAGTTAAAAGATATGATTTGTTTTTTATCAGCCTCATCTGGAGATGTACTGGTACCTCAGGCCTCATCTGGAGATGTACCAGTATTGCCAGCCTCATTTGGAGATGTACAAGTATTGCCAGCCTCGTCTGGAGATGTACTAGTATCACAAGCCTTATCTGGAGATGTACCAGTATCACCAGCCTCATCTGGAGATGTACCGCCATCACCAGCCTCATCTGGAGATTTACCAGTATCACCAGCCTTATCTGGATATGTACCAGTTTCACCAGTCTTATCTGGACATGTACCAGTATCACCAGCCTCATCTGGAGATGTACCGCTATCACCAGCCTTATCTGGAGATGTACTGATACCACCAACCTCATCTGGAGATGTACCGCTATCACCAGCCTTATCTGGAAATGTACCGATACCACCAGCCTCATCTGGAGATGTACCGCTATCACCAGCCTCATCTGGAGATGTACCGCTATCATCAGCCTCATCTGGAGATGTACCGCTATCACCAGTCTTATCTGGAAATGTACCGATACCACCAGCCTCATCTGGAAATGTACCGATACCACCAGCCTTATCTGGAGATGTACTGATACCACCAGCCTCATCTGGAGATGTACCGCTACCAAAAGCCTCATCTGGAAATGTACCGATACCACCAGCCTCATTTGGAGATGAACAGGTACGAAAAGCATTGTGATTTTGAACTTACTCACGGGTTACCTCCATTATGAAATTGACCGTTTTTGTTTGTTTATTTGTTGCTTAACGTCCAGCCGACTACGCAGAGCCATATCAGGACGAAAATTGACCGCTTTTATTTTTTAAACTTTCCAGGAAATGGGATTTAGCCACCTCTAGGTCGATGTTGTCAGTCTAATGAAATTGGAGAAAAGGCACCAATGGGTGGCCGAGTGGTAACGCACTTGCGCTCGGAAGTGAGTTCGACCCTGTGTCGGGGCGTTAGCAATTTTCTCCCCCCTTTCCTAACCTAGGTGGTGGGTTCAAGTGCTAGTCTTTCGGATGAGACGAAAAACCGAGGTCCCTTCGTGTACACTACATTGGGGTGTGCACGTTAAAGATCCCACGATTGACAAAAGGGTCTTTCCTGGCAAAATTGTATAGCCATAGATTAAAAAAATGTCCACCAAAATACCCGTGTGACTTTGAATAATAGGCCGTGAACAGTAGGATATGCGCCGAAATGGCTGCGATCTGCTGGTCGATGTGAATGCGTGATGTATTGTGTAAAAAAATCCATCTCACACGGCGCCTTGAGTCCGAGTCTGGAGATACGCGCGCGATATAAGACTTCATATAACCCATACTTGTCGGTCGCCCTATGCCTAAGTGGAATGTTTTGTATAATGGGAGCTTTAGGGCAACATTTGGCTTTAACACACACACACGTACATATATAGATTGGTTGAATTTAGAATAAAAAGAAAGTATGTAAAAGTCACAACATTCTTACACGTACTCGCATTCACTACCAAGAAACTGTTAATTTTTAGGATAGTTGGACATTAACTACAGTACCTGTGTAATCCAGAAAAACACACAAGATAAGCACATAATTGAGGCAAGTCAGGACCATTATGATGATCTGTGTCAAAAGCATCACATTTATTTTAACACGAATATTTATTGGACCATAGTGGCCGAGTGGGCTGCTTG
This sequence comes from Littorina saxatilis, assembly GCF_037325665.1. Classification (NCBI taxonomy): domain Eukaryota; kingdom Metazoa; phylum Mollusca; class Gastropoda; order Littorinimorpha; family Littorinidae; genus Littorina; species Littorina saxatilis. The sequence continues at coordinate 33,577,133 of NC_090257.1, forward strand.
CAGTCTCACTCAATGACAAAGTTAAGCAATGCCGAGCCTAGCCAAGTACTTGGATAAGTGACTGTCTGAGTTGTACACTGCTGTTAACTTGACCCCTCATGGAGGGCGGTGTCTCACTACTCTTTGGGATGAGATTTTAAAGGGAGGTCTATTCAGTATTCTGAGTACATATATGCACTCAAAATCAAGCTTGGACTTGATCCTGACGCCAATGTCCAACTCGGGTCAATGCAACCTGCAGAAACACACCCAGCATGCATCATAGTCTCAGAATAATCAAAATGATGATTGTGGAGACTCAACGAAAGGCAGGTGTGCTAAGCTGCCATAGTATTATGGGAAATGATTCTATTGTTATTGCAAATTTGTCTGGAAGCATGTGTCGACATAAGCTTGTATGTCTGCTTGATAGAGAATGGGATCTGGGTTGTCAGTAAAATGAAATTTGAGATTTTAAAAGAATCACCAAACCTTAGGGCGACAAAATATAAGTTGAAAGTATTGTACAATTGGAGCTTTACCTTTAGGACGACATTTGGTTGACCTAACTCCCCTATAGGATTTAACACAATATATATGTTATAATTTTGGTTGCCCTAATCAAAAGTATTGTATAATGGGAGCTTTAGGGCGACATTTGGCGAATTGGATCTGGGTTGTTACTAAAATGACATTTTACTTTTTTGAGATTTTTTTTTCATACACGTTTTTATTGAGTCACTTGAGAAAAAGTGACTCTATGTAATCGGTCAGTGTTAGTCTGTCCGGCCGGCCGTCTGGCCGGCCGTCCGTAGACACCACCTTAACGTTGGACTTTTCTCGGAAACTATCAAAGCGATCGGGCTCATATTTTGTTTAGTCGTGACCTCCAATGACCTCTACACTTTAACGATGGTTTCGTTGACCTTTGACCTTTTTCAAGGTCACAGGTCAGCGTCAAAGGAAAAATTAGACATTTTATATCTTTGACAAAGTTCATCGGATGTGATTGAAACTTTGTAGGATTATTCTTTACATCAAAGTATTTACATCTGTAGCCTTTTACGAACGTTATCAGAAAAACAAGGGAGATAACTAGCCTTTTCTGTTCGGCAACACACAACTTAACGTTGGGCTTTTCTCGGAAACTATAAAAGTGACCGGGCTCAAATTTTATGTGAACGTGACTCATTGTGTTGTGAATAGCAATTTCTTCCTGTCCATCTGATGCCTCATATAATATTCAGAACTGCGAAAGTGACTCGATCGAGCGTTTGCTCTTCTTGTTTCTTCTTGGTACACGACATCAACATCAGACAGCAACACTTTTTTTTAGATTTGAAAGGAAGCACCAAACCTTAGGGCGAAAAAAATATGTGAAAGTATTGTACAATAGGAGCTTTAGGATGACATTTGGTCGACCTAGCTCCCCTGTGGGATTTAACACACATGCATATATATATATATATATATATATGTTATAATTTTGGTCGCCCTAATCAAAAGTATTGTATAATGGGAGCGTTAGGGTGACATTTGGCGAATTGGATCTGGGTTGTTACTAAAAAAAAATGACATATTACTTTTTTGAGAATTTTATTTTTTCAGTTTTTTTTTTTTTTATACACGTTTTTATTTCTTTTTGGTACACGACATCAACATCAGACAACAACACTTTTTTGAGATTTGAAAGGAAGTACCAAACCTTAGGGCGAAAGAAAATACGTTGAAAGTATTGTACAATAGGAGCTTTAGGATGACATTTGGTCGATCGACCTAGCTCCCCTGTGGGATTTAACACACACGCATGTATATATATATGTCAAAAATGGTGTGAATGTGATCATACTTTCTCCAAGTCCTTTTTCAAAAATTGACCCGATATTCCGATCTACATACAAATGAGGACAGGCACAATACTGAGCAACGAAATGCTGACATGAGCATCAAAAATAAAAAATGCTCAGATGGAAAAGTCTATGATTGTAATGGGAGCTAAAACACAGCTTTACCGGAAATAAAAGTCAAAACATAATTGCCTTCATGTCTCTTTCCTTTATTGATCGTCAATCATAGGTATGCATGGACAATGATGTAAGTACTTGGTGGACACCAACTGCAAGATATTTCTATCAAGTTAAAACTTTTGGAATCTTTGATTTTGTCTAGTGTTTGAGTTACATTTTATCCATAAAATCCAGCCAGACAGCACCTACATTTTGTGTAAATCAATTGAGCAAGAAATAGTTGTTGTGAAGACACCATTACTTACATCATTTGGCAAGTCCATCACTTTTTTACAAGAACAAGATTAGGCAGCATTGTAATGCTGCTGATTTAATTGATCACCTTTCTGGTAGACCATGCAACACAACTGAAAACAAAAGTGAAGGCCTGAAAATAATATGGCAAGTGAATCAGATGTAGCGTAAGTTATGAAGACACCAAGCGTAAGTTATGAAGACACCAAAATTGTGAAGTCTGTTATGCTTGAATTCTAGTACTCTTGAAATCTAGTCTGGTGTGTAAGAGGTTCCTGATACAGTTTGAAATGATCAAATCATACTTGAATATTCAACAATGGCAAATATTCACAGTTACAGGCAAAGTCTGAAAATTATTACGTAAGTTATTTTTGACACCTGAATTGTTGTGTCCAACATTACCAACATCATCAATTATCATCGTTTCACAACTGATTATTTTTCTTATTCGCTTGTTTTCTTTTTCTGTTTTCTGTAGAAGATAACATACGTAAACATGTTTTGATTTACATTGTATCTGCCATCTACCACAATGAACTGAATTGCTGATTGCGTTGGTTCGAGTGACACGAAACGAAAATGGTGTCAGAAATACGAACGTAATCTAAAACAAGCCACACTATTAAAATGCAGGAAAATGTAACTAAAATTTCCCCTTCAGAGCTTTCTTTATACAAACTCGAAGAAACTTTAAGTCAATCACAAAAATATCAACTTTGGTTCAAGAAAAGGTTAAATTTTCCTGACGTTCGTATTGAAAGACACCAAGAAATGTCGGCAGAGTGGCGAGAATGACGAACGAAATCCACTAAGTTCAGCATCAATTTAAACAAATGCTGGTGATTTTGGATAAAACAGGAACAAAAGTAGTTGCCTGTTGGGTAACTCAGCAAAATCAATTAGGGATCGATGATTCTTGAAGTTCGTCTGTCTGAAAAACTCTTGAGATGTCGTAAGTTTGCGCGAAACGCCAAAGACACGAACAACTTCCAGGTCAAAATACCTCCTCTCAATGCATTGTGGTAAAGGTGAAGGCCATTTATTCGTAATCTGTGGAAATTTCCGCAGTGCATTGAGTCGATTGACATTCGTTCGTGTGCCTGTGTCGACTTCGCGTTAGATTTTGGAAGTGCAAAAACGTAAGTAACGCAGTGACGCAAAACGTCGGATATTGCCTTTCACACATTCTTTCACAACCCTAGGTCTTCTGATTGCTTTTATTTGTGCTAGATTGTGTCATTTTATTCAGTAACTTCCAATTTTCAGTGGAAATATCAAGTTGCATGTGAAAGATCATATGATGATGGTATGGACTTAGATCAGCGTGTGAAGTGAGACACGAAGCATTACTTACAGAATGCAATTTTTTCGTCCACGCTAACGACACATTATACGGTAAAGAAAGAAAATGAGCATATCTAATTGTTAAATACACTTAGTTTGACCAAAATATATACAAACATGACACTACAAACTGCTTCACTTGCCATTGTGCTTTCTCAAACAAGATCACTCATTTTTGTCAGGTTTCAGTGGCCATTTTAAGTTGTATTTTCAATGGAAAATAATCAAAAACAAAATAACCATCAACAGAAAAAATAATCTGTAAAATGATATTAATTCTTTATTCTCTCTTTAATCACAATACAACAACATTAAAAACCAGAAGAAAACAGTTCTTTGCAAAAAAAATCCAGAAAGTGGCTACCATTCATTTTGTACTTTTTGCTCAGTATTGTGCCTGACCTCATATACCTTTTGGGGTTTAAATTGTGATGTTTTAGTTTAAATAAAAGTTCCACATGATTCTATGCTCCGCCTTGCAAGAGACATCACATTAACTTAACTGTGAATATTTTGTTTTAGGATGAAGACTACTGTCAGGAGAGTGATTTTGATTCTGATAGCACACCTTCTTCCTGCGATTACCCTATGCTGTCACCACCTGCACAAAGGAAGAAAACTTGCCAAGGTAAAAGTCAATGAAAGAAACTGTGAGAAGTAGTAACTCACTGACTGCGACAATTCATGGTTGACCAATTTACTTAAAATTCAGCTTTCCTGAGCCAGAAACCACAACTTGGTCTATAGTTCAGGACATTTCCTAGTCGAGTTGCAATCAATTATTGTACTATCAAGGAAACAGTTTCTTGTGTAAAGAATTTAACATGCTATACGGTGTTGTTGCCAGGCCTCGGTCTTTTGTCTGTGACGCATTCCTTTCTGATTTGACGCATTGGACCTAGCCTTGTCCGGTCGATGGACCGATAGTTTTTACGTTTTGGTGGTCAACTGACCGATACATATTCGTACAAGGCGGACAAGGTCTGCAATGAATGGAATGGGAGTTGCAAAGTCGGAAAACAAACCCTGATCGAAATGCTCATGTTTTCTACGAGTGAAAAATGCACTCGGTGCCGACTCTGTGTTTGTCGTCATTGACTCTGTGTTTGTCGTCATTGACACTCGAGGCTGCGTTTACGGAAATACCCGTTCCAGCCGGTGTACCTAATTATCGAAAACGGCGCAAACAGCGGAAATTTCATCAATATAATATTACGGCATGGTAATTTGGACCTATTGTTTTTTTAAAGTCAGGACATTTGGACTTATTGGTTTTTTTTAGGGAGGTCCAAATGACCTATTGTCTTCTTAGGCTGGCAACAACACTGGCTATACTTTTTCCCACATAAAAAAGACTTGTGCCCATTGTGATATGTACATTGTACTTGTTTGACAGGCATGGTTACAACAAGTCAGCAAAGTCTGGTTTTCTCGATGGCTGGTTGGCACCCCGTTGCCTTGGCACCTCAAGCAATGATGTTGCCAGCGCAGTCTGTGTCTCGTCTTACGTCTCCCAACAATGTCCAGCTTCCCACCGACCTTACTGTCCTTCAGCAGCAGCTCAGGACTACAGGTATGTTATTCTTCAGCGTGTGGCATCACCGTATTTGATCTTTTACCCTTGTTAAATGCTTCTCATTCAAGTCACTGCACAGCAGAACATGCATGAACTTTTAAAACCAGCTCGCTGCACAATTGTTAAGTACCTATTTTATGAAGCAACTGCTTGTTTGCGAAAATGAGTGTGCCTGCATCAATACTACGTGTTTATCACTAAATCAGTGACTGATTAGACCGTCCTTCCGGAGGGTGAAATGAATAGGCTAAAGTTGCTGATGCGACCCCCATTCATATTTCACACTGTCAGACTGTACGGTAGGCTACGGTTCATGTTGGTTGATAAATATTGGCTTCAAATTGGTACCCTTGAAAATGACAGAAGGCCGCCTTACAATTCTTAAACTTCTTGAGTTTCTACTTTTGTGACATGACGTGACCGAGTTTTGTATGAAGTGAAGAAACGAGATCAGTTGTATTGATCTGTTCAAAGCGTGGAAAGCTCAATTTCCATCAGGCAAAAACAACAACAAAGAGGTGGATCCTCAGCTGGGCCAAAGAAAAAGGCGGTTCGGGAACAGGAATTCCTTTCAAAGTATGTGTCAGTAAAAAGATGACCTGATTTTTTTTCATCAGCCTCATCTGGAGATGTACCGCTACCACCAGCCTCATCTGGAGATGTACCGCTACCACCAGCCTCATCTGGAGATGTACCGATAAAACCAGCCTCATCTGGAGATGAACAGGTACGAAAAGCCTTGCGATTTGAACTAACTCACGGGTTACCTACTTCCTGAATTTGACTCTCCGGATGACTTTTTTAACTTTTCACAGGAAATGGAAATTGGGCCCCGCCACACCCCCCCCCCCCCCCGCCCCCCCCCCCCCCCCCCCGGGGGTAATTATTGTCAGTCCAATGGAAGCACAAATACTATGGTCATCCTAAGTGGAAAGTAGTGTATAATGGGATCTTTAGGGCGACATTTGGTCGACTTAACTCCCCTGTAAGCTTTAACACATACACATGTATATTGGTTGAATTTAGAATAAAAAGAAAGTATGTAAAAGGCACAACATTCTTACACGTACTTGCATTCACCACCAAGAAACTGTTAATTTTTAGGATAGTTGGACATTAACTACGGTACCTGTGTAATCCAGAAAAACACACAAGATAAGCACATAAATGAGGCAAGTCAGGACCATTATGATGATCTGTGTCAAAAGCATCACATTTATTTTAACACGAATATTTATTGGACCATAGTGGCCGAGTGGGCGGCTTGCAGTCTCACTCAATGACAAAGTTAAGCAATGCCGAGCCTAGGCAGTACTTGGATAAGTGACTGTCTGAGTTGTACACTGCTGTTAACTTGACCCCACATGGAGGGCGGTGTCTCACTACTCTTTGGGATGAGATTTTAAACTGAGGTCTATTCAGTATTCTGAGTACATATGCCCTCAAAATCATGCTTGGACTTGATCCTGACGCCAATGTCCAACTCGGGTCAATGCAACCCGCAGAAACACACCCAGCATGCATCATAGTCTCAGAATAATCAGAATGATGATTGTGGAGACTCAAGGAAAGGCAGGTGTACTAAGCTGCCATGGTATTATGGGAAAAGGTTCTATTGTTATTGCAAATTTGTCTGGAAGCATGTGTCGACATTAGCTTGTATGTCTGCTTGATAGGCAATGTGATCTGGGTTGTCAGTAAAAATGAAATTTGAGATTTGAAAAGAATCACCAAACCTTAGGGCGACAGAATATAAGTTGAAAGTATTGTACAATTGGAGCTTTAGGACGACATTTGGTCGACCTAGCTCCCCTGTAGGATTTAGCACAATATATGTTATATTTTTGGTCGCCCTAATCAAAAGTATTGTATAATGGGAGCTTTAGGGCGACATTTGGTGAATTGGATCTGGGTTGTCACTAAAATGACATTTGAGATTTGAAAGGAAGCACCAAACCTTAGGGCGAAAGAAAATACATTGAAAGTATTGTACAATTGCTGAATTGGAGCTTTAGGATGACATATGTTCGACCTAGCTCCCCTGTGGAATTTGACACACACGCATATTATATATACTGTTCAAAAAAAGAAACGCATAGTTGCTACTTGCCAAATTTGTTTTATTTTTCGAAAAAAATAACAGAAAATCCAATATTTAGATTATTTGTTTGAATTTTGGTATGGACACAGTTGAATGCACACACAGTTCATTTGCATCTTCAAATCAATCAGTCAATCAATACGATTGGGTGCCGAGGCTGTCAAGTCAGTAGGGGGTGTGACTGCCTTGAGCAGCAACAACTGCCCGGCACCTTCTGGGCATGGACTGGATCAGATGCCGGATATCTTGCTGTGGGATGGTGTCCCACTCCTCCTGAAGTGCCTGCAATAGATCGCGGTGATTTGCTGGCGCTTCTTCTTGCCTGCGCACACGTCTGTCCAATTCATCCCAGAGGTGTTCTATCGGGTTCATGTCTGGCGACATGGATGGCCAGGGAAGCACCTGGACATGGTGGTCGGTGAGGAACTGGGTGGTGAGTCGTGCTGTGTGCGGGCGAGCGTTGTCCTGCTGGAATATGGCATCCTGGTCAGCCAGAAGAGGAAGGGCGTGTGGGCGCAGAATTTCCTCCACGTATCGCTGGGCAGTTATGCGCCCTTGGACGTGCACCAGGGTGCTCCTTCCAGCGGTATTGATCGCCCCCACACCATGACGCCTCCACCACCATGAATGGGTGCCTCATCCACACAGTTGGGCGCGTAACGTTCGTTTACTCTCCGGTAGACCCTCCTCCGACCATCATGTCGCTGGAGCAGGAAGTAGGACTCGTCGCTGAACCACACGTGTCTCCAGTGATTCCGGACGGTCCAGCGAAGGTGCTGGTTGCCCCACTGCACTCGGTTCTGGCGATGGCGGCGGGTGAGGACAGCTCCTCTGTGAGGTCTGCGAGCTCTCAAACCAGCTTTATGCAGGCGGTACTGCACGGTCTGGTCCGATAATCGGTGTGGCCCGGGGAGAGCCTGGACAGAAGATGAGGCCGACAGGAAACGATTCCGGAGGTGGCGGAGCCGTATGAAACGGTCCTGAGCAGCAGTTGTCGTCCTTGGTCTTCCCGCTCGTGGCAAGTCAGCAACGGAGCCAGTGGCTTGAAACCTGACCCACAGTCTACTGATGGTGCCCTGGGACACGTGGAAGTGCCTGGCGATTGCACTTTGACTTTGGCCTGCTTGTAAACGACCCAATGCAATTTGGCGGTCTTCTCTGCTCAATCGGGCCATCTTTCGTCGCTGAATTGTCGTCTGATTTCTTTGTGGCGAACAATCCGCTTTTATGGGTTTTGGAAGACATGGTGAGAGCTCAATATTCCCCGAGTTTCACGAGATTACACTGAAGCATGACGAGTGGTCATGCCAAATGAGCAATTTTGACATTGTAGCCACTGATAACGCATGCGTCACGTGCAGAGCTCACTTGTGGCAATGGACGAAAGGTCGACGACCAGATAAACATTTTCTGCAGTTTGGTGGATATCCTTGTAGCCATATAACTAAATTAACCAAATATTACAAGCTATGCGTTTCTTTTTTTGAACAGTATATATATGTGCACATCCTAAATACTGGGTCACAACTATGGGACATGGACACCAGGAAAAAAAGTAGGACTGAATTGAGTGAAATACTCTTTTTTAAGTGCAAAAGACATGCCTGTATCTTTTTCTGTCAAAGAGAGGACCTTTCATATCGGGGTTTCTTTAGAAATGACAATTAGACACATGCAGTACGCTCTATGTCGTGGGTTACATGGTTTCCACTTTAGGCTTCAATATCCCACAGGAAAGAACTTTAGCTCAGTTATTGCATGTGGCATGTGGACAACATTGATAAATAAATATGCAAACATGAAAGTTTGAAATTACAAGTTTCCATAAGTTAACTAGATCGAAGTAGAAAGTGGAAACCGTAACCCACGCAATTTCCAGGTGCAAAAGTTTTTCTTGTAGGTCAAATGTAGCAACTAGCCTTTTGGGCACCCTTTTGGGTTTTAATACATGATAGAAAGATTTAAGTGAGCAAAAAGTTTTCGATCTGTGCTCACTGGGTTTATGTGTATAGAGATAATACTGTCGTGAGTTACATGGAAACCATAGTTTGTAATGTCTTTTATTTCCAAAGAAAAGAACTAAAACTTGATTATTGCAATTTGCATGTGGACAACATTGATAAATAAATATGCAAACATGAAAGTTTGAAATTACAAGTTTCCATAAGTTAACTAGATCGAAGTAGAAAGTGGAAACCGTAACCCACGCAATTTCCAGGCGCAAAAGTTTTTTTTGTAGGTCAAATGTAGCAACTAGCCTTTTGGGCACCCTTTTGGGTTTTAATACATGATAGAAAGATTTAAGTGAGCAAAAAGTTTTCGATCTGTGCTCACTGGGTTTATGTGTATAGAGATAATACTGTCGTGAGTTTCATGGAAACCATAGTTCGTAATGTCTTTTATTTCCAAAGAAAAGAACTAAAACTTGATTATTGCATGTGGACTACATAGATAAATAACTATGCATACATGAAAGTTTGAAATTTTCAAGTTTCCATAAGCGACAATCCTAAATGAGAGAATTAATCGATTGTCGATCGTGCGTTGCAGAAGAATCGAAAATTTCATAATGACGCCGATCATGAGAACACATGTGCTGCTCAAACTTTGCACCAGATCAAGCTTTAATCAGCAAAATATCGCAAAATTCGTCGATGAATATATGCTTCAATTGTCAAAAAAGATTTTACAGGTCTCAAACAGTGAAGATACAGTGTGGTCTGTCGTGAGTTACGTCTCAAAAACCGGAAACGAATACGATTGGGTGGATAAATTCTCATTGTCTATTCACATGACCGGGTCAAACGTCATGAATGGAACTTTCCACGGTGTTCCCGCGATCTCACAACGCGTGTGTGATAGGCAATGCGGGATTTGTCGTCTGCTGTGGCCATGCTTTCGTGCATTACAGATGGAAACGAAACAAGGGTGGGGTACATTCAAGCGCGATTATAAGCTGAAATAAATTTGTTTCCTACCGTAGTGCTGTGTTTTGAAAACCTAAATGTTGTTGAAATAAATAAATAATGACTTTGAATAACTTTGAGGTTTCCTTTGTTCAGCAGATCGCATTTTTTGATGAAGTTGAAACTGGAAACGACGGTAACCCACGATTACGTGTTTTCTTTGCCGATCAAACTCCCAGAAGAAGAAAAATAGATGTAATTCTTGAGTGTGTATGTCGAGAATAATCCTTCAGCTGACCCATAAACATCACACTAAAATTCACAGAGCTTTATTCTCCATTATGTACAGCTGCAACACAGACTGGTGTATTTTTGTCCCAGTTTTAGGTGCTGTTTTGGGGGCATTTTGGCTAAAAATTAAATCGTTTAAAACCCACAGCAATGTTTGGAAACCCAAACTTGGTTGTTACAGTAAGTCAAATCCATCCCCTTTGACATCAAAGCATCCCCTTTGTCATCCATTGCTCAGAGATATTGTGACAGTCATTCAAAGTTGACAACCCATAGTATTTCCCAGTATCTAGGACGTGCACATATGATAATGTCAAAAATGGTGTGAATGTGTTCATACTTTCTCCAAGTCCTTTTACTGAAAAGGACCTTTGACTCGATATTCCGATCTACTTACGCATACTCTTTGGGGTTTACATTGTGATGTTTAAATAAAAGTTCCACATGATTCTATGCTCCGCCTTGCAAGAGACATCACATTAACTTAACTGTGAATATTTTGTTTTAGGATGAAGACTTATACCGTCCGGAGAGTGATTTTGATTCTGATAGCACACCTTCTTCCTGCGATTACGCTATGCTGTCACCACCTGCACAAAGGAAGAAAACTTGCCAAGGTAAAAGTCAATGAAAGAAACTGTGAGAAGTAGTAACTCACTCACTGCGACAACTCATGGATGACCAATTTACTTAACTCATGGATGACCAATTTACTTAAGATTCAACTCTCCTGAGCCAGAAACCACAACTTGGTCTATAGTTCAGGACATTTCCTAGTCAAGTTGCAATCATTTATTGTACTATCAAGGAAACAGTTTCTTGTGTAAAGAATTTAACATGCTATACAGTGTTCTTGCCAGGCCTTGGTCTTCGGTCTCTGACGCATTCCTTTCTGATTTGACGCATTGGACCTAGCCTTGTCCGGTCTATGGACCGATAGTTTTTACGTTTTGGTGGTCAACTGACCGATACATATTCGTACAAGGCGGACAAGGTCTGCAATGAATGGAATGGGAGTTGCAAAGTCGGAAAACAAACCCCGATCGAAATGCTCATGTTTGCTACGAGTGAAAAATGCACTCGGTGCCGACTCTGTGTTTGTCGTCATTGACTCTGTGTTTGTCGTCATTGACACTCGAGGCTGCGTTTACGGAAATACCCGTTCCAGCCGGTGTACCTAATTATCGAAAACGGCGCAAACAGCGGAAATTTCATCAATATAATACTACGGCATGGTAATTTGGACCTATTGTTTTTTTAAAGCCAGGACATTTGGACTTATTGGTTTTTTTTTAGGGAGGTCCAAATGACCTATTGTCTTCTTAGGCTGGCAACAACACTGGCTATACTTTTTCCCACATAAAACAGACTTGTGCCCATTGTGATATACATTGTACTTGTTTGACAGGCATGGTTACAACAAGTCAGCAAAGTCTGGTTTTCTCGATGGCTGGTTGGCACCCCGTTGCCTTGGCACCTCAAGCAATGATGTTGCCAGCGCAGTCTGTGTCTCGTCTTACGTCTCCCAACAATGTCCAGCTTCCCACCGACCTTACTGTCCTTCAGCAGCAGCTCAGGACTACAGGTATGTTATTCTTCAGCGTGTGGCATCACCGTATTTGATCTTTTACCCTTGTTAAATGCTTCTCATTCAAGTCACTGCACAGCAGAACATGCATGCACTTTTAAAACCAGCTCGCTGCACAATTGTTAAGTACCTATTTTATGAAGCAACTGCTTGTTTGCGAAAATGAGTGTGCCTGCATCGATACTACGTGTTTATCACTAAATCAGTGTCTGATAAGACCGTCCATCCGGAGGGTGAAATGAATAGGCTAAAGTTGCTGATGCGACCCTCATTCACATTTCACACTGTTAGACTGTACGGTAGGCTACGGTTCATGTTGGTTAATAAATATTGGCTTCAAATTGGTACCCTTGAAAATGACAGAAGGCCGCCTTACAATTCTTAAACTTCTTGAGTTTCTACTTTTGTGACATGACGTGGCGAGTCTCGTATGAAGTGACGAAACGAGATCAGTTGTATTGATCTGTTCAAAGCGTGGAAAGCTCAATTTCCATCATGTAAAAACAACAACAAAGAAAAAGGCGGTTCGTGAACAGGAATTCCTTTCAAAGTTTGTGTCAGTAAAAAGATGACCTGATTTATTTCTCATCAGCCTCATCTGGAGATGTACCGCTACCACCAGCCTCATCTGGAGATGTACCGCTACCACCAGCCTCATCTGGAGATGTACCGCTACCACCAGCCTCATTTGGAGATGTACCGATAAAACCAGCCTCATCTGGAGATGACAGGTACGAAAAGCCTCGCGATTTGAACTAACTCACGGGTTACCTACTTCCTGAATTTGACTCTCCGGATGACTTTTTAACTTTATAAGCCTGTGATTAAGGTGACCCACAAACTGTTACCAGACACTCCCTGGACTTATATTAAGCCTAGTGCAGAACCGCGCGAGGTGACATGTGACTCATTTCGTGGTGGAGGGTCACATTTTAAGGATTTTTTGCATTTTACTTCAGTATCTGTGTAATCCAGAAAAGACACAAGATAAGCGCATAATTGAGGAGAGTCGGGACCATTATGATGATCTGTGTCAAAAGCACATTGAACACGACTATTAATGGGACCATAGTGGCCGAGTGGGCGACTTGCAGTCTCACTCTATGACAAAGTTAAGCAATTTGAGATTTAAATAGAAGCACCAAACCTTAGGGCGACTGAAAATAAGAAAAGTATTGCATGATTAGAGCTTTAGGACGACATTTGATCAACCTAGGTCCCCTGTTGAATTTAAAGGCACACGCAGCTTCCCGTAAACCATCACAGACACTGTCAGGCTTTTACACACAGTACAAACACCCTTGCATTTCAACACTCACCACTTGAGAACATCGTAGGTGCCCTCCGAAAAGAGCGAGCACTTATGAACGAATATATTTTTGCGTGACCAGCCGGATTGTCTGATCAGACAATGGGATGGCTCGTTTTGGCGCTAGACCTAACTTATACTAATAAATTGACAGCTTGTTACACAAATATTCTTAAATAATTCTTTTTTCATTAAGACAAAATCAGTAAAACTCGAAGATTTTAAAGTTTAAAAACTAGCCCTGAAGCGTGTCCTGCAAAACGTGTTTCTCGTAGCAGACGAATGTTCAGCATGTCGCCAGTTTCTTTGAACGGTCAGCCGACACCATTCACTTCGTGTGACTCGCAGCCATTTGTTGCGTTTTAGATAACGAGCCATGGCAGATACAGCGAGTCGCATTGAAATCAAGGACTGACTACTAAATTGTGAGAAAAAAAGGGAAAGTAGATCACATGGGTTCACGATGGCTCAGGGGTTAGATTAACCACGAAAACAGGTGTGTGGTTTACTCGAGCTAAACAAAAAAACTGTGTCATTTAATGCTATTCACTAAATGCTATTGCAAGTGTGTTCGATAAGGTTAGAACTGCTTTTTCATGAAAAGATTTGAATCGTTCTGTAAACCATTTGGGACGGACTGGGGCTTTAACACACACGCATTACAAGTCAAATAGTGTGAATGTGATAATTTTTTCTCCTTCCTCCAAGTACTTTTAGTTTTACTCAAAAGGACCTATGACCAGATTTCCAGATCTACTGACAAATACGTTTTGAGCTTTCATTTGTGATGTTTAGATAAAAAAAAAAAAAGAGTTTCACATGATGGCATGTTCCGCCTTGCCAGAGACATCACTATAACTTAACTGTGAATATTTTGTTTTAGGATGAAGACTACAGTTACGATCCGGAGAGTGATTCTGATTCTGATGGCACATCTTTTTCAAGCTACATGTACTACTACTCAATGCTGTCACCACCTGCAAAAAGGAAGAAAACATGCCAAGGTAAAAGTCCGTGAAAGAAACTGAGAAGTAGTGACTCTATGACTGCAACCTTTCATGATTTGCCAATTTACCTAAAATTCAGCTTTCCTGAGCCAGAAGCAAGACTTGTCTATAGACTATAGTTCAGGACATTTGCATATGCAGTTGCAATCAACTAGTGTACTATCAAGAAAACAGTTTCGTGTGGACAGAATTGTACATGCTCTACATTTTCCCATCTTTGTTAAAACATTAAGTCAAAATTTGACTAAATGTAAAAAACATCAATTTTGAAAACAACACTGGACAGCAATTAAAAATAGCATTCACCAAAACTGGCAACATGGTCTCAAAAGCTTCCTCACCTCATGTCTGACACATGCATGCACACACACACACACACAAACACACACACACACACACACATACACACACACATACACACACACACACACACACACGCATCTCTGCCTTATGCAGCTTCATTTGTTTCTAAGGAAAATGCTGGGAGTCCATGGTTTCCAGGGAAATTGTATATTTGTGAAACACGTTATTCACCAGTCTTGCAAAGACCAGGCAAAAGTTACTAAATGTTCAGTTAAGCTGCTGCAACATTCCCCCATTTTGAAATTTTTACCATGCTCCTTTTTGTTGTGAACATAAAGATCTGAACCTGGGCTTTTATTTCCAGGAAGCGATCACTTTTCATAATCGTTGATATTGGTTTTGGTTATGCCTAATATGATCACATGGTTATTCTTCAAGAAGCGTTGTTCAGTTTTCATTTTTTTCTTGGGTAGAGCTGCTTTGATCTTTGAAAACTTTGTAATAGGATTTTTTGCATATTTTGTTTTTTTCAGAAATACCAGACAAACACGATGTACTGCCACCTGCCTCAAACGGACTGCCACCTGCCTCAGATGAGCTGCCACCTGCCTCAAATGGACTGCCACCTGCCTCAGACGGACTGCCAAACATTTCTTCCAAGAAACCGAAACGACCTTGCCTATATTGTGGCCAATTTCAAAGTGTGCTCATCAGACACTTACAAAGAAAACATTCTAATGAAGTAAGGGTTGCTGCAGCCATGAAGCTGCCTGCTTGTTCTAATGCGCAACTTGATTGTGGGCAGGCTTACCCTTTTTAAAATCAAAAAACAAGAAAGGTAGGTTGTTGGAACGTTTGTTATTGGATTTACATTAACATAAAACGTTTTAAGAGAACAGCCTTCCTTCTGTATGTTTTTGCTCATTGAACACCTTTGATTTCACCAACTCTTTTTTCTTCTTGTCACTGAGCTCTGACCGGTACGGTTGGCCTAGTGGTAAGGCGTCCGCCCCGTGATCGGGAGGTCGTGGGTTCGAACCCCGGCCGGGTCATACCTAAGACTTTAAAATTGGCAATCTAGTGGCTGCTCCGCCTGTCGTCTGGCATTATGGGGTTAGTGCTACGACTGGTTGGTCCGGTGTCAGAATAATCAGAATAATGTGACTGGGTGAGACATGAAGCCTGTTCTGCGACTTCTGTCTTGCGTGTGGCGCATGTTATATGTCAAAGCAGCACCGCCCTGATATGGCCCTTCGTGGTAAAACGCTGGCAGTTTCTTTGTTTTTGGATTTACCCTTTTTAACGCAAGAATGGATGGTGAACCAGCCAGACTGACACTGTGTGAATGGCAAGAAGCAGAAAGCAATCATTGGGTGGTACTGGTTCAATCTCGGCAGCTAAACTAAAGAGTATGTGTGTATGTAAAATCACCCATGACAGATGTGTACTGGTTCAATCTCGGCAGCTAAACTAAAGAATATCAAGTATGTGTTTTGAAAATCGTTGTCAGTATCGGATAAAGGAGAATTTCACTTGAGACTCGACCGAGGCCTGGTTTGTGTTATTATGCAAGGTCCGGTACTATGAACAAATTTGGTCAAATCCACTACAAATGTATGCGTGTTTGGCTTATTTCATAGAGTAAAAAGTTCACGCACTAAACATTTTATGTTGACCGACAAAAGTGTGCCTCGTACACTCTAAATATTTGGACGCCAGATACCTCTGCAATGACCGGAACAGAGCTGAGCAGAAAATGCAATCAGGTGTTCTATCTCAGACTAATCAAAGCAGTCTGACACAAGCCTGATCACTTGGATCGTCACTAATCTATTCAAGAGTTCTGCATTGCCCATTATCTCCCATTCAAACCCTCTTTTGTACTGTGAGTTAGTAATCGCTGAACGATCGCTGTTAATGTTATAGCGATACTGGTGAAAACGAAATGTAATATTTTGAGTGCATGCAGTAATTGAAGGGCGCACAAAGCATGTGACTACCCTCCAGTGACTGCACTCATAACCTTTTGAGATGAGTGGTTGTAAGGTATTATAATAAGACTTCCTCTCCACAATACAAGTGCCTGTTGTTGTTATTCATGTTCAATTGATGGGAAGCTAATTCTGGAGGATAAATAGAAAACAATTAAGCTTTTTTAATAGGTTACAATAATGTCATCATTTATTTCTCATTGAAAATTTCAAATCATTTTATATCATTTTGCTTTAAAAGTTGTCAGTCGTGTCTTGAAATCGATGACATTTGTTTTATGTTTTGCTTCTAATACTGAGTTCTAATGACAGAGTAAATATAGCATTGTAATTTGTAATACCATGCACAGTTCAAACTGTCAATCACGCTCCTTCCCAGTTTGTGATATGTATGTACATGAATTCTGTAAGTGGTCAATTTGTGTGTGGCATTGATCAACATTGCAAACAACACAGTTAATCTATGCAATCATGTACATCAAAATAATTTCAAAGAACTGTTCTCTGTTTTAATCTGTATTTGTTTCACTTCTCTGGGGTAAATTAGTTCCCCAATAAATCCTGTTGCATTGTAAATGCATGCCATTTATTTTCTTCTGTCTTGACTTTATTTTGCCAAAAATGTTATGCTTGGAAGAGGGCTTAGTAACTCTCTCCAAAAGGCCACTGGTTCTGATTCTACTCAATTACGATTGTTTTCTTGATAGTGTACATTTGATTGAAATTTTAACTAAAATTTGTTGTTTCTGTGCTTCATTAATCTTCTTCAATTTGAGGTATCTTGGTGTAGCTTGTGTGTTTATGACATCATTTCTGCCCTAACATTTACAATGATTTCAACATAAAAGATAACTTAAACATACTAAATATGGATCTCTATGTTGTTAATGATTAGGTGAAATGTAAGACTACCAAAATATGTGTGCCATAATTCTGCACACGATATTTTTTCTTTCAAACAGATCATTGGTAATCTGAACCGTACACTTGCAAGTGGTCAAATTACTTTTTTGTGTTCTCAAATTGTTTCATGGCAGAGATTTAAAAAGACCTCAATTAGTGTACTGTAAACTATAGAGCATTTATTGTGATCTTAGCAGACTTTCACTGTGCTGTTCTGGAAAGAACGTCGGCAAGACTATTGAAAGCGTTCTGCATTTAGAACATTGACAGATCATGCAGAACACACTGAGAGCCCATAACAGCTTACTTTTTCAGTTCATTCAGCACACAAAAGATGATCACAGCAGCTAACTCTCAAAACAGAACATTTGAATGCCGTTCTCAAACTGTTTCAAATAAGTGAGTGTGTGCAATTCCCATCATGTTCATTTAGAGTGTAGTAGGGCCCCAGATCAATCCAGCATTGAGTGCATTTCTGCCATTACCTGAAAACAATAGACCTTTTGCAAGTGTATTCTTTGCAAGAACTTTATTCTTGTACATACTTGTAAGTTGTCTTTTTTTCCCGTTTTTGTTACCCTCTACAGAGAGGTCCCACTCGCAACTCTGTACAACATCCCTTTTGTCAAATCTCCCTTACTGAACAAAGTATAGTAGGTTTTGGACTCGAACAATATGGTAAGTGTAGGGAAGCGATTTAAGAACAAGTGCGCACATTAAAACATCATTGCTGAAGGTGTATGTGTATAATTTTATTCTTGTTTTTGACAAATAAATGAGCTGTTGAACAAATACACATTCGTTGACTTATCGCAGTTTGCATTGTATGTGTTAATGTGTGTATATGTACATCCTGTTATATGTTTTTCTTCTGTGATGTACTTTGCTTACATCTGCCTGTTAACATTACAACAAGGCATTCCTATTGATATGTTTAAATTTTGCAAACAGTGACCTTTTATTTCTGACTTGGGAACAACACTGATGAAAGCATCTATCATTTTTTCTGTCACAACTCATACACAAAATCTATTGCACGTTTTGAACTGTTTATTAAAACTGCCAACAGAATAATTAGTGATGAAACAGCCATGATTACACTCAACACAAAGCATCAGGAACCTTAAATAATAACGATTTCGAAAGCGCGAACTGCAGAGTTTGAGCACATAACTAAATGACAATTAAAATGACGGGCGCAGTGGCGTGGTGGTAAGACGTCGGCCTCCTAATCGGGAGGTCGTGAGTTCGAATCCCGGTCGCTGCCGCCTGGTGGGTTAAGAGTGGAGATTTTTCCGATCTCCCAGGTCAACTTATGTGCAGACCTGCTAGTGACTTAACCCCCTTCGTGTGTACACGCAAGCACAAGACCAAGTGCGCACGGAAAAGATCCTGTAATCCATGTCAGAGTTCGGTGGGTTGTAGAAACACGAAAATACCCAGCATGCTTCCTCCGAAAGCGGCGTATGGCTGCCTAAATGGCGGGGTAAAAACGGTCATACACGTAAAATTCCACTCGTGCAAAAACACGCGTGTACGTGGGAGTTTCAGCCCACGAACGCAGAAGAAGACAATTAAAATTGTTAAAATAATAATAATAACTGGACATTTTTAAGTGCATAACCTATGGCTCTAGGCCCTTTACAAAACTTTGTGAACAACAAAATATACAAATACTGGTCGCCTTAATATACCTTATAAATTGGTTGCCCTAAGCTACCCGAAAAGGCGTGTCGCCGTAACCCCCACTCTTGCATTATTTTCATTAAGGCGACCATGCAAAACACCTATATCTTAATCTTGACAGATTTTCACGTTCAATTCATGACAGTCGGGTGTAGGTCAATTAGCAAATGTAATTACAAAATTTTATTAATATTGCTTTAAAAACAACGGATATAGCACCGGTAGCTATAAAACCCCTTTTTACAATGGTCGTCCTAAAGGCGGATTTATACTTATATATATATATATATATATATATATAAATATTACATGTACATGCTTTAGTTTGAGGTCGCGTGTGTTCGCGTGCGGTCGCGTAGTAATTAGTCAGACCGGATTCTTGGCATGCCATCATATTCAAACTTTTGTATCATAATGTCTATCTGATTGATTTTTTTTACATTTTTTAACTCTTATTTCAACACACTTAAAATGTCACAGGCAAAATATTAGCAAAATCTATTTTTTGGGGTCAATTGGTGTCGGAAGTCATGTTTTCAATACACCTTCTTTCTCAATTTCTGTTTTCGGTCTCATCTTTCTTCATTATAGGTTTTTCTCGAATGCCGGACGTTTCGGCCCTAAGACGGTTCGGGCCTAAAACGTTTCGGCCCCATTTGGGACGTTTCGGCCCTAAAATTCAGGACGTTTCGGCCCATTTCAGGACGGTTCGGCCCTAAGACGACGTTTCGGCCCCAATTTTTGTTCTCAAATATCATATTATAAATATAACCTATATGTAATAATATAGCGCCCTTGATGCGTGTACAGCTCATATTCAATCCGGATTACCAGAGTCGCCTTGTGGCGAGATATGTGCGCGTTACAAATTATTGTATTGTTAAAGACATTCCTACAAATTGACAGTGTCCTTGTCTGGCTGTGTGAATGGGTATCGTGTGAATAAATATACTGAACTCCAAAAGAAACGCAGGATTAAGAAATTTAATCTCATTCTTTGGCATTTCATTTAGACGAGATATAATCGAACGAATTTCACGAAAATTGGTACAAAAAAACGTTACCGAAAGAAAGTTCTCATCGCCAGGCTCAGTAACGCGTGTGTCCCCCATTGGCGTTGACAAGGGCCTGACATCTGTCTCTCATGGAGCGCACCAGGCGGTTGGCGGTGTTCCTGGAGGTTTCTGTAGTCGGGAGGAACGGTTGGCGCAGGTGCTGACGGTAGATGACCCGGTCCTGGCGAGCAGTAGTCACACGAGGTCGTCCGCTTCTAGCGCCATCCCGGGTGCTGCCGCTGGCTTGGAATCGGGTCCACAGACGACAGATGGTCGAGGTTGCCACGCCCATGACATTTGCAATGGCAGTTGGGCGATTTCCAGCTTGCAATCGCCCGATTGCTCTCTCCCGGTCAATGGCGCTCAGTCTTGGCATGCTTCTACTGTACAAATGGCTGATTTCAGACAGTGGACGGAGACAGGTTTTTGTTCCTTGTGTGAGCTGAGTACTGTTAACGAAAAAAATCAGGTCTGGCAGCTTTTGTGTGGGCTGCGCGAGCGAAAAACAGTCTCAATCTTCAGCACGCTGCAGAGAGCGCACTCTGGGCGCTGCACACATGATTTTCTCAGGCTACGTGCAGGACACTATGCTAACTCATGCTCGTGCAGAATGTTCCCCTGAAACCCACCTTTGGTGCATGAATTTTAACAAAACCTTAAATAACTCTTAACTTGCGTTTCTTTTGGAGTTCAGTATATATGTCTATCTCTCTCCCCCACACGACACTTGTTGTACGCACTCAGTCACCTTCAATAGTTGTACGAAAAGTATTTGTATCGTGTAAAACATGTGACCTGTCTAAATTTCATGCATGGCTGTGATGAAGGTGAACTGTTAATTGTGAGTGAAACTCATTGTTGGGGTGTAAGTGTTGCCTGCCCAGAGGGGTCAGTTGTCCAACACAAAATGGGGTGACAATGGATTTGTGTAGCTATTGTTCTCACCAGGCTGTGAAAGGTCGAGAACATGCACTTCAGTGTGACACCTGTGATGTGTGGCAACATCGTCTTTGTAAGACCGGTAAGCGATAATTTTTCCTCTGTAGCTGTTTGAATATGTAGTGTGCGAGAATATGTAAAACAATTTTATATGGTATTTTAATATATAGAAAACAGATTCCATACAGCCAATTTATTAACAGAACAGTTGTTAACAGTTTGAAGTTTTTATTCACCAAAAAAGATTGAACAACATATTGAAAAACAATGAAAGATGGCAAGACAAGAGAAAAGTTATTTAAATATAAACAACCGCAAAGCAAGGAATTTATTTACAACAAGTCGCGTAAGGCGAAAATACAACATTTAGTCAAGTAGCTGTCGAACTCACACTCGGAATGAAACTGAACGCAGCAAGACCGTATACTCGTAGCATCGTCAGTCCACCGCTCATGGCAAAGGCAGTGAAATTGACAAGAAGAGCGGGGTATTCGTTGCGCTGATCGAGAAGGATAGCACGCTTTTCTGTACCTCTCTTTGGATTAAAAACACGCTCAGAAAGTTAAAACGAACATATCATATCTATATGTTTTTGGAATCAGAAACCGACAAGGAATAAGATGAAAGTGTTTTTAAATTGATTTCGAAAATTTAATTTTGATAATAATTTTTATATCTTTAATTTTCAGAGCTTGTTTTTAATTCAAATATAACATATTTATATGTTTTTGGAATCAGAAAATGATGGAGAATAAGATGAACGTAAATTTGGATCGTTTTATAAAAAAAAAATTTTTTTTACAATTTTCAGATTTTTAATGACCAAAGTCATCAATTAATTTTTAAGCCACCAAGCTGAAATGCAATACCGAAGTCCGGGCTTTGTTGAAGATTACTTGACCAAAATTTCAACCAATTTGGTTGAAAAATGAGAGCGTGACAGTGCCGCCTCAACTTTCACAAAAAGCCGGATATGACGTCATCAAAGACATTTATCAAAAAAATGAAAAAAACATCTGGGGATATCATACCCAGGAACTCTCATATCAAATTTCATAAAGATCGGTTCAGTAGTTTAGTCTGAATCGCTCTACACACACACACACACAGACAGACAGACACACACACATACACCACGACCCTCGTCTCGATTCCCCCCTCTACGTTAAAACATTTAGTCAAAACTTGACTAAATGTAAAAAAGGATTGAACCACATTGAACAACAATATACAAAATGAAACGTGCAGTCAAACCTGTTATTCTACATGAAACTTTACTAAACAACATGCGGTCAATTTCTGACAAAGTGACAAAACAAATATTTTTTGGCACTGCATTTATCAATCATAAAGAAACGTTTTACATTTTGCCCCGACAGCCGGTTCCATAAATTACCGTCAGCAAAGTGTAACCGAGTGTCGTAACACTACGATCACCTCGGGAGGCGAAGTGCAATCAAACAGGATTGAAAATGTTAGGGCTAATTTCTAATCCTAAATTTCTAATTGTGCAGGGATCAACGTAAAGGAGTATAGAGCTCTGGCAAAGGGCACCTACAATATATTACCTTACTGGGAGAATGCAAGTTTCCAGTACAAAGGACTTAATATTTCTTACATACTGCTTGACTAAAATCTTTACAAAAATTGACTATATTCTATACAAGAAACAAAAGGAGAAACAGAATCCGTTAGTCGCCTCTTACGACATGCTGGGGAGCATCGGGTAAATTCTTTCTCGTCCCAACCAATATGGGACTCCCCCTAGCCCGCGAGGGGTATACATTTATCTACAAAGCACTAGAGAACATAACATAACCATTTAAAGGGGAGGGCGAGTGGAGGGGGGAAGAGGAGGGGGGGGGGGGGACACAATTGGGTACTCATTACTCATTGATACTCATTCCCCGGTAGGGGTCTTCCAATCACAACAAAATCGCAAACGCGAATTTTTGTAAGAAAAAACAAAATTTGTAAATGAGTTTGTAAGAAAAAACAAAATTTGTAAATGGGGGCCGAAACGTCCTAGGGCCGAAACACCCATTGGGCCGAAACGACCATTTGGGCCGAAACGTCCTGGTAAATTGGGGCCGAAACGACTTGGGCCGAAACGTCTTTGGGCCGAAACGACTGGCTCCCGTTTTCCTCTTGTACATTTTTTATTTCTTGTTTGTACATTCATTTTATTTTTGATGAAGGCGATTTTTATAATTTTAGCCTGAAATAAGCGCAGTTTTCAACATTGGTCTACTGACAGTGTTTAGGTAAAGGGAAGTAACCGTGCTTCTTCGTATTGAATGTTTGTGCATAGTTACCCCTCCTGGTCCCACAATTCCTCAAATGACGTGTTCGTCCGCCATATTGTACACGATACAAGTCGCAAGGAACAACACACCTCGTTTTCTGGTTCAGAATCACACGGATATTGTGTGCAGCTTTGTTTTTCTAGGCGGAGTGTGGTGACCATGGCGTTATTGTCGCTATGCATTGCTTTGATTGCATCTTCTCAAGTTGTTCTAGGGTTTTATTTGCCTGGCTTGGCTCCCGTTACCTACTGCGCAAACAAAAAAGAGAACTGCGAGGTAAGTGTAACCGTCGTCGAGCTGTGTCAAAGAATAGAAAAGCCTTGAAACCAAATATTAAGCCAGCCTTATCATGTTGGAAGTTCGAGTTTTCTGTAAATCCTAAACCATGCAAATGTCGCCTTTAACGAATTGCCAACTCGCATGATATTGTTCATGAAAATTGAAATAGAAAGAAAGGAGTGGAAGTGGTGAAGAGGACGGTTAGACGAGCAGACGACGGTGCCCTGCGGGAGGCCCACGTACATACAGATCTATTCAAGTGATATGAATATGATTTTGAATGCACACGGCAGGTATTGTTCGTGGGTCCGGTGTGACGTTTTTATCTTTCGCCGTGTTGATATTTCGCTTCTCAGCCTCGTTGATCTAGTATAAACTCTACACTGAACAAAAAAACCACCCTTCGATAGTACTGATGAGCGACCTTGTGTACCTTACATTCATGGGGCCAAATTTGTCCAACCAATTTGTTTTATTTACAGGGGTGTTGCTAGACATTTTTATGTTGGGACATTTGGCCGAAACTGTCAGAAAGCTTTAGGACATCTTGGAACATTTTCGGCCATTAATTTGGCTCATACAAAGTCACCGCAACGTTCAAGCACAAGACTTAAGAGGGAAACACCAATACATACAATCATTGTCTTAGGAACACAGATTACAGGGGCGGAACAGTTAAGCTAGAGGGGGGAGGGTACAACCTGGGGTCCAGGGTCCCGTTGGGGGGTCTGGGGGGCAAAGCCCCCCTAAAGCAGAAGAATTTTAGCTATTTTATAAACAATTTGTGGCTTATCCTTGATTTTAAACATGATCAACTGGTGTCAGCAGCCACTCATTATTACACCCCCGGTATATGGGTGTAACTGTGTATAGGTTTCGGTCGATTTGTTTGTTTGTGTGTTTGTGTTCGCATATAGATCTCAAGAATGAACGGACCGATCGTCACCAAACTTGGTGAACAGGTTCTATACATTCCTGAGACGGTCCTTACAAAAATTGGGACCAGTCAAACACACGGTTAGGGAGTTATTGGTGGATTAAGATTCTACAAGGACTTAAAGAGAAACATATTCATGGTCAAAGGGAAATAACCTTCTCAGTTGGTGGCAGTGAGAATGGGTGCAGTGAGAATGGTTATTTCCCTTTGACCAACGGGGGTGTTTTTCCTACCTCGAAGGAATTTCTTGTTTCTTTTAACGTTAGAATTAAAATTTAAATAATGGCAATGTATCCTGACTGGTCTAATATAGGTCTATGCTGATATCTGCTCCCGACATCATTATAGCATGGTTAGAAGGAAGACATGTTGCATACTATGACAAATAAACAATTATCTCTTCCCCCGGCTTTACAGACAGAAAAAAGAAAAATATTCAGACAGATTTTTTTTTTTTGGGGGGGGGGGTCCGGAACCCCCGTAAACCCCCCCCCCCCCCCCCCTAATCCGCCCCTAGATTATATGTTGCTTACTTATGTTGCTTAACTACATCATGCAGACACCAGTTCTCTGAAACTTTTTCAAACCTTTAACTTTAATTTCTTGAAAGTAAAACTCTTCCAATCTTGTGCTAATCTTGACAAGCCTTGGACCCCCCGCGATTTACCCGATGCTCCCCAGCATGTCGTAAGAGGCGACTAACGGATTCTGTTTCTCCTTTTACCCTTGTTAAGTGTTTCTTGTATAGAATATAGTCAATGTTTGTAAAGATTTTAGTCAAGCAGTATGTAAGAAAGGTTAAGTCCTTTGTACTGGAAACTTGCATTCTCCCAGTAAGGTCATATATTGTACTACGTTGCAAGCCCCTGGAGCAATTTTTTGATTAGTGCTTTTGTGAACAAGAAACAATTAACAAGTGGCTCTATCCCATCCCCCCCCCCCCCCCCCCCCCTTTCTCCTTCGCGATATAACCTTGAACGGTTGAAAACGACGTTAAACACCAAATAAAGAACGAAAAGAAAGTAAAGAAAGAAAGACAAGCCTTGGGAAACATGACTGGTAAAACACCACAAAAAAAACGTGTAGGGTGAGCCATTTTGCTTGGAAACCACGATTTGGAGGACGCTTTTCATTCTCTGGCTCAGCAGATTTCGATTCGCGGCGACTATCGTCTGCTATGTCGTCTGCTTCGATCGACTCGACAACACTACTACCACTCACACTGACACTGTCCACATTCGCGGTGTTCCTGTCATTTTGTCTGGAATCACTTACCTTGGCGAAGGGTAGCGAACCTTGCCCAATATTATTTTAGTTTTTTTCTTTTTTGGTTAACTCATAACTCATAACTCATAACATTTTATTGATCCAACAAAGGAAATTAAATTGGTCATCAGCACATATAGGTCATTAATTAATAATTATAAAAGAATAAGAGAAGAAAATTCATAAAACCCATGATAACAAAAAAATATTTAAAGTAATATATGATGTTCAAATCCAAATCGAAAGCACTGACTGATTGATAAACTATCGCGAACTGGCGAACGCAAACGCTGAGAGTGTGGTTTAAACCACTCTGGCATCTATATTTTTTGGCACTGGCTTTCGTTCAAAACATTGATGTTTTGCTTTTGGTATTCGCGAAGGACATAAACGTCAGTCAGTTGACTAAATACATCGGCAGCAGTTTTAGTAATCAAAGCCTGACCAATACAAAAAAAATGGACAAACTACTCTCCGGACATTTGGCCGATAGGGACATGAAAGTTTCGGCCAAAGTAAAAACAAATCGGCTATTGGCCGAAGGGCCGACCCAAACGACACCCTTGATTTAACTTGGAAATTTGATTCATCCTAAAATGTTTTCCTTCTTACTCAAGCCAAGGGACGTAACCACTCAGTACACGTTTTCGAAGAATTCGATTTTGGGGGTGAAATCTATTAATTTTTACCACCAATTTTCTTCACATGCAAGAAACTGACATGCTTTTTGTCCATAAATAATTTCACTTCTTAATTTTACCAGGAAACATTTCAGTCTTGAGTATATAAAGGGGGAAATATGTACACAGGCAAAAGATGAAATCGTGACACCGGCAACCGATTTCGGTTATACTTAGTTATAGACGTGACGTTTGGGGGTGTATGAAGTGCTGTATAAAAAAAAAACTTTAAAAAAACCGCACACACACACTTTTTTTTACTCTGCAAGTTTTAACGTTCTTTCGCAATTCCGTTCAGTCAGAAGTCTATTATCTAGTAGTATTTATCTACTATTTCCAGCAGTCGACACGCGGTGATACATATATGCCCTATGACCTTTCCTTGGGGATATCCTCATAATCCTGTACTAAAAAAAGAATATGGGATTATGAGAAAGCTGTTCAAGGGCACTCACGCGCTATATTCGAATCCAAAACGTTTGGAATGAAGCAAATGAATAAAATACAAGAATTACGAGTTCAGAAAAAATGAAAATAAAATTGCTGTCGAAGCGAATCGAACCCGGGACCACAAAAGTAAGGACTAGCGCATGTTCGAGCGCGTTACCAACTGAGCTATTCTGTCGCACTGTAGGCGAGGGAGATTTTAACTTCAAATATTACACTTGAGTTCTCGAGCGTGGCGACGACTCAGTGACTCAAGTTTCCGAGTCTCTCCGTTCGTATTTGTGTACTGTTCTCTCTCTAAGATATCTCACTGTTTGGGGCTAATTCAGTTCATAACTGACTCTACGCTCCCGGCCACTTCGTATAAGTTTGGAAAGCAATATGAAGTAGCGATAATTTCAAGCGTGACCGACAATATTGATACGAAATGCATTGACCAATCGCCAAAAAGCGCTGACGTCATTGCATGAAAAATACCCCAAATCCTCTATTCTCAATGACATACTAAGAAGTTAGTTTGGCTTGTAGTATTTCATCCACTTTTGGTTCAGTTCAACAGATCATTAGATGATTTTTGACTCACATGCGAAGAAAAAGTGAGTCTATGTACTCACCCGAGTCGTCCGGACGTCCGGAAAACTTTAACGTTGGATATTTCTTGGACACTATTCAGTCTATCAGTACCAAATTTGGCAAGATGGTGTATGATAAGGCCCCAAAAAACATACATAGCATCTTGACCTTGCTTCAAGGTCAAGGTCGCATGTTGCCTAAAAAACAGCTATTTTTCACATTTTTCCCATTTTCTCTGAAGTTTTTGAGATTCAATACCTCACCTATATATGATATATAGGGCAAAGTAAGCCCCATCTTTTGATACCAGTTTTGGTTTACCTTGCTTCAAGGTCAAGGTCACAGGAGCTCTTCAAAGTTGGATTGTATACATATTTTGAAGTGACCTTGACCCTGAACTATGGAAGATAACTGTTTCAAACTTAAAAATTATGTGGGGCACATGTTATGCTTTCATCATGAGACACATTTGGTCACATATGATCAAGGTCACTTTGACCCTTATGAAATTTGACCAAAATAAGGTAGTGAACCACTAAAAGTGACCATATCTCATGGTAGAAAGAGCCAATAAGCACCATTGTACTTCCTATGTCTTGAATTAACAGCTTTGTGTTGCATGACCTTGGATTACCTTAACCTTGGGTCAAGGTCACATGTATTTTGGTAGGAAAAATGTGTAAAGCAGTTCTTAGTGTATGATGTCATTGCTAGGTTTAGTTATTTGACCTTGACCCTGAAGGTCATGTCAAGGTCAAGCATGTGAGTCGTATGGGCTTTGCCCTTCTTGTTTTTAAATATCTCAACTTACTGCTACATAGCCGTTTGGCAGAGTTATGCCGCTTGAAGCTCGGACAAATATTTCGACTTCCTCTCCCAAACAACACGTGCTCAAAATAAACAAGCAAGGAGAGAGTAGAGAAATCGGCCCAAATATTATTCATTTCTCTTGGGGAAAGTGCAATTCTGACAGTCAATACCCTGCGCGTGTACAGGAACCAAATGATGTTTGTCTGCAAACAAACAAAGGTACTCACTCTTTCACAACCCATACAAATTTGAGGTATTTCCGGAATTCGTCTGACAGGTGTGGACTCAGGGGTGAAAGTGCACCTCCCTCCAGCTCAAAAGAAGAAACAAATAGGGATTTTTATCACTTGGGAATTTGGTAAGATTTAATTCTGTGGCAATTTTTAAGCTCAGATAGCACCAAATAGTTTATACATGTAGCGCCATTTTGCTTTTTCTGACAACATTTTTGTCAGGGGGGGGGGGGGGGGGGGAGGAATGCCCCTGGACCCCCGGGCAGCAGTTTTGGATGCGCTGTGCCCCCTCGATTTACACTTTTTCATTCTAAATTTGTTTTGCTGAGCTTTAAATCGTCTACTACTAGTACTAGTCAAGGTTATGGCTAGAGAGTCGGTCATCAGTCAATGGCCTACCAGAACTTAAGAAGACATATGTAGACTATACAACTTCACTACAAGGTTTAGTGCGTTGGTTATATTCAGTTATTCATAGCTTGTGCATGCATAATATATTGTATGTATACTTTAATTCAATAATTGTGTAGTCTTGAAAGATTATGACAAAGGTAATCTCAGACATGGGACTGGTCCGATTTTTATCGGAATTCCGATATTTTCCTTAGCTCACAGACCATTCTTGAGATCGATGCAAATTCGTTGAGAAAAAAGGGGGGGGGGGGGGGGAGTTGGTATGAACCGTTCAGCTGAAGCTGTCTGCGTCTGAAGTCAGTGCATTCGCACCCCAGCACTCGCGTGAACCCATAGGTGGTGGTATGAACCGTTCAGCTGAAGCTGTCTGCGACTGAAGTCAGTGCATTCGCACCCCAGCACTCGCGTGAACCCATAGCAGTATCATGGGTCGCGTTTGATTGGCTGTTGATCTCCGACGATTATTGCCGAGGCTTAATTATTCACCGATGGCGGTTTGTGGGTTGTTTTGATTGGCTCCCGATCTCCAAACACCGAAGGTGAACAATGTAGCATCATGGCGTCTGGATTCCATATTGTTTTGTCGGCTGTGGAAGCTCTTACGATCGACGACCAAAGTGTGAAAAACAAGTGGAAAGCCAACTGGCTGTCAGAAGAAGTGACTGTCACTATCAACAAGAAAGAAAGGCGCCAGCTCATTGGCGACAGTATCGCCAAAATATCCATTCCCGGTCAGGCCGTGTGCACGTGGTGCGACAACGGCCACTGCGTGGTGAAATACGGACTTGGTGGAAAAAAGGTGTTGGTTCGTCACATTGAAAGCAAGAAGCACAGAGGGCTCTTGGAAGCACGTCTCTCTCTCTCTCTCTCTCTCTCTCTCTCTCTCTCTCTCTCTCTCTCTCTCTCTCTCTCTCTCTCTCTTTCCCTCCATCCTGTCTGCGCTGAGCCGATGACCCGCAGTTGCTGGTAGGCCTGAATAAGGAAAATTAACACCTCAACTCAAGGCAAAACAACCGATTTATAGATTAGAACCTTTTTTTTGGGGGGGTAGGTGGGGTGGGAGGGAGAGGAGGTGCACTCTGTTCAGACATTGTAGCAGCTTTGATGAGTTATCTTGATTGCTTTTTGGCTCACGTAAGTGTAGCCTATGCGATCGTAACTTTGTCTGTCTGTGCGTGTGTGCGTGTGTATGTCTGTGGTAGAAACTTTAACATTTGAAGACGTCACATTATGGCGTAAGAGGGTTAGACGTCACGCGAAGGAATTACTGAAAGTCTCGGTCATTGTCATTTTGAGCGAGCCGAGACTAGTTGGCAGTCGTGTCCCTGTAAGTTACAGGCTACATGCAGACAGACAGATCTAGATCTATAGTGTCTCGCTTTCTTGCACAGTGTCACCTATGCTTACTGTGTGTGTATGTGTGACGGAGTGATTGAGTTTGTGTTACTGTTTGTCGATTTCTTACGTGAGCCTTGAAGGCTTCGCCTCTTGTTTTCTACATTGTCATTATCATGTGATTACAGGCACCTGTGGATGTGAAGCAAAATGTTTTGTTTAAAATACTAAAACATATCTTCTTCTTCTTCTTCTGCGTTCGTGGGCTGAAACTCCCACGTACACTCGTGTTTTTGCACGAGTGGAATTTTACGTGTATGACCGTTTTTACCCCGCCATTTAGGCAGCCATACGCCGCTGTCGGGGGAATGCTAAAACATATTATTCTTGTGGTTTTTATAGCTTTTTAAAAAGGCATGATCTATTTTTTTGCTATCAGGAGAGGCCCCAAAATGGCCTTTATAATTCTAAAATTCAACCCCCCACCGGGGCGTTGCCCCTGGACCCCGGCTTAGTTTCCTACTTTTTGAACATTTGCTGGTCTCATGCCTGAATCTTGAGTACAGCTGGGTATCTGAAATTTAAAGACATTAGGAACAAAATATGTGTTGACATTATTATTAGTATGGACCGGCGGCTATCAAAATATATATCAGACTCAGTACTATTTCTAACTATCAAAATATATTATTTAAAGACAATCTCTTGATCAGAAAATGCACTTATGTTTTTAAAAACATGGCTGGCATGTAGGTTAAGATTAGTTGTGTCACTGTCAGACTCGAAGAACATTTTCCACTTCATTTTAACTATTCCTGAACTATACAATCTTACACTTTTACATTGTTGCTCCCAGCCTAGCCAGAGGACAATACGTGTGTTTGACCTGGATAATTGTCATTAATGTCATTTCTTTTGTTATTTCAGAGTGAGATCCTTGTGTACGTCAATCGCTTGAACTCCATTGAGACAGTCATTCCCTATGAATACCACAGGTACGGCTGGATCAGTTGATGCGTTTAGCAATTTGGCATACAGTGGACCACTTCCAACCCCAAATTCACATCCCCCCCCACCCCACACACCTCCCATCCCTACCCGCCATCATTCCCTATGAGTATGAGTATGAATGTCACAGGTAAGTCTTGATCAGTTGATTCTTTTAGCAATTTATGGTATACAGTGCTGTGTGTGACAGCAATGTTTGGATGTGGATGTCGACAAACAAAATTCCTTGAACAAAAGCTCAGTACATTTCTCAAGGAAAATGTTATGTTTGTTTACTCCGATTACTAATTCATGTTATGATTGTCATGAGGCTCTTTTTCAATTGAATGTGCAAGAATGGAGAACATTTTGAAAGTGTGCACCTGCTAAGGAGCCACAGTACCATGCACACCATGGATGTACTTTCCCCAGTGAATGACACTTTGAGAGTATAGCTGATAGTGGTGGCGCTAATACAGTATTGGCCTTAACCGGTAATTACCGATATTTTACCGGTTGAAAGGAGAAAATATCGGAACAAAATTGGCTGCCGGTATGACATACCGGTCGATTTTTTAGAATTACCGGGGTTTTTTCGGTGGTAAAACAACAAAACCAGTACCGTAAAAGTCGACCTATAAGACGCACCTGGGTATAAGCCGCACCCCCCGATTTTTAAAAAAAAAACAGAAAAATCCATACACAAGCCGCTCCGGCATACAAGCCGCGCCTAGATTCAGCAAAGTTCAAGTCAAGAAACATCGAAAGTCAACGAAAAAAAACCACACACACACAAAAACGAACCGGCTAACTTGACCATCCTCACGTTGTGTGTTGACCCAGTCCTCCATTTCGTTTTCTAATTGTGGCCAGCGTGCCTTGCAACCACGGAATGCTTTTGTGGATTTCTTGCATTTCACAAGTTCGCCTCGTTGCTTTTGCCAACGCCTAATCATGCTTTCATTGACGCCGATTTGTTGAGCAGCAGCGCGATTGCCTTTTTCAACAGCCAAGTCTATGGCTGCAAGTTTGTAGGCTGCATCATAGGCCTGCCTCCGTGTTTTCGGCATCGTGGTTGTACGTTGCTTTGTTTTAGAAGATGTGCGTGTTGCTGTTCTCTGTAGTAGCAATGCGAAGTGATCGATCAAAACCGGTGTATGCCAACCCATTACTGTGTGAGTGTAAGTTATTGTCATGCTTCAAACTTCCGGAAAGAAGGTGAGTGAGTGAATTGAGGTAAACACAGCTGATTCAAGGCCATTACACAGCGGCGATCCAACTTCCGTAAACTAGGTCACTGAGCGAAGTCGGATACACGCCACTGATTCAGAAAAAGTCATTCATAAGCCGCACCGCCTTATAAGCCACAGGGGTCCATTTAGGGGAAAAAAAGTCGCGGCTTATAGGTCGACTTTTACGGTACTATGAGTTGGACTCTTACCTACTTAGCCTACCGTTTTTTTTCTGGACCGTTTGCAGCATAAAAGTTTGTGTACCGGTTTGAAAAATACTAGCGCCATCTATCTATATATATATACGACTTGTGTCTGTCTGTGTGTGTGTGTGTGTGTCCGTGATGCACGCCCAAGGTTCTCGATGGATCTGTTTCAAATTTGGTGGGCATATTCAGCTAGACCCCGGACACAACCTGGTCGATGAGAATTTTCAACACGTGCTCTCAGCGCGCAGCGCTGAACCATTTTTGGTTTTTTGAGTCACTTGAGAAAAAGTGACTCTATGTAATCGGTCAGTGTTAGTCTGTCCGGCCGGCCGGCCGTCCATAGACACCACCTTAACGTTGGACTTTTCTCGGAAACTATCAAAGCGATCGGGCTCATATTTTGTTTAGTCGTGACCTCCAATGACCTCTACACTTTAACGATGGTTTCGTTGACCTTTGACCTTTTTCAAGGTCACAGGTCAGCGTCAAAGGAAAAATTAGACATTTTATATCTTTGACAAAGTTCATCGGATGTGATTGAAACTTTGTAGGATTATTCTTTACATCAAAGTATTTACATCTGTAGCCTTTTACGAACGTTATCAGAAAAACAAGGGAGATAACTAGCCTTTTCTGTTCGGCAACACACAACTTAACGTTGGGCTTTTCTCGGAAACTATAAAAGTGACCGGGCTCAAATTTTATGTGAACGTGACTCATTGTGTTGTGAATAGCAATTTCTTCCTGTCCATCTGATGCCTCATATAATATTCAGAACTGCGAAAGTGACTCGATCGAGCGTTTGCTCTTCTTGTTTACGGGATACATTCCCAGTAACTCTTCCTTATCTTCTCCAGTGTTTTCAGCGTTTATCTCCCTTCCTTCGTGTGGTGTCAATCCATATTCCCGTTTCTATTTTTAGAAGGTCACTGTCGACAACGCTCAATCCATATTCCCGTTATACTATTTTTACTCTTCTCCAGTGTTTTGCGCGTTTATCTCCCTTCCTTCGTGCGGTGCGCCGGCAAAGCCGGCGTACACCAGCCGGGTATTCGGCTCGACTTCTTCCCGGCGAAGCCGTACCCGGCGAAGCGGGTATTCACCTAGTCACAGATATTTGTTCAAACAGGTACTCAAACTTTTGTGATGCAAACTATCCAGAAAATAAACGGTAGGCTGGTCATCGGAACCAGTAAGAGTCCAACTCAGAGTACTGGTTTTGTTGTTTTACCAGCGGGAAAAAACGGTAGTTCTCAAAATCAACCGGTAGGTTATACCGGCAGCCAATTATTGTCCGGTATTTTCTCATTTCAACCGGTAATTACCGGTTAACGCCAATACTGAGCTGAATGTGAACCCTTTGTTCAGACCTTAAAAGATCTCGGAACATACATTCTTAAAATGGAGGTCAATTTTGAACTAGGGATTCTTAGTCTTACAAATAACGGGAGATCTACCTGAATCTTAAAAGTTAAAACATTGAAGATGGGGTTGGAAGAGAGGGGGGGTGTAAAAATCCACTGTATTGGAGCAACCTTATGCAAAAATGGTTCCCTTGTCTATTTTGCTGAATAAGAATGTGTACCATGGAACCCCCATTTAAAACCTCAATAAATCGGAGAAAATTGGGTCTTACATTACAAAGGAGGGAGTCTTAAAATGGGGTTCAATTTACAAAGGTTATGAACAGGAGGTCTTAGAAAAGAGGGTCTTAAAATAGAGGGGGTTTTGAAAGGAGGGTTCCACTACGTCTGTGTGGTGAAGTCTGTGTGGTGAAGTCTGTGTGGTGAAAAGGCGTTTACCTCTTGCTTAAATGTGTGTCCTTGTTCGGAGTGCTTGCTACATGTATTCACAAATGCCACTCTTGCGGAAAGAATAGCTTGTCAAGACCTGTTTCTTTTTATGGTCTCTCTGATATCAAAGATTAGGCTCAAGTCAGTACTGGTTGTTCAGCTAAAATGACCCTTGCAAAAAGTCTGTCCTGTCAATGTGTTGAGATGGCCTCATGATATTGATAAGGTTATGAAATTAAAAGAAAGGTGCCATCAACCAAAATCATCTTGTGTATGCTATGACTATGAGTATCAAGTATTTTGGAGAGCACTACAAAACTGCAAGCATGATTTATTATCAATATTAAATGAGAAATGTTTCCCCCTAGCTGTTACTGGTTTTTTTTTTTTCCTTCTCCCAATTATGACTGTGCATGGAAAAGTTAGCTGGTCTGGTTTTACGGATGCCAAGGCAGGTTCAACTGAAGTACATTTTCTAATCGTCCAAAACAACCTTTCTTCTAGATCACTAAAAGTGGCTTTGGTTTTGTTTTGTTTTGTTTAAAGTCTCCCACTGGCCCCTCAGCCCGACTATGTTTAGTTCCGTTTTTGTTGCCGATGTGTTTGTTCTTTATTTGTTTTAATGGGCTTGCATAGTTTTTGCATATACACCAGTACAATTGTGTTCTTTTGAAGGGATGATAATCAACATGTAAGTGCAATTTTTTCAACTTTTTTTTCAACATGGTTGTATTTCTTTTTGGTACATATGATATATAATCAAGGACTACTTTAGTAGTCCTTGTATATAATATATATATGACATGACAACAACATCAGACATTAACATCAAATAACATCAGACATACAAGACTATGCTATGTGCATCTTCAAAAATAAGAAAGAACAAGTCGCGTAAGGCGAAATTACTACATCTAGTCAAGCTGTGGAACTCACAGAATGAAATTGAACGTAGTCCGTCGCTAGTGCAAAAGGCAGTGAAAGTGACGAGCCTGTTTGGCGCGGTAGCGGTTGCGCTGTGCTTCATAGCACGCTTTACTGTACCTCTCTTCGTTTTAACTTTCTGAGCGTGTTTTTAATCCAAACATATATCTATATGTTTTTGGAATCGGGAACCGACAAGGAATAAGATGAAAGTGTTTTTAGATTCATTTTGAAAATTTAATTTTGATCATAATTTTTAATTTTTGACTCACATGCGAAGCAAAAGTGAGTCTATGTACTCACCCGAGTCGTCCGTCCGTCCGTCCGGCCGTCCGTCCGGCCGTCCGGAAAACTTTAACGTTGGATATTTCTTGGACACTATTCAGTCTATCAGTACCAAATTTGGCAAGATGGTGTATGATGACAAGGCCCCAAAAAACATACATAGCATCTTGACCTTGCTTCAAGGTCAAGGTCGCAGGGGCCATAAATGTTGCCTAAAAAACAGCTATTTTTCACATTTTTCCCATTTTCTCTGAAGTTTTTGAGATTCAATACCTCACCTATATATGATATATAGGGCAAAGTAAGCCCCATCTTTTGATACCAGTTTGGTTTACCTTGCTTCAAGGTCAAGGTCACAGGAGCTCTTCAAAGTTGGATTGTATACATATTTTGAAGTGACCTTGACCCTGAACTATGGAAGATAACTGTTTCAAACTTAAACATTATGTGGGGCACATGTTATGCTTTCATCATGAGACACATTTGGTCACATATGATCAAGGTCAAGGTCACTTTGACCCTTATGAAATGTGACCAAAATAAGGTAGTGAACCACTAAAAGTGACCATATCTCATGGTAGAAAGAGCCAATAAGCACCATTGTACTTCCTATGTCTTGAATTAACAGCTTTGTGTTGCATGACCTTGGATGACCTTGACCTTGGGTCAAGGTCACATGTATTTTGGTAGGAAAAATGTGTAAAGCAGTTCTTAGTGTATGATGTCATTGCTATGTAAAGATCAAGGTCAAGCATGTGAGTCGTATGGGCTTTGCCCTTCTTGTTTTAATTTTCAGAGCTTGTTTTCAGAAAATGATGAAGAATAAGACCTTGTTTTTAATCCGAATATAACATATAACATATTCATTTGTTTTTGGAATCAGAAAATGATGAAGAATAAGATGAACGTAAATTTGGATCGTTTTATAAAAAAAATAATTTTAATTACAATTCAGATTTTTAATGACTAAAGTCATTAATTAATTTTTAAGCCACCAAGCTGAAATGCAATACCGAAGTCCGGCCTTCGTCGAAGATTGCTTGGGCAAAATTTCAATCAATTTGATTGAAAAATGAGGGTGTGACAGTGCCGCCTCAACTTTTACAAAAAGCCGGATATGACGTCATCAAAGACATTTATCCAAAAAATGAAAAAAATGTCTGGGGATATCATACCCAGGAACTCTCATGTCAAATTTCATGAAGATCGGTCCAGTAGTTTACTCTGAATCGCTCTACACGCACACACAGACACACACATACACCACGACGATCGTCTCGATTCCCCCTCTATGTTAAAACATTTAGTCAAAACTTGACTAAATGTAAAAAACAACAACAGGAAGGCACAATAAAACATACAATTACATAGCCCATATTCAACACATTTCTAAATTATATCTAGAAAATATCTTTTGAAGGGATGATAATCAACATGTAAGTGCAATTTAAAAAAAAAAAAAAAATTCAACATGGTTGTATTTCTTTTTGGTACATATGATATATATGACATAACAACAACATCAGACATTATCATCAAATAACATCAGACATACAAGACTATGCTATATGTGCCTCTTGAAAAATAAGAAAGAACAAGTCGCGTAAGGCGAAATTACAACATTTAGTCAAGTAGCTGTCGAACTCACAGAATGAAACGGAACGCAATGCAATTTTTCAGCAAGACCGTATACTCGTAGCATCGTCAGTCCACCGCTCATGGCAAAGGCAGTGAAATTGACAAGAAGAGCGGTTTAGTAGTTGCGCTGAGAAGGTTAGCACGCTTTTCTGTACCTCTCTTCGTTTTAACTTCCTGAGCGTGTTTTTAATCCAAACATATCATATCTATATGTTTTTGGAATCAGGAACCGACAAGGAATAAGATGAAAGTGTTTTTAAATTGATTTCGACAATTTAATTTTGATAATAATTTTTATATTTTTAATTTTCAGAGCTTGTTTTTAATCTAAATATAACATATTTATATGTTTTTGGAATCAGAAAATGATGGAGAATAAGATGATCGTAAACTTGAATCGTTTTATAAAAAAAATAATTTTGTTTACAATTTTCCGATTTTTAATGACCAAAGTCATCAATTAATTTTTAAGCCACCAAGCTGAAATGCAACACCGAAGTCCGGGCTTCGTCGAAGACTACTTGACGAAAATTTCAACCAATTTGGTTGAAAAATGAGAGCGTGACAGTGCCGCCTCAACTTTCACGAAAAGCCGGATATGACGTCATCAAAGACATTTATCACAAAAAAAAACGTTCGGGGATATCAATCCCAGAAACTCTCATGTAAAATATCATAAAGATCGGTCTAGTAGTTTGGTCTGAATCGCTCTACACACACGCATGCACGCACACACACACATACACCACGACCCTCGTTTCGATTTCCCCTCTATGTTAAAACATTTAGTCAAAACTTGACTAAATGTAAAAAACAACAACACTCACACAGGAAGGCACAATAAAACATACAATTACATACCCCATATTCAACACATTTCTAAATTATATCAACACTAGAGGATTACCCGGCTTCGCCGGGTGAATCGCGAGACAGAGTATGCAGCGTGGCGGTTCGCCGGCTTAGAGCACGTGTTGAAAATTTTCATCCACCAGTTTGTGCCCGGGGTCCACCTGAATATGCCCACCAAATTTGATGCAGAATATTTACGATGGGAGGGGTAGTATATATTAGTGGCAATATTTTGAAGATGGGAGGGATTTTGTACACGAATTGCAATACTTAGATGTACTACCTGTGCAGAAAAGCGCTGTGCACGGAAAAGCGCTGCTTTTGTGTGGCGGAAGTGGAAGAAGTAGAGCCGAACAAAAAAGTGTTTATTTTCGTAATTCGTATCGCGAAACAGTATTTATTCACCGCGGTTCACCGCAACGCAAACACACACACACAAAAACTTTTTTATTTATTTATTTTTTTTTTTAAGGGGGTTATTGTTCGTCAGGTCTTAATTGCCTATAGTGGACATGAATTGGTTTATACGATTCGAGTTTTTACGCCCTCACGGCTTTTGATGTATGCGTGTTTAGGTGGTATCAGCCATCTGCACTTATGGTAGAATGACCAAGATCTTTAACGTGCCATTAAATTACATATCTTACCCAACTCACATAATAGCAATTAACCCTAGTTCAGTGCTGGTAACGCTGTACGCGTCCCCTTGGTAACAAGGGAGACCACTCTAAAAAAGAGTGACCAATACCCATAAGGCCAGACCAATGCAGAGTCTGACTTCCGTATGCGTGCGCATATGCCGCCATTTGTATCATTCCAAACTCAGCGCTCAGTCAAGCTGGTCGCATTTTCTGTACACTCTGGCTGTTTTAATCCACTGGTGTTGACTTTTAAAGGCCAACAACTCGGGTGCAGAGTCCGCCGTGAAAGGAGTGGTAGCCTCCCCTGTCACATAGTAATGATGTCAATCTTTATTTGCTGTGCAGTTTCGACTTTTGCCGAAAGACCGATGAGTATGGTGGATCACCAACAGAAAACCTGGGACAAGTGGTTTTTGGGGAGCGTATTCGACCCTCCGAGTATAAAGTAAGTTTTTAGTCATACTTGTTGGCTGTTAAATTTATGATTGCTCTCCGATTAGTAGCCAGAGTCTAATTAAACAGGGAGTCACATTCATATTACAATCAAGTATTGATTAGTAATATAACTGTTGCCTGGAAATCACTGTTCTATTTCGACCAGTAGGACTGACTGTTACTGGTAAGCGTGCATGTGCTTGATATTGTTTATAAATATGTGCACAGTGAATATGTGTTTGGAATGAATAGAAGTGTGATGATAAACCAAGAATCTTTCTCATTCTGCACTGAATAAGGTGTGAATACCTTTTACTATCAGAAGAGGTAGAAAGGTCAAAAGTTGCTGCTAAACTCTTTGAAACATTTTATAAGAGCACAGTTATAAGTGTAGTGTTATTAAAAGCTGTCTCTCCACGAGTTTAACACAATTCTTTTTTATTAACAGTATTTTGTTTTAGTGAGCTGTTGCAATGTGCAGTAAATTTTCCTTATTACTAAAGCTGTACTAAGGTGATCCGTCTGGGGGGAAAAGGTTGAAACTGTTATTTGAAATAGAGCATATGGACATCAAATTGCAACACGTG
Source organism: Littorina saxatilis (assembly GCF_037325665.1). NCBI lineage: Eukaryota > Metazoa > Mollusca > Gastropoda > Littorinimorpha > Littorinidae > Littorina > Littorina saxatilis. Next base: position 33,617,238 of record NC_090257.1, read on the forward strand.
ATTTGAGTTGATTTATTACACAAATGTCAGTGGAGCCGTAAACATGTTGATTGAAAGTTGTGTTGATGGTACAGTGGAACCCGCCTTTTAAGACCTCACAAAATCTGAGAAAATCAGGTCTTAAAAAGGAGGGAGTCTTAAAATGGAGGTCATTTTACTGAGGTTATGAAGAGAAAATTTGAGGAAACAAGGTCTTAAAAAGGAGGGAGTCTTAAATTGGGGGGTCTTAAAAGGGGGGTTCCACTGTAATAGGCGATTTTTGGAAATAACTCTGTCAGCTTTGTATGGGTTGTGGAAGATCCAGTTACCTTTTCTTGCAAAACGGCAGACAAACAATAAAGGGACCAATCACTAGCGAGGGGTCTGCCAGAAACACATGGAGACACGATTCAAGATTGGAGTTATTTTCGGGATTCGTCTATTGGTATTGGTTTACATTCTGGGTCGTTTGTTGGCAGCTCACGTTCAACGATAATCGAACTTGCCAGTCAGTCTGCAAGAAAACCTACAGGGAAGGCAACCCTGATGATGCCAAGAAGCTCAACTTCCTCAAGAAAGGCATCAGCCTGAATTACCAGCATCATTGGTGAGTTTCTTTTTATAAGCCTCTTTGCCTCTGCCCACCCCCACATCTCTCTCTCTCTCTCTTTCTCTCTCTCTCTCTCTCTCTCTCTCTCTCTCTCTCCCTCCCTCTCCCTCTCCCTCTCTCTCTCTCTCTCTCTGTCTCTCTATATTGATCTCTCTCTGTGAATGGTATACTCTTTGATGGACATGTAGCATGCAGTCGTTGCATGTTTGGTTTTTGTGTATGATGCACACAAGTTTCTATGTTGCTTATGTGTTTTCTTTTTTTGTTCTGTTTTGTGACCCAGGCAAAAGGCATATTTCAAAAACACGTTCCTCTTTTCTTTCCCTTTGCCAGACAGTGATCATATTTATTTTATATTTTAATTTGCCTGCTTTCTAAGCCTATTTGAGTAGGGAAAGAAAAGCAAAGTGGCATAAGCAACTTACAGAATAAAAAGATAAACGAATGAATAACTAGGCAGACAAACAGTGAAGCTGGAAGCTGGTCACTGAGACAGCAACCAAATATGTGACCCTCCACCACGGAGTGAGTCGCATGTCACCTTTGCATGATTTTCATATTTTTTACATTTTCCCAAAGAGTTTTTTATGCTCTATCCAGTGGTGAAAACCGTTTTAAAAAAGAGCGAAAACTGTTTGAGTTATAAGACTGTGACTACCGTATTTGACGGACTACAAGCCGCGACTTTTTTTTTTTAAAAATCGCATTGCGGCTTATAAAAAGATGCGGCTAAAACGTTACCTAAACTTGAATAGCATTCACCTAATGGAAGTCGCCGCGGATTTTCATTTCACTCGATTAGCGATTACCGGTACTTTATTAGCTCTCTACTCAAGACTCGGCGCTTTTCTCTTTCTTTCGCGAATCTTCGTTTGTCAACAAGTCGTCGTGACAAGATAGCGTACAGAGAAACACCGGATGTATCAGGATCTCGTGCGAGCGAGATTTCGTATTTTTTGTGTCTCGCGATAGTTGGAGGAGCGAGAGCCGCCATGTTGTGTTTTCGTCTGCTCGAAATGTGCGCAAAAGTCGTAAATCATCCCAAAAAAGCTTATTCTGGGCGAGACTACATGTGTGTGTTGGTTGCAAATTGTGTGTGTGATATTTTTTTTCAAACTTTTTCACTTTTCTTCTTTGTTTCACTTGTTTATTCTCGGAGCCGATTTCGCCAAATACCGTACTTTCGTTTGCCTGGTTGTTTTGATTGATTGACACGATCTGATTATATTTTTTTCGACGGCGGCTAATATAGTGACGCGACCTATACGTGGCTCGTCCCAATTTTTTGGTTAAAATTCGGGGGTGCGGCTTATAAAACGGTGCGTCTTGTAATCCGTCAAATACGGTAAGGTGACCCTCACACAGTAACAAGACACTCCCCAGACTTATAGTAAGCCTAGCGCAGAACCGCGCGAGGTGACATGCGACTCATTTTGTGGTGGAGGGTCACATATATGAGAGTCAGCTTTAATGGAAGTGTTATGCAATGATCTGGGAAAGGTTTTAAACTCGTCATAGGATTGTTTGCTTGTGTCCAAAAAATTCATGACTGTGCATGTCTCCAGACAAAACCAGATGGTGTTGTTTTGTTTTTGTGAGTGCATTTTATTGTATAACAGTAGTATCCCCCTGTTAAAACAACAAATCTGAGACAATCAGGTCTCAAAAGAGGGACATCAGAAGTTAAGACAGAGGTCTATTTTCAGAGGCTATCAACAGAAAATCTGTGAAAACAAGGGGAGAGAGACTGAAAAGGATGTTTTCCCTGACACTGTACTATAACTACTATGTTGTGCTGTTTGGTAAAGAGCTTCAACCTGTGGGAAGCGCTATATAAATGTTGTATTATTATTATTATTCTATTATTTAATGACACTAATGTTTTGTGATTGCAGGATAGTGGACAACATGCCTGTGACGTGGTGCTACCAGGTGGACAACAGTCAACAGTACTGCTCCACCGGCTTTCCCGTCGGCTGTTACGTCAACAAGGCCGGCAAACCCAAAGACTTCTGTGTGACCAACGTCAGTCTCCCTTCTGCTGTCTTCTTTTTACATTTAGTCAAGTTTTGACTAAATGTTTTAACATAGAGGGGGACTCGAGACGAGGGTCGTAGTGTATGTATGTGTGTCTGTGTGTGTGTGTGCGTGTGTGTGTGTAGAGCGATTGAGAGTAAACTACTGGACCGATCTTTATGAAATTTGACATGAGAGTTCCTGGGTATGATATCCCCAGACGTTTTTTTCATTTTTTCGATAAATGTCTTTGATGACGTCATATCCGGCTTTTTGTAAAAGTTGAGGCGGCACTGTCACACCCTCATTTTTCAATCAAATTGATTGAAATTTTGGCCAAGCAATCTTCGACGAAAGCCGGACTTCGGTATTGCATTTCAGCTTGGTGGCTTAAAAATTAATTAATGACTTTGGTCATTAAAAATCTGAAAATTGTAATTAAAATTATTTTTTTTATAAAACGATCCAAATTTACGTTCATCTTATTCTTCATCATTTTCTGATTCCAAAAACATATAAATATGTTATATTCGGATTAAAAACAAGGTCTGAAAATTAAAAATATAAAAATTATTATCAAAATCAAATTTCCGAAATCGATTTAAAAACAATTTCATCTTATTCCTTGTCGGTTCCTGATTCCAAAAACATATAGATATGATATGTTTGGATTAAAAACACGCTCAGAAAGTTCAAACGAAGAGAGGTACAGAAAAGCGTGCTATGCAGCACAGCGAAACCACTACCGCGCTGAACAGGCTCGTCAGTTTCACTCCGTTTTGCACAAGCGGCGGACTACGGTCATCGTGAAAAAATGCAGTGCGTTCAGTTTCATTCTGTGAGTTCCACAGCTTGACTAAATGAAGTAATTTTGCCTTACGCGACTTGTTTCTTCTCTTTTTCCTTAGTGTTATTCAGCATTTTAGCTTTGTGAATGAGATACAGTGGAACCCCCCTTTTAAGACCTCAAGAAATCTGAGATAATCAGGTCTTATAAAGACGGTAGTCTTAAAATGGAAGTAAATTTGCAGAGGTTATTAACAGAACTTCTCAAAAATCAAGGTCTTAAAAGGGGGAAGTTTTAAATTGGGGGGGGGGGGGGGGGGGGGGGGGTCTTATGTACCATGAAACAAACCAAGTTTAAGAAGACTTAACATTGTGAGCATTGGCATCACGTCACAGTTCTGTCTGTTCTTGTGTATGTTTCCTGAGGAAATATCGAAGAACTTGGAGAATGAAGTTTTTCTTAGTGACTTATTTATGTCAGCAGAGGAAAATGACTTGGGAAGTCACTGCCACTCTGTCCATGTGTCAGTGTCACATATAACTAAAAAGGGATGAAGAGGAGATTGGTTTATAGGACTATTGAAGGATATATATCTTGGTTATCGCCTTGCTGTATGGCAGCTCAGTTTCCCCAGTCAGAAAGCAGCCCGAATTTCCATGGGGGTAACCTCACAGGACTATATGAAATCTTATCTTGAACGTGTCGTCAAAAATAACACCCCATTATTTGCTCTAAAGCTGTGCAAATTTAAACAATGTGCAAAAGGAAAAGGTTCATTCCAATAGCTTTATCATTGTGTTTTTGAGTCACTTGAGAAAAAGTGACTCTATGTAATCGGTCAGTGTTAGTCTGTCCGGCCGGCCGGCCGGCCGTTCGGCCGGCCGTCCGTAGACACCACCTTAACGTTGGACTTTTCTCGGAAACTATCAAAGCGATCGGGCTCATATTTTGTTTAGTCGTGACCTCCAATGACCTGTACACTTTAACGATGGTTTCGTTGACCTTTGACCTTTTTCAAGGTCACAGGTTCCCGCAGTGGGGCACTGCGGTTATGAAATTAAAAGCCCCTCCTGTTTTTGGAACCGCAGGAGCTTTCTAGTTTGCTGTTAGGTAGATTTTTGGTTCCTCTTTCCTGTCATGCTCTCTTTTTCTTCATGAATTCTTTTCTTTTTTCTGCCTTCTTGCTCATTCACCTGTATTTTTTCCAAAAATCTCTTCTCTTGCCGCTTGTCTCGCGATTCATGTATAGTTTAATCTGTTAGTGTTCTGATGTAAGTCCAGCAGTAGATAGGTTAAGCCTATTTTAACATACTGGAAACTGGTAATCTTCAAGTAGGTATTAATTTAGTTTTACTAAAGCCTGCTGGGACACAAGTAATGGGTTAGTGCATTTGTAAACAGGAATCGCTTGACAAGTGGCCCCCTTCATCCCCCCCTTCCTCGTCCTGATATGGCTCTGCGTAGTCGGCTGGACGTTAAGCAACAAATAAACAAACAAAGGTCACAGGTCAGCGTCAAAGGAAAAATTAGACATTTTATATCTTTGACAAAGTTCATCGGATGTGATTGAAACTTTGTAGGATTATTCTTTACATCAAAGTATTTACATCTGTAGCCTTTTACGAACGTTATCAGAAAAACAAGGGAGATAACTAGCCTTTTCTGTTCGGCAACACACAACTTAACGTTGGGCTTTTCTCGGAAACTATAAAAGTGACCGGGCTCAAATTTTATGTGAACGTGACTCATTGTGTTGTGAATAGCAATTTCTTCCTGTCCATCTGATGCCTCATATAATATTCAGAACTGCGAAAGTGACTCGATCGAGCGTTTGCTCTTCTTGTTGTCAGTCAAAATTGGCACCAAAATGGAGGTATAACTGATAGTACTGGGGTACACACAAATATACATACTGGGTCATCATGACACAGTTTTTGTTAGAAAGAAGAGGGGAGGTGACTCGTTTCAGATGCAAAATGTCCTGCATATGGAAATATCTCACATGAACAATAACTACTGATATGGTTCATACTGGTTTCCTATATCATGTAAAAAGAAACATGCAGTGGTACCTGGGATATGAGGACCCTCAGATGAGAGGACACCTCCTTGTAAAGGACATCTACACCTCCTTATAAAGGACATCTTCAAGGCCACCTGCGGTGTGGGTTCACTTTTGACTCATCCCAAGGGACCGCTGTAATGGTTTCTGATTTCATGCAAAAGGATAACTTGTGTAGTACAGTGGAACCCCCATTTTAAGACCTCAACAAATCGGCCAGAATTGGGTCTTAAAAAGGAGGGAGTCTTAAAATGGGGGTAATGTTACAGAGGTTATGAACAGAAAGTCTGAGAAAACAAGGTCTTATAAAGGAGGGAGTCTTAAATTGGGGGTAATGTTACAGAGGTTATGAACAGAAAGTCTGAGAAAACAAGGTCTTATAAAGGAGGGAGTCTTAAATTGGGGGTAATGTTACAGAGGTTATGAACAGAAAGTCTGAGAAAACAAGGTCTTATAAAGGAGGGAGTCTTAAATTGGGGGGTCTTAAAAGGGGGGTTCCCCAGTACACTGATGGCAGTGTTTTGTGTTGACAGAACCTGTTCAATTCGCCGGACACCTACTACCTGTTCAACCACGTGGACCTGGTCATCGACTACCACCCTGGGTCGGCCGCAGACTGGGGTCCCCCAGCTGGCGAGGGGCCCAGTGGTCGTATCGTTGCTGCCAAGGTTGTCCCACGCAGGTTGGTAATCTTTAACATATTCTGGACGCGAGGTCTTGTGGATGATATGGATTGCTCTGGTTGTTAATTTTAAGATTCTTGAAGAAATGCAGTCAAGTTTTGTGACCAAATGATTTGATTTTCTCCTAATGTGCAATGGAGTTCTGTTTCTTGTTGTACTGTAGTGATCAGTGTTGACCGCAGAAGTATTATTGCAATGGCCAGTGTCAACCACAGTGTTGTTGTTGCTATGGCCAGTGTCAAGCACAGTGTTGTTGTTCAAGGGTGGGACTTTTCCGCGGATTTCCGCGGACACAACTTACGAATTCCGCTGGAGTAATCTATTTTTCCGCGTCCCATTTCATCACAGTATCTATAACTTGTTGACTGAATGATATGGAGAGAAGTGAAGATGGAACAGAACATTGGAGGCTTGAGAGAGTTAAATTGTGCTGACTGAAAACTCCTGATAACTATTGATCATTTTTAGCTTCAATGCATTGAATCATACTATTGCCAGTAGTGGATTATGGATACATGGTTCATTACGTAAGTATGCATCATTACAATGTTACCATTGTGTGAATTTTTTTTTATGGGGGGGAGGGGATTTAGGAGATTGTCTTTTTTTACCTAATCCAAACGAGTTGAATTTTAGTCTCAGAATGCACCAGATTGTACAGATTCTAATGTACCATTTACAATTTTTTCGAACCCCCCTAGATAAAAGGGATTTCCTCTTTTTTCATCACAAGAGAGTCCCACACCTGTTTTTGGAATGGCCAGTGTCAAGCACAGTGTTGTTGTTGCTATGGCCAGTGTCAAGCACAATGTTGTTGTTGCTATGGCCAGTGTCAAGCACAGTGTTGTTGTTGCTATGGCCAGTGTTATCCAGTGTTGTTGTTGCTATGGCCAGTGTCAAGCACAGTGTTGTTGTTGCTATGGCCAGTGTCAAGCACAGTGTTGTTGTTGCTATGGCCAGTGTCAAGCACAGTGTTGTTGTTGCTATGGCCAGTGTCAAGCACAGTGTTGTTGTTGCTATGGCCAATGTCAAGCACAGTGTTGTTGTTGCTATGGCCAGTGTCAAGCACAGTGTTGTTGTTGCTATGGCCAGTGTGAAGCACAGTGTTGTTGTTGCTATGGCCAGTGTCAAGCACAGTGTTGTTGCTATTGCCAGTGCCAACCACAGTGTTGTTGTTGCTATGGCCAGTGTGAAGCACAGTGTTGTTGTTGCTGTGGCCAGTGTCAAGCACAGTGTTGTTGTTGCTATGGCCAGTATCAAGCACAGTGTTGTTGTTGCTGTGGCCAGTGTCAACCACAGTGTTGTTGTTGCTATGGCCAGTATCAACCACAGTGTTGTTGTTGCTATGGCCAGTATCAACCACAGTGTTGTTGTTGCTATGGCCAGTGTCGTCCAGTGTTGTTGTTGTAATAACCAGCACTTCTTCTTCTTCTTCTGCGTTCGATGAATAACCAGCACTGATTGCAATTGCAGTGTCGATCACAAGAAAAGTGCAGATGTAAACAACAGGTGTTCCGTGGCATCTCCTGTGCTGGGTCTGAAGGGCACCACTCTCGCCGGTCCCTTGGAGATCGAGTACACTTACTCTGTGCTCTGGAGGGTGGGTGCTATTTTTTCCCTTGCCCGCAACCCCTTTGTATTGCTGATTAGAAGGCTTTGTTCATACTATACACATGACATTTATCTGTGTTATTTTAAGTTTTAATTTTGATTCGCGTGGTGTGTGTGACTGTGAGGCTTTTATAATGTATTATACTGCAATGTGTTATAATTTATAATTGTGTGAATGAGATGTAAACTATTATATTTTTGTGTGTGTATATTTCCCGCGCTCTGAGCAGGGTTTAACCCTGGATTTATGCGCTCTAGAACTATTATACATTATTATTAATATTCTTGATTTTTTAAGATCATTGAGTCACTTGAGAAAAAGTGACTCTATGTAATCGGTCAGTGTTAGTCTGGCCGGCCGGCCGTCCGTAGACACCACCTTAACGTTGGACTTTTCTCGGAAACTATCAAAGCGATCGGGCTCATATTTTGTTTAGTCGTGACCTCCAATGACCTCTACACTTTAACGATGGTTTCGTTGACCTTTGACCTTTTTCAAGGTCACAGGTCAGCGTCAAAGGAAAAATTAGACATTTTATATCTTTGACAAAGTTCATCGGATGTGATTGAAACTTTGTAGGATTATTCTTTACATCAAAGTATTTACATCTGTAGCCTTTTACGAACGTTATCAGAAAAACAAGGGAGATAACTAGCCTTTTCTGTTCGGCAACACACAACTTAACGTTGGGCTTTTCTCGGAAACTATAAAAGTGACCGGGCTCAAATTTTATGTGAACGTGACTCATTGTGTTGTGAATAGCAATTTCTTCCTGTCCATCTGATGCCTCATATAATATTCAGAACTGCGAAAGTGACTCGATCGAGCGTTTGCTCTTCTTGTTTTGTTTGTTTATTTAGTGTTCAGTGCTTTATGTAGAGTCTCTTCACTTATTTGAGGGAACACTTAGTTTCATATGCTTGCAAACGGATGCTGGCGGAAACATTCTTTTCTTTCTATAAGCCTATTTGTGTTAAAATAAGTGGCTGTTAGTTTTAACTCTAGGGACATATCTTGGCGATGCCATAGTCACTCCGTGACTCAAATGATACAGTTAATCCGCTACTTTCTAAGAGGCCGTTTTGGAAAAGAGAAAAGAAAGGAAAGAAATGGTAATGTGGGATGTATTTGTTATCTCTGTCTACAGCAAAACACTGCCATCAAGTGGTCGTCCCGTTGGGATTACATCCTGGAGTCCATGCCTCACACCAACATCCAGTGGTTCAGGTGACTAATTGTTAATATACAGCGCATACAGTCGCACCTGGTCTGGCCAACACCCCTATGTAAAGAACACCTGCCCATTACCACCGACCAAAAAGATCGGCACCAGGTCTGTAACGACCATTTTTGGTCGATCCCCTGGGTGGTCGTTATAGACAGGTTGGACTGTACCTTGCACATCCAGCAACAGGGAACAAGTATGTAAGGGCCCGGTCACACAGCGCTATGTTCTTCCACGACCATGCCGATCACTCCGATCTGAAAAAGTTATCAAATCGGGGCATATCGCCGTCAAATATTTTTATAGACGCCGCTTCTGCTATGACGGAAAAGTGTCTCAGAGCGTTGCTAATCGTGGGCCAAACGTGGCAGGATCTCCATGAGCGTGGTTTTGTCGGGGTAGGATCTGCTAGGTCGCGAAACTGCACGTTCTCCCTACGCTTATTTTGAACTGCACAAAACAAGCGTAGCCGGGTTGTGGCGCAGTACAGTCGTGATGTAGTTTTTTTTATTTGCCATGTCCTGGAATTGGACAGCGAGCCCTGACTTGATAACTTTTTGAGATTGGAGTGATCGGCATGGTCGTCGTAAAAACGTAGAGCTGTGTGACAGGGGCCATAAAAAAACTACATCATGACTGTACTGCGCCCTTGATTGGCCACGCCCTCCGACAATTTTACAACGGAGTAGAAGCGGCGTCTCTGTGTGACTGGGGTATAAGTGCCTGGAGTTATCAATTTTGATTGACAAGACTGCAGTGGATGTTAGTTGAATACAGGGTGGTTCCCAAAAATGTGCCCATAAGCATTGGACATTTTGGGTATCTGGCCCGGAGTATATAATTTATAAATGTTATCCGACTTCTTATATCGCGCGCGTATTTCCAGACTCGGACTCAAGGCGCAGGGATTTATTTATGCCGTGTGAGATGGAATTTTTGACTCACATGCGAAGCAAAAGTGAGTCTATGTACTCACCCGAGTCGTCCGGACGTCCGTCCGTCCGGAAAACTTTAACGTTGGATATTTCTTGGACACTATTCAGTCTATCAGTACCAAATTTGGCAAGATGGTGTATGATGACAAGGCCCCAAAAAACATACATAGCATCTTGACCTTGCTTCAAGGTCAAGGTCGCAGGGGCCATAAATGTTGTCTAAAAAACAGCTATTTTTCCCATTTTTCCCATTTTCTCTGAAGTTTTTGAGATTGAATACCTCACCTATATATGATATATAGGGCAAAGTAAGCCCCATCTTTTGATACCAGTTTGGTTTACCTTGCTTCAAGGTCAAGGTCACAGGAGCTCTTCAAAGTTGGATTGTATACATATTTTGAAGTGACCTTGACCCTGAACTATGGAAGATAACTGTTTCAAACTTAAAAATTATGTGGGGCACATGTTATGCTTTCATCATGAGACACATTTGGTCACATATGATCAAGGTCAAGGTCACTTTGACCCTTATGAAATGTGACCAAAATAAGGTAGTGAACCACTAAAAGTGACCATATCTCATGGTAGAAAGAGCCAATAAGCACCATTGTACTTCCTATGTCTTGAATTAACAGCTTTGTGTTGCATGACCTGGATGACCTTGACCTTGGGTCAAGGTCACATGTATTTTGGTAGGAAAAATGTGTAAAGCAGTTCTTAGTGTATGATGTCATTGCTAGGTTTAGTTATTTGACCTTGACCCTGAAGGTCAAGGTCATGTAAAGGTCAAGGTCAAGCATGTGAGTCGTATGGGCTTTGCCCTTCTTGTTTACACAATACATCACGCATTCACATCGACCAGCAGATCGCAGCCATTTCGGCGCATATCCTACTTTTCACAGCCTATTATTCCAAGTCACACGGGTATTTTGGTGGACATTTTTTATCTATGCCTATACAATTTTGCCAGGAAAGACCCTATTTCTTTCGAATACATCACCTCAATTTAACTAATAGGAGTTACCTTACTTACGAGTGCTAGACTGAGAAGCGTCCTATGTTACAAGTACTAGACTGTAAACAAGGTCGCTAACTCTAGATTTCCGTCAGTATACCATTTAGGGGAGTAGTCTCCCCTTGTCGGTAGTACCTCTCTGCGCATGTGCCAATGCCCATAATCCCCAGTTTCAATTTCTTGCTACGGGGAGCTAGACGTGTATTTAGACCTTTCCCGTCTAAGAAGACTTCCTTCACAGGAACTTCAACATTCACCTTCAATCACGGTTTGGGCTTTCCTTTTTTAAGGGTGATTACTACGCCCGTATACATTCATCACATTGAACAACGTAACGAACCGTGAAAATGAAAGTGAAACGGCTTAAAAATGTAACAAAGTTACGTAATCATAAGTAGAAGGTACTTCAATGATACCTTGTTGACACACAGAACCTAACAGGCTCCGTTACTAGTCTTTTAAAACTAGTGAACATGCAATTGAACGACAATTATTCTTAGTCGTTACGAATGTCGGAACATATTTACAGCGGTTGGGTTGGCCGGTTCCACTGGCGCAATAGAACTCCGCGAACGATAACTTACCTTGCCGCTTTCAATGGAAAGCAACGGCAGGTCACCCTACACATCAATGTAGGAATACGAACAAGACCTTCAACTTCGCAATTACCCGGACGTTTTTTGCGTTTTAACAGCATTTATATCGACTACAGCGAGGTTTGCCATGTGCGTTGTCCCCCCCCCCCAAAAAAAGATTAGACTACGGAAATTCTGTTCTCATTGGCTGTCCTCAGTCTGTCATCCATCCTTTGCAGCGCGTTCAAAATTCTGCAGCCCGGCTTGTCTGCAAAGCCCCTCGGTCCCAGTCCTGTTCCCCCTTGCTAAAGAAACTTCATTGGCTCCCTGTAGAGCTGAGAATCCAATATAAGTGCTGCTGTATCTGCTACAAAATAATATCTGGCTCAGCCCCATCCTACCTGTCTGACCTGTTCACACTCTATACACCCTCACGATCCCTCCGCTCCTCTGTAGACACTAGAATATTCCGTCTATCTTCTTTTAGTCGCAAACAGCACGGCCAGAGAGCCTTCTCCCACTCTGCTGCCGTTGCGTGGAACTCTCTCCCTTACTCTATCCGACACTGCCAAACATTCTGTTCCTTCAAATCAAACCTTAAAACACACTTCTTCACCCAGTATTTTGATTAATTTTATTTCAACATGGTGCATTTTTGAATCAGGTGTTTGAATGTTCGAATGTTTTTGCCTGTGTTAGTATGCTTGCAGATTGTATTGATGTAGTGTTTAAGTTTCGTTGTTCACTTTTGTGCTGAATGCTGCTGCACATGCTTTTGCTTTGCTTTGTATGTATTATGTATGTTTGTCATTGTAAAGCGCTTTGAGAATGTAAAGCGCTCTATAAATCTCCCATATTATTATTATTATTATTATTATTATTATTATTAAAATGAATTTGGGTTTAAAAAAAAGTTGACCACGCTGTAGTTTTGTTATGCGACAATGTGTGCATATACGGGGTATATAGGTTTCGCTCTGTCTGTCTGTCTGTTTATTTTGTCTGCCTGTCTGTCAATCAGTCAGTCAGTCTGTCTGTCTGTCTGCCAAACTTAGATTATATCTCTGGTATTATATCTGTTGGCATGGAAAATTGACGTGTTGCTTTGTGGGTGACGTGCAGCATCCTCAACTCGCTGGTGATCGTGGTGTTCCTGTCGGGTATGGTGGCCATGATCATGCTGCGAACTTTGCACAAGGACATCGCCCGCTACAACCAGATGGACAATGCTGTGAGTCACTCGACACTTTTTGGTGGAATGATATGACTTGCTGGAACCGTTTGTCTGGTTAATATCACTACAGTGGAACCCTCGTTTTATACTACCCTCAAGAATCTTGAGAAATTAAAGTCTGAAAAAGGGAAGTCTTAAAATGGGGGTAAATTTACAGAGTTTATGAACAGAAAGTCTGAAAAAGTGAAGTCTTAAAATGGGGGTAAATTTACAGAGTTTATGAACAGAAAGTCTGAAAAAGTGAAGTCTTAAAAGGGGCAGGTCTTAAATTGAGGAGTCTTAAAAGGGGGTTCAACAGTATCATGGGTGGGTTCGTAGCTGAAGGGGTAGCACACTGGCTTTGAATCCAGTTCTTTGCTATCAGTGTGAGTCAGACCTGGGAACCCATACGATTTCGCCGTATTTTGTACGCATGATTGTCGAGAATACGCTCAGTACGGTCAGTGGGAAAAAAATACGACGAGAAAAATTCCTAGACTACTTTTCTTCACAAGCCCATCCTGAAGCCGATCCAGTATTTTGGCACATGATTACGTCACTATATTAGCCGCTGTCGAAAAAAATATAATCGGATCGTGTCAATCAATCAAAACAACCAGGCAAACGAAAGTACGGTATTTGGCGAAATCGGCTCCGAGAATAAACAAGTGAAACAAAGAAGAAAAGTGAAAAAGTTTGAAGAAAAATATCACACACACACACAATTTGTAACCAACACACACATGTACTCCCGCCTGGAATAAGCTTTTTTGGGATGATTTACGACTTTTGCGCACATTTCGAGCAGACGAAAACACATGGCGGCTCTCGCTCCTCTAACTATCGCGAGACACAAAAAAACGAAATCTCGCGCGCGCGAGATCCTGATACATCCGGTGTTTCTCTGTACGCTTGTCACGACGACTTGTTGACAAACGAAGATTCGCGAATGAAAGAGAAAAGCGCCGAGTCTTGAGTAGAGAGCTAATAAAGTACCGGTAATCGCTAATCGAGCGAAATGAAAATCCGCGGCGACTTCCATTAGGTGAATGCTATTCAAGTTTAGGTAACGTTTTAGCCACATCTTTTTATAAGCCGCCATGCGATTTTTTTTTTTTAAGTCGCGGCTTGTAGTCCGTCAAATATGGTACAGTTTTTGTCAGTAAAAATTGAAAAAAGCATTTGTTTTAAATGTATAGGTAAACTTAATAAACGGTGTGACGGACGCGCATGAGGCATGTTTTAATCATGGATGTGCAAACGCTGTGTGGAGTACCGGTACGCTCATTTAGTTGAAAATACACCAAGTTTGTTTGAGAATACTCAAAGTGCAAAACAGTGGTTCCCATGTCTGGTGAGTTCAAAACCCAGGTTCAGACAATGAAACGTGCATGGGCTAGTTGAAATCTACTTTGGTTTTCCTTCCATGGTTTTCCTGACACTTGTTATGGTATACGATAACGAAGATGGTATTCTGAATATTACGAAATTGGTAGAATAGACTAAAGTTTTATGGGAGAATTGAAACATGGCCAATCTGCATTTGAACGCAGAATAAGAAGGGTAGGAGATGGGGGAGTTTGAACTGAACAAATCGTCAGGCTGGGGAAAGTTGACAGTAAAATGTGAATGAATCAATAAGGACCAGGCAGGCCATGTTCACACCAGCTTTAACCGGGAAAATCATTACAATGTATCTTAAATGTTCCTGCTGCTATAGACACTCAAAATGAATTGCTCTTTTGTGGCAACAGCTTGCACACCTCCTCTGTGGCAACAGCTTGCATACCTCTGTGGCAACAGCTTGCATACCTCCTCTGTGGCAACAGCTTGCATACCTCCTCTGTGGCAACAGCTTGCATACCTCCTCTGTACAGTGGAACCCCCCTTTTAAGACCTCCACAAATCTGAGCAATTCAGGTCTTAAAAAGGAGGGAGTCTTAAAATGGGGGTCAATTTACACAGGTTGTGAGCAGAAAGTCTAAGAAAACCAGGTCTTTAAAAGGAGGGAGACTTAAAATGGGGGTCAATTTACACAGGTTATGAACAGAAAGTCTAAGAAAACCAGGTCTTAAAAAGGAGGGAGTCTTAAAATGGGGGTCAATTTACACAGGTTGTGAGCAGAAAGTCTAAGAAAACCAGGTCTTTAAAAGGAGGGAGACTTAAAAGGGGGGTTCCACTGTAGTTGTAAAAATACTTTATTCATTATGTCAGAAGTGCAAGTTGCTTGTTACACCTAAACACACACACACACACACACACACACACACACACACACACATACACACACACACTCTTGTTGCTGCTAGCTTTCCACAGGGTGGAAGGACCTATATTTCTTTGCAATGGGACGATAGAAGTGTGGTGTAAAATGAAACTCTGGATGCGGTGTCTGTGTTTTTATAAATGTATATGTGTGTGTGTTTTCAGGAGGATGCACAGGAGGAGTTTGGGTGGAAGCTGGTGCACGGCGATGTGTTCCGTCCCCCTCGCAAAGGCATGGTGCTGTCCGTCATGGTGGGCTCTGGCACCCAGATCTTCTTCATGACCCTCATCACGCTAGGTACGCAGTGCCCTAAAACATTTAAAACAACACTCCAGAGTATTATGAAACAGACATGAATGAGTTGAGGCATTCTTTTGGGGAAGATGGTGCAGTGCAGTACTAGAAGCCACACCGCGGTGGGGCATTACATGGAAACGACAAGTTACGAAAGTTAAAATGACTGAAATGTTTAGACACTACTGCTCACAGTTTTGCAGGTACTGTGCAATTAATTTGCTATACTTTGAAAAGGAAGAGCCTCAAGCAGAGTAATGATGGCAAATGATGCGAGTTACATGGTTTCCATCCTGCCTCCAGTGCTGTAGGTGTGCATCGTATACTACAAAAATCTGATCGTTTTGCATTTTAGGGGGTCTCCAAGTTTAATTGTGTAGATTGGATGAGAATGTTTTTCATGACATGTGATCCCAATAAGAGCGTTGTTTCTGTGTGCAGTGTTTGCTTGCCTTGGTTTCCTCTCCCCTGCCAACAGAGGTGCTCTCATGACCTGTGCCCTGGTAAGTCTTACACATTTTGCTCAACTTCTGCTTGCTTGATATGTGAAAAAGCAGACGCTATTTCTATTTCTATTGCCAGAAAGGGTGACCTTGAATGTCTTGTTACTTCTGAACCCACATAACAATAAAACAAAGTTGTAAGTAATGCAAGGAAAAGCTGTGATCACAGCTAATCTATGACTGAAAAGAACAAATTTGATATACATAAAAATGTCTCGTATCCATTGACAGTTTTTGGCTCACGTAAGTGTAGCCTATGCGATGATAAACTTTGTCTGTCTGTGCGTGCGTATGTATGTATGTGTGTATGTCTGTGGTAGAAACTTTAACATTTCCGAGTCTATGGATTACGTCAGTCTCGGTCAAAAGTGTTCGACGTGTGTGATAGAAACTATTTGAAGACGTCACATTATGACGTAAGAGGGTTAGACGTCACGCAAAGGAATTACTGAAAGTCTCGGTCATTGTTATTGTGAGCGGGCCGAGACTTCTTGGCAGATCCAGGGTCTCGCTTTCTTGCATAGTTTCACCTATGCTTACTGTGTGTGTGTGTGTGTGTGTGTGTGTGTGTGTGTGTGTGTGTGTATGTGTGACGGAGTGATTGAGTTTGTGTTACTGTTTGTCGATTTCTTACGTGAGCCTTGAAGGCTTCGCCTCTTGTTCTGACGGTGATCTCTTATCATGTGTCTCACTTCAATTATCTGTTAAACGGTACTTTGTTGTTTTTGTTTTGAAGTTAGTCCCTCTTTAGGGTGAGGGCTGGATATAGAAAAAGCAGATCACTGCTTTATCTATTACCCTTGTTAGATAAGGAATTGTCATTGTCATTGTCTTGTCCCACTAGCCCTGAATGAAAACTGAAGAAAGAAAATATAGAGGAATAAAATCAAGTTTTACAAGATTTTATCTTCATTCATTTTCCTTGTTATTGTGCAGGTGCTGTATGTTTGTCTTGGAACACCCTCAGGTTACATCTCTGCAAGACTATACAAAAGTATGTGGTTCAGTATTTGTTGGCGAATTATTTACTCAGTCGTTTTTTCTCACTTCCATTAGTTTTACTTCTTGATAAGTTAAACGTTAAACAAGATTAGGAATTCTTCTTGATTAGATGGTCATGAATGGGTTTCTTCTGTTAGTAATGGTTAATATGGGTTGTTTTGAGGACTTGACTAAGTTATGACTACTGTCATATTAATGTGTCTTTGCTCTGTGAGTGTTCATAACCACTAATTGACATTAATTGCTGGAGCAAATAAAATGACATTTATGACAAGAATTTCTGACATTTGTAACAATAATGATAAATAAGAACTTTCATCCTTTTGCAGTGTTTGGCGGAGAGAAGTGGAAGTCCAATGTAATTCTAACAGCCTTCCTCTGCCCTGGGTGAGCATGACATTTTCATGATTTGTGGTAGACACTGACGAGCTTACTTCATGACTACTGTTTGACATGGTACACCTGTATGACTTGATTCTGTTTACCTTTGTGCAAAAATATGTATGTTGGGGCATACAGATGTGTATGGACATGAGCCTGCATACAGATGTGTAAGGACATGAGCCTGCATACAGATGTGTGTGGACATGAGCCTGCATACAGATGTGTGGACATGAGCCTGCATACAGATGTGTATGGACATGAGTCTGCATACAGATGTGTGGACATGAGCCTGCATACAGATGTGTATGGACATGAGCCTGCATACAGATGTGTGGACATGAGCCTGCATACAGATGTGTATGGACATGAGCCTGCATACAGATGTGTATGGACATGAGCCTGCATACAGATGTGTATGGACATGAGCCTGCATACAGATGTGTATGGACATGAGCCTGCATACAGATGTGTATGGACATGAGCCTGCATACAGATGTGTGGACATGAGCCTGCATACAGATGTGTGGACATGAGCCTGCATACAGATGTGAATGGACATGAGCCTGCATACAGATGTGAATGGACATGAGCCTGCATACACAGACGTGCTCAAGACATGGAGTCATACAGAAAGTCATGGTCACGCATTTGCATGCACACATGTGCCCCCCCACACACACACACACACACACATGTGGTGTTTTAGAGGATGAGGGTGACATGTTGATTTCAATACGTTTAGTTGTCTCATGTCCTGAGAGATTGGGTCCGCATAACTTTTGCTTACTCTTGTTGCATGATGATGCCTTCTATAGAGCTCTTGTTGCATTTGTTTCTTGGATCTTTTAGGTTGGCGCTCTACCTCGTTAGATTATATTTTGACATTGACACATGCTGGTATTTGTTGAAGCGTGGTGTTTGGCGTGTTCTTTGTGCTGAACCTGGTGCTGTGGATCAAGGGGTCCAGCGCCGCCATTCCCTTCACCACCCTCATCGCGCTGCTGGCCCTCTGGTTCGGCATTTCTGTGCCTCTCACTTTCGTCGGAGCCTACTTCGGCTTCCGCAGGAGGGTAAGTAACTCTGCTGTGTTGTCAATTCTTCTCTTTTGGACCCCTGTGAACTCTTGGATATGTCTTAATTTTGTCTAAAAGTTATGCATTTGGTACTCTTCTTTAACCATGATGCTTCCGTATTTGTTTTGAATGTCGGTGCTATACTGGTTATTAACTTTTTAATTTGTAGACCATGAATTCAGTATAATTAATTGAAGAACAGGGTGTTGGCTTTCCTGGTTGCTTCAAGAACAGAAGTATAGATCAGTAAATGATCTAACTTTTTTCGGAGGGAGGGGGGTGCCTAAAATTGCCAAAAATTATCAAATTTGTGAATAATATCCATGAGGTTTGTAGCTGTTGTTTTTGGTGGTGATGGTGATTTTACTGAAAATTGCCATGAACATTCACAGCTGAAGTTTGGCTTCTAGGGTGATAGGTATGGTATCGTAATTATGCTAATTGAAATTACATTAAGATTTAATTCATGCTTGCAGCCCATTGAGCACCCAGTGCGCACCAACCAGATCCCACGTCAGATCCCCGAGCAGTCGCTGTACACACGGCCGATGCCTGGCATCGTGATGGGCGGGGTGCTACCCTTCGGCTGCATCTTCATCCAGCTCTTCTTCATCCTCAACAGCATCTGGTCAGTCCTCGCACATAGAAGAAAAAATATATATACAGTGGAACCCCCCTTTTAAGACCAACAATGTGAGAAAACCAGGTCCTAAAAGGGAGGGAGTCTTAAAATGGGGGTAACATTACACAGCTTATCAACACAACATGTGAAAAAGAAAGGTCTTAAAATGGGGGTAACATTACAGAGCTTATCAACACAACATGTGAAAAAGCAAGGTCTTAAAATGGGGGTAACATTACACAGCTTATCAACACAACATGTGAAAAAGAAAGGTCTTAAAATGGAGGAAGTCTTAAATTGGGGTCTTAACAGGGGAGTTCCGCTGTACTGTGTTTTTGTTGCGAGTCTGTCGCCATCATTATCTAGCTGGAGTATTGATTGAAAAATTAAAGAGAATACATTCTAGTTGCCATTTGATATACGTTATAATCATTTAAAGGACTGAAACTGCTTACCACAAAATGGTACGCATCTCTAGAGAATAACCCAGATGGGGATGAGGGTAGATGCATTATGCCTTGGCCAGGCAAGGTTACAAGATACTCGGGGAAGAAGGAATTCATAACTTAATCCTTTGAGGATTTTCTCAGTTGTTGAAGATTCTTTGACATTTCACTTCAGGTAATAGGTAAAAGCGTGTGAGGTATGGACTAATTTCAGTATGTTATGTTATCAGTATGAGCTGGTAAAAGCATGTGAGGTATGGACTAATTTCAGTATGTTATGTTATCAGTATGAGCTGGTAAAAGCGTGTGAGGTATGGACTAATTTCAGTATGTTATGTTATCAGTATGAGCTGGTAAAAGCATGTGAGGTATGGACTAATTTCAGTATGTTATGTTATCAGTATGAGCTGGTAAAAGCGTGTGAGGTATGGACTAAGTTCAGTATGTTATGTTATCAGTATGAGCTGGTAAAAGCGTGTGAGGTATGGACTAATTTCAGTATGTTATGTTATCCGTTATGAGCTGGTAAAAGCGTGTGAGGTATGGACTAAGTTCAGTTTGTTATGTTATCAGTATGAGCTGGTAAAAGCGTGTGAGGTATGGACTAAGTTCAGTATGTTATGTTATCAGTATGAGCTGGTAAAAGCGTGTGAGGTATGGACTAAGTTCAGTTTGTTATGTTATCAGTATGAGCTGGTAAAAGCGTGTGAGGTATGGACTAAGTTCAGTATGTTATGTTATCAGTATGAGCTGAGGTGGAGGAGGTTGGGAGCACATTTGAAGGGTATCCTGTAAATTCTGACATTTTCTTTGATATTCGAAATTTAATTCGATAGGGTTCAGTTTAGAGGAAATGTGGAACAGTTGTGACAAGGGGTCTCTTAACAGAAGATATTTGTTAGATTTACACTAGATTTTTTTTTCTCCGGGTAACCCTTTCTGGATGGCTTTGTATGTTTGAAAGAAAAATACACCACTCTGCATCAAAATAGAAAACAAGTACATGAAAATATTTAACCAACTCTGCTGGTAAAACAATTATATTTTTGTGTGTGTATATTTCCCGGAAATTATAAAGCGCTCTGAGCAGGGACCCTTGATTCGTGCACTCGAGAAGTATTAATTATTATTATTATTATTATTAAATTCATTGAGAACTGTGTATGTAAATGTAGGCAGATGTATTTCAGTGTGTTTGTGTGTGTGTGTGCTGCAGGTCTCACCAGATGTATTTCAGTGTGTTTGTGTGTGTGTGTGCTGCAGGTCTCACCAGATGTACTACATGTTTGGGTTCCTCTTCCTGGTCTTCATCATCCTCATCATCACCTGCTCCGAGGCCACCATCCTCCTGTGCTACTTCCACCTATGTGCCGAGGTAAGGCTTTGGTCGGTGTCGTGCTGGTTTAGCAGTGTCGCCGTCATACATAAATCCTAAAACAAATAGATTGGCAATGTTCCAAAATTCAGAATAAAAAAACAAGCAAGGTATGTTGTAGGAACGTTTTATTGAGACGAAACAATATGATACAGTCACTATGATGACAGGTGCAACGTTCTAAAATTCAAAATGAAAAAACAAGCAAGATATGTTACAGGAACGTTTCATTGTGACGAAACAATACGATACTATGATGACAGTTACAAAAATGTAGATTAGCTTACTGCAAATGTTGTGCTGGATATTTCTTCTTCTTCTTCTGCGTTCGTGGGCTGAAACTCCCACGTACACTCGTGTTTTTGCATGAGTGGAATTTTACGTGTATGACCGTTTTTACCCCGCCATTAAGGCAGCCATACGCCGTTTTCGGAGGAAGCATGCTGGGTATTTTCGTGTTTCTATAACCCATCAAACTCTGACATGGATTACAGGATCTTTTCCGTGCGCACTTGGTCTTGTGCTTGCGTGTACACACGAAGGGGGATAAGCCACTAGCAGGTCTGCACATAAGTTGACCTGGGAGATCGGAAAAATCTCCACACTTAACCCACCAGGCGGCCGCTGCCGGGATTCGAACCCTCGACCTTCCGATTAAGAGGCCGGCGTCTTACCACCCCGCCCGTTGTGCTGGATACTGATATGTTGGCGTCTTGTCTACCTGAGAAAAAAATAGATAACAGTTTGGATGGATTGCTTGTAGACAGGGCTACAGAATTGAAGTAAACGTTTGATTGTGTTGACATACATGACTACAAAAGATGTCTTTAAGGATTGCCTGTAAACAGGGTTGTAGAATTGAAGTAAACGTGTGATTGTGTTGACATACATGACTACAAAAGATGTCTTTAAGGATTGCCTGTAAACAGGGTTGTAGAATTGAAGTAAACGTGTGATTGTGTTGACTGACAGGACTACCACTGGTGGTGGCGCTCATTCTTGACGAGCGGGTTCACGGCTGTCTACTTCTTCGTCTACTGCATCCACTTCTACTTCACCAAGCTGGAGATGCAGGGCAGCGCCAGCGGGTTCCTCTACTTCGGCTACACCTTCATCATCGTCTTCTGCTTCTTCTTGCTCACTGGTCAGTTTGGCTGTAGAGTAGTCAGTGTGTTTGAGGGTGGTATGGTCGTGTGTCTCTTTTTGACGTTGTCGAGGAATTTTGGGGTAGCTCGTTTTAAAACAGCTTTTCAGGAGAAGGAAAAAAATGATCAGTTTTATTGAGTCACTTGAGAAAAAGTGACTCTATGTAATCGGTCAGTGTTAGTCTGTCCGGCCGGCCGGCCGTCCGTCCGGCCGGCCGTCCGTAGACACCACCTTAACGTTGGACTTTTCTCGGAAACTATCAAAGCGATCGGGCTCATATTTTGTTTAGTCGTGACCTCCAATGACCTCTACACTTTAACGATGGTTTTGTTGACCTTTGACCTTTTTCAAGGTCACAGGTCAGCGTCAAAGGAAAAATTAGACATTTTATATCTTTGACAAAGTTCATCGGATGTGATTGAAACTTTGTAGGATTATTCTTTACATCAAAGTATTTACATCTGTAGCCTTTTACGAACGTTATCAGAAAAACAAGGGAGATAACTAGCCTTTTCTGTTCGGCAACACACAACTTAACGTTGGGCTTTTCTCGGAAACTATAAAAGTGACCGGGCTCAAATTTTATGTGAACGTGACTCCCAGTGACCTCTACACTTTGACGTCTGCTTTGGTGACCTTTGACCTTTTTCAAGGTCACAGGTATGTCTTGAAGGAAAAAAATTGAAATATCATATCTCTGAAACTATTCATCGGATTTGATTCAAACTTTATAGGATTATTCTTTACATCAAATTATTTACATCTGTATTGTGTTGTGAATAGCAATTTCTTCCTGTCCATCTGATGCCTCATATAATATTCAGAACTGCGAAAGTGACTCGATCGAGCGTTTGCTCTTCTTGTTGTAAAATAGTGTTTATATTCTTTCCTGGTATGGATATAAAGATAAAAAATTATTAAATCATGTATTGTTTATTACACATTAACATGCTTCCATTTGAAACTTCGAGGTCTTCATCAGGGATTGACGCCCGACAAAAGCTAATTGAAGCCCGACGGAGCGAATCGACGGAGGGCTTCAATTAGACTTTTGGAGGGCGTCAATTCCCGATGAAGACCGAGAAGTTTCAAATGGAAGCATGTTAATGTTATTGTAATTCAATCTGACGACGATCTCTTTCCTGCTTTCATGCGGTTGTAAACAGACAGAATTGGTTCTGTTCTGTTCACACAGTACTTTCAGTCCACCTACCTGCAAGGGTCAAGTCCCAAGAAATATGTCTCTGTATTCCTATCGTATCACTCTGCTCCTGTTTTGTTTTCTTTCACACACATTTTCCCTTCTTTTTTGACGGGTTTCTGGACAGCAAACTCTAAAACAAATTCTTTTCATCACAAAAGCGATCTTTGGAATTGACTGACGTAGTCCGGAAGAATTCATGCATCAACTTACGTCACGTATTCGACGTCATCACTTCGCATACCTTATGGTCTTGGTATTTCGTTGGCCTTCATATTTCCTACTTGTAAAATGACCCTCAAAGCTAACCGAGACTAGTTGAGGCTGTATCAATGCGCCTCGCCAGCAGGTTGTTAATGGATTTTTTAGCGAGTGGTTATCGACAATTAATGACCGGTAATTTTTAATGAGTTGGGGCATTCTGACCAATCACAGGATCTGTTTCATTAAAACGCAAACTTGATTGAATTACAATTGTATTTAAGAGAACATTTTTTATGGAGAATAATATACTTTGTCTAAAGCACAAAAACATTATACAAAAAAACGCCAAGAATAGAGTCACGCCAAAATTCCATGACGACGTTGATTTGAAACCCTCTGGTATTTCAATATTCCCCTTGATTTCTAAAGACGAAGTTCAAATATAACTCTGTCAGGATTTTCAAGCGGTGTGGCAGAGTAAGGGCCCCTTTTACTGATGTAAGCATTTCAAAGCCGCGAGGCGAAGCAACTAGCACACTGGTGACCAGCTTCAACCTGCCATTGTTATTGACAACTAAGTCTGATGTGTATGTGTATCATAGGAGTTCACGATTCGTTGCAGCAATGATCGCTGACCTACAGTGATTGCTGACAATGTGTCTTGACCCAAGTCACGTGGGTTTGGCTTGAGGTCACGTAAATTTAGGAAAAGACACATGCTTAACAATCACTGGCTCACTGAATATTTCAAGAATCTTTGTGGTATTAAGATTGTGTTATCAGAAGAAGAAAACAATTGTATTTTTACATATTCATTTTATTATATTTTTGTCAAGTCATGATAGTGACATACATACATTTGTTTCTCTTTTCCCAGGTACCATTGGCTTCTTCTCCTGCTTCTGGTTTGTGACCAAAATCTACAGTGTAGTGAAGGTGGACTAGAGGATCACGCTCCAGTGGTCATCAGCCAACTTCAAGGATGGGACTCTGTGGTGTGGACACTTGAAAGAAAGAACTGGCTGGCTTTGACAGCCACTAACCAGGCAGAAACGCAAGCAACACGAGAAGTTTCGTCAGCATGGATCTGTGCTTCTTCAAGTTCCACATTTATTTTCATTATCTACATCATCACAAGTCCCTATTTAAATCTGCGCTCCTTTCATTTTATTCTGTGGGAATGTTTTTTTCATTTCGCTCTATGCGTAGTTGGTTCATGCACATTGAGATCTTGGAGATTTATCGTGTGTAAGCATAAGTTTTTTGTTTACGTTTTTTTTTCATTTGATGCTATGTGTATTATCTTGTTTGTATTTTCAAGAATTTTTAAAGTGATTTTTGTGCTCATAGAGCTGTTTTTGTGTGAAAGTCAAGAATTTGTAACATAAAGTTCCCTGTCTTATTGAAGCGTTTAACTTCAGGATAGAGTTTCAGGATGTTTATTGGCGAGGAATGGCCTGTCGTTGTTGATAATAATAATTAAAGTTATCCATAGCTTGTGATGGATTTAAAGGCACTGTCCTTCCCCTATCACGACACGAGAAAGAATGTACATTGCATTCAATTTGTCACCAGAAAGATTTATTTGAGTGGTTTCAAAAGATGGTTGTGTTACTATTTCTATTGCTGTTTTCAGAATTTTTTTAAACTTCAAACATTCAAGAAATGTGTCATACTCAGTGAAATATTGTGTCGAAGATGTATGGATACTGACTGCGCTTATGATAATTCTTTTATGGTTTCTGTCAGTGTACTCTGTACCGCGTTTAAAGTGCCTAAACACTTCATTTGGAACAAGCCATGCATCACTCTTTCAAATGTTTGCTAACTTTATCAAGTCACGACTTGCTTCTGTTTATCACCACCATATCATCCAATATGAAACGGTTTGACTGAAGAAATAGATGTACTACATACCACAGAAAGGAATGGTTAATGTTAGAAACGGATGAATGTGGTGAACCTGTACATAATTAAGTATCGCCCCGCTTATATTTTTGAATGAATGTTAGGTAGTGAGTTCCACAGGGTCCACTCCTGTTGACGGAGGGTAGTGTAGAACAAAGGCTAATGTACTTGGGCAAATGTTGACCTGTGTGTGTGAATTCATGAGTTTGTGTGTGTGTGTGTGTGTGTGTATTCATGAGTGCATGTGTGTGTATTTGTGAGTGCGTGTTTGTGTATTCGTGAGTGCGTGTGTGTGTGTGCACGCTGTGATCTCTTTGTCAAATGAAGGAATGATTGGACCAATCCTCAAAGAGACGGTGTTTGCTGCCGCATAATTTACATTCTACTGTAATGCGTTTCATAAGAGGAGATGCTTGAGAGAAAGCGATTCCCTGGGTGATGTAAATATTATGTGCAGTGTATGTGTATGCGCACTGTCGGTATACCTGTCCCTTGACATGAAGTTGTCAGACTGTATGTAGGTGGGTAGCAATTTTGGGGGAGCTCTTTCTTTGTGGTGATATTTGGCAAGACACTTGAGTATTTCTCACCTTCACTGTGATGCAAAATGCACAAATCATAAATAAAAATCAATCCATAATTGTGTCAGTTTACAGTGTCCTGTCATTATTGTAGGCTTTTCTCTTGGAAGAATTTAGGAATCTGCATTGCTGGTACTGTATATTTGTTTTCTTTTGTATTCTTTTGCATTCTAGGGGGGAGATTACATTCAGAATTCTAGTGTTTGTTTGCTTGATTCTTGTGGGGGTTGAGATTCAACAAAGATCTCATTTCAAAAGACATAATTTACCACTTTCTCAAGCTAATTTCTTTTTGAAGTAAAAAAAAAACCAAAACTGAGTGAACTAGTAACACCCACCATTTGAAGGTTGGAATGTCTAATACTTTGAAGAGACCTTTGTTGGCAAGCTCAAGAATGATTTTATTTTTACTCGCTAATTTTCCATTTCGTAGCAAGTAATTGAACAACAAAAATGGTATACTTCCCTTTGGTTATTTGATCAAGTAATTGAACAGATCTCTGTATTTTCTTGACATTGCTCTTGTAACAAAATTAAAACTGCTGTATTTATGTTGTCGTTGATTCTTTTATTGTGTTGGATGTGTATGAGCAGTAAACTTTGCTTGAAATGACACTGTCCAAAGCTGTATATATTTGAATAACGTGTCACCATATGTGGGAGAAATGTGTGGCTGTTAAAAGGAAAGCCTTGTTGATGCTCAGCCAAGTGGTTAACATGGCTTGTGTGTGAAAGAAGCTTGGGAAGATTTTATATATATATTGTTGATTGTTTGATTGTGTTGATTTATCATTTTCCTTGCCTGGGACACATGCAGTTGCTTTTTCTGACCATATGTTATACACAGTTCAAATGCTTATTGTGATGTTAACAGATATATATATATATGGGTATGCATTACTGGCACATGGGTAAGGTTAACATCCTGTTTAAATGATAACACCTTGTTCAGAACCTCTGATAGGTGATTCTGTGTATGTGTTCCAACTGTTGTTTACCCACAAAATTTACCTGTAACAGAAGTTCCAACAGAACAACTACAAGCTAGCTTTCCATCGCTTGAACGGTTGAAAACGACGTTAAACACCAAATAAAGAAAGCCTTCCATCGGGAGAAAGCAACCCGTAATTTCTGAGAGAGAAAAAAAGAACAAATGAATAGGGTTAGGCGTGCAAGGTACTGGAGGAGTGGGAGGGTGGAGGATTGCAGAAAGGAAGAGAGATTTTGTTAAAAAAAAAAATCTAAGTTAGCTCCTGGGAAAGCGGCATTTGGCTGCCTAAATGGCAGGGGTTAAAACAGTCAGACGCGTAAAAGCTGTGGGAGTTTGAGCCCATAAACGAAGAAGAAGAACTTGGTAAATTTAGTTCTGTTTTTATTTTTGTACGCTTTATAGAGAATAAAGCCAAGCGACTGCAACAATAACACATTTGCTGTGCCCTCGTTGTCGTTTGAGACATTTTGTCAATGTTTGACTTTAGCAACCTCTAGCATAGAGTACATGAGATTATGCATATCTGTACTGTATCTCAAATTTCTTGTTTGGACATTTGCCTTACAGCACACTTACTTTAGTTTCACGAACAAGCTTTTTTTTTGTTCTTGCTGTAGATGTATACACTTTATTTACCAAACCAGTAAACCACTTCAAACGTATTGAAATGTAGATTTGTTAAAATTATCCTTTCCTGTTGCTACTGTTCACCTACTTACTTCTACAGTGTTAAGTTCATAACTGAATGCCTTCTACTGTCAACCATCTTCTTAAAGAAAGTTTATGCTTTAAAAACAGTACATAAGTATTAACAGTGCAAATGGGAGGGGGAAAAGCTAGCTTTATTTGAAATTGGTGTGCATAAACCAGCAACATTACAATCACTTCATATCAGCTATAGTACATGCCAGAGGGCTCAAATTATGTTTCAAAGATTTTGTGAAACTTTGAAGCAATAGAAATAGTAACACAAACTTTGAAGAAGACTTGCAGAAAGTGAGCTTCTTGTTACTTTTTGGCGAAGCAAATGAAAGAAATCAGTCATAAGAGTTGTCAGCTACAAGGTGCCCAATTCATCGTTTGTGTCACAGCATCAGTTAGAAATTTGTTGACGTGGTGGTTTCGTCATTGCTCAGTTAATTGTCATCTAACTGCCAGAAGTTCTGTGAAGTTCTTTTAACCTTTATGGGATGGTGGGAAAGTTTACACTGTTGTTTTGCATTCAACTTTCTCATTCTTGTTGTAGTATCACAGTGTCTACTTAATGCACAGTTCAAAGTGTTATTGGTGTTGCGCTTTTCATGCTGAAAGTTGAAGTGGTGTTCCAGTTTACTCATCGGTTTTTCAGAAACATGGTTTTTCCTCTTGTACTGTATTCAACATTTGAGGGATGAGAGGGGTGAATGCTTTTATCTGGAGTTCCATAGTGATTGGATAGCAGGCTTCTGATTGTCACTCAATTATGGAGTCTTTTATCAATTGTGGACCTAAAACAATATTTCTGTGGGAGTTTACAAAATAAAAGTTAAAAACAAATGTGTGTGTGTGTCTGTGTGTGTGAGAGAGAGAGAGAGAGCGTGTGTGTGTGAGAGAGAGAGAAAGATGAACAAAGTTATCAAATAACCGTAACTACGTACCAGTCTCAACATATTTTTCAAGTTTCACATAATAAAAACTCGACAAGTAAATACACATGAACAGTCTTTGACAGAAATTTGATGTTGGCAATTTTCAACTCTTCATTTGTAAAGACAGAATGGGAAGACGGTGACGTGTGGCAAGCTTCAATCAAATATTTTATTCCATTCATGTTTGTGACCCAAAGTACAAACGACAATACTGAATACCACATGAAACAAAAATGATGTTCACAAAACATCCAACACAATGAAATCTTACAAATCACAGTGGACTGGCAAAACTAATCACTTATACATGAATAAGAAATTACAGGTGAACACAACTAGAATCCTAGCGTTAGCTTTTCACTTTATGATATGTAATAATCTGATATGAGAACAATATATATTTGGTACCATACACAGTAAATTAGCTCGCTTTTCGTGGTTTTACAACAGTCTTGAATATGTGAACTCTGTCTTCAAAGAAGCATCGATATCAATATTCCAAGATAAAAAATTTTTCCTGAAAGTGAATACATGTCCTCTGATGCATGAGCACTATATAAGAGCTAACTGATATTTGAGGAACTCTACAAGTTTGTAGCCTCAGTATAACCAAGACTCTTACCCACTGAATAATTCCACTGCTTACCTTCCTCCTTTACATCGTCTCACAAAACAACAAAATGCCAATGTAACAAGATACCCTCTTTTGGTAGGCACATTAATCCACACAATAATTTAACGCAAAGTATATCACAGGTACACATTCAAATGCCTAAAAGCAGGTGTAAAATCCAGCTTCCTCCAGTAAACTGACCATAAGGCAGGACAGGGAGCTGTTCTAGCAACTTTCATTACTAGCCTAACCAACCCGGCAACCCATTTCATTCAGTTCTCAAACACACAATTTGGCAGGACTCAACCCGACATGCCTCTGATATTTAAATCCAGAAACTGCCATGGCTAATGCTTTTCTCTGTTCGGTAATAAGTGTCGATGATAAATGTTTTTAACGCCCTCACAGTGTAACCATTAGGGGCATTAGGGAAATAAGTGTCTCAGAAACAGCTAATTGTCTCAGACAGGGATTCTGTTTCAGAGGCAAATTAAAGTTTGGGACAGAAAAAAACTCATCAATATCAAATCAGTCTTCTTGTACAATCTAATTCTTCAAGGCAACCAAAATAGTGGATATTTGACGACAGCATTTACACAGAAAACATTTGTCACTAAATATCAAAATGATCTTCTCATACAGTCTAAGTCTCTAAAGTAAAGACATTTGAAAAGGTAGGTATAACGCAAAACTGTACCAGCATATGTCAGTTTGTGTGTGTGTGCACATATACAGCCAAGTTTTTAGTGTGTGTGTGTGTGTGTGTGTGTGTGTGTTAGCTTGGATGCATGCATTCATGTGTATGCGTGTGTATTCCTTACCAGTCGGCAAGTTGAAAAACACAAGTTTGGGGTATGGTGATGGTTGGTGGGGTGATGCCCCCTATCCATCCACCCCCTCTCCCCTGAAAAAAAGCGGGGAGGGGGAGTGAAGGGGCGCATGAATGGTCATAAACCAGACCCCAACTTCAAACACAAAGTGGGCGGGGACGTAGCTCAGTCGGTAGCGCGCTGGATTTGTATCCAGTTGGCCGCTGTCAGCGTGAGTTCGTCCCCACGTTCGGCGAGAGATTTATTTCTCAGAGTCAACTTTGTGTGCAGACTCTCCTCGGTGTCCGAACACCCCCGTGTGTACACGCAAGCACAAGACCAAGTACGCACGAAAAAGATCCTGTAATCCATGTCAGAGTTCGGTGGGTTATAGAAACACGAAAATACCCAGCATGCTTCCTCCAAAAACGGCGTATGGCTGCCTAAATGGCGGGGTAAAAAACGGTCATACACGTAAAATTCCACTCGTGCAAAAAACACGAGTGTACGTGGGAGTTTCAGCCCACGAACGAAGAAGAAGAAGAAGAAGAAAACACAAAGTAACACCAACCAACCTGCAAACATGTCACCACCACTCACCCTAACACAATAATTTAGCTACAGCTGGGAGAAAGTTTGAAGGTAC
Source organism: Littorina saxatilis (assembly GCF_037325665.1). Lineage (NCBI taxonomy): Eukaryota > Metazoa > Mollusca > Gastropoda > Littorinimorpha > Littorinidae > Littorina > Littorina saxatilis. Next base: position 33,647,642 of record NC_090257.1, read on the forward strand.
ATATAAGTTCTGCTCCTTAGAAGAAGGCCAACAATTATTCCTCATGTCAACAACAACACACAAAAGATATTATTTGTACCATAGCCAAATCTTTCTCATGTCAACAACACATACACACTAAAGACATTGTACCATAGCCAAATCTTTCTCATTGTCAACAACACACACAAAAGATACTGTACCATAGCCAAATCGTTCTCATTTTAACAACACACACAGAATTCACGGTACAACAACAGCTCTGCCCAAATAGAATGATGGATGAAGTGAAAACTATCTGAGTGCCCGCACAGCCTCTTCATCGACTAGGTCCATACTGCTGCGGATTCTTTGCTCGGCCGTTTCTCCGTCAGACAGCTCGTCTTCTCTGCAACACAGACAGTAACACAGTCAGGTAAAAAAGACTCAGGTAAAAAAGACGGTGACAAAAAGGTCTTGTTGGGTGAAATTTGTTCGTCCAAAAATATTCAGACAAAATTGGAAATGAAACCTGACTTTAATTCTTTTTCAATATTTTGTTCCAAACACAGAACATACCATGAAGCTGATAACTTAATGCCCAAATGGCTGTTTAGTGAAGACTGTCTTGCATGTGACACATCCTTGAAAGGTATATATATGTACCTGAAGGATTTTTTTCTCCCAGTGTTAATTGCCTTGTTGGATGCAAAATTCAGCAACTTACTTACTTGAGTTTGGTGGTGATATCGTAGCCCTGGTCGTAACTACGTCGCATGCTGGAGCTTGACCTTGACCCACTGCTTCTGACGTCTTCCTCGACCTCCATCGCACTCAGACGAGAAAGTTTCCCGTCAGCTGCACAAACATCAATCATCCCATTGAATAGGTTGGAGGACATCTGAAAACTGTGGCTGACTTAATGGTAGCTGGGCAGGAAAGAGGTATACCCATATAAGACTGAGTATACTTTGGAAAGGTACAGTGGAACCTCTCTTTTAAAACCCTTTTAAGACCCTTTTAAGACCCTTTTAAGACCCCCGTTTTCACATTTCCTCCCTTTTAAGACTTTGCTATTTAACATTTTCTGTTCAAATGTAACCCTATTTTAAGACTCCCTCCTTTTTAAGACCTGTTGTTCTCAGAGTTTTGGAGGTCATAAAAGGGAGGTTTCACTGTATCCCACAAAAGCACACGAAGAAAAGATTGCAGAATAGACCTTTTCGGTATCTGAGCAGCTCTCGCGAGACACGCTCTTTGTTATGCTTTGAACATCGCGAGAACTTCGAACCTTGGCTTGTGCAGCTCGCACGAGATCGCTGTACCACATGCTTTGCTATGCTCTGAAGTTTGCGAGAGATTACGAGAGCTTGGAATACCGATAGGGTCTATTGATGAAGGAGGAGGGGTAGGGGAATGGGGAGAGAGAGAAGGTGTGCGCGTATGCATGTGTGGTGTGTGTGTGTTCGTGTGTGTGTGTGTGTGTGTGTGTGTGTGTGTGTGTGTGTGTGTGTGTGTGTGTGTGTGTGTGTGTGTGTGTGCATGGAGTGTGGATGCATAGAACATGTATTATGCCTTGTGCGTGCTCATGCAATTTGCACATTTCTGCATGTAACGTGACTACTGCCCTGAAAATGCACCTACCGGTCAGACGTCCAGTCTCTGAGGCCAGTTCCCACTCCAGCTTGTCCAGTGTCTCTCTGTCCTCTGTGGCCATTCGGTTCAACTCCAGTCTCTGGTCAGTGTCATCATACTTACTCAGGTCCTCCCCGTCCATCACTGTATAATCAACAACAACAACAAAGTGTTGGTGAGAATCAGAACCACAAAAATGTTGTGAGCTGTGATCTTGGAGCTGAGTGGTTTATCAATTACAGATGAAAATGCCAATAAAGTACATTGCAACCCCCCTCTAAAGACTTAAAACCGAGAAAATTAGGTCTTAAAAAGGAATAATCTGGGGAAAAGAGAGGGAGAGGGGGAGGGGGAAAAAGATAAAGAAAGAAGGAAAGAAAGCGAGAGAGAGGGGAAACAACAGAGAGAGGGAGAGAGAGAGGGAAAGGGAGGGAGGGAGAGAGAGAGAAAGAAAAAAAAGAACAAACAAGCACACTTGTACCAGCATGCTGATTGCTACATCACAAACAACGGGACTCACCAATGGCGCGTGACAATCTGCCAGACATCTTGCTGTGACTGTTTCTGGACATGGTCGATGACCTTGCAGACATGGGGACCTGTCGGACACTTGAAGGTCGCGGGGTCACATCACCTCCGTCCTCAAGGTCATCTCCATGCTCACCACTATCCTGGATGAATTCCTCCACCTCCGTCTCCCACTCGCCGCTGTCGAGCGGCAGGGAATTCTGGGAAGTCACCCAGCTGCGAGTGCGATGGGCGCTGAGTTGTCTGATGACTGGGTCTGCCTGGCCTTCGTCGGCCGTCCAGCCCTCAGCGTTCGACTTCTGGCGTCTGGTTCTGTGAAGAAAAAGGCCGAGTCTCCTTATAGTCTGATTCTAAACTTTCATAGCTTTTTGTTTTTTAAACTGATGACTGAAGCCTGTCCTTAACTGGGCAAAGTCGACTACGCGAAGTATTCTAAGAGAGCTGGCCATACAGAATTTTCAGTCAAAAGACTTTGCGAAGTATTCCCGAAGTCGACTTCAGGCTCAATTAGGGACCACCTTAAAGCAAACATGTCACCACTAATAACATCCTTTTTCTCATCAGCATCATCATCGTAGTCGTCATTGTTGTTGTCGTCATCATCTTTGTAGCCTTCGTTGTCATCATCATCACCATCATCGTAACTAATCCTCATCATCCTGCTCCTCATACATCATTACATCAGGATCAAAAGCTAACAGTAATGTCAGGTATAATGTTTCTCATTTCCATTGCTCTTACATAACAATAATAAAGGAGAACGGAAACTTCATAACCATGGACATACTGGAAAAGGAGACGCAAGTTGGCATGAGCTGTGTTTTTAACTGTGATTTAGTCAAACAGGACAAACATGCAGTCAAGCAAACCACTCTTTCTGTTCTCTAACTCACAAACTCCATAAAATAAATGCTCAATCGAAAAGTGTCGACGAAGAATTTGCAGAAAAAGCTATAAGCTCAAGATTTAAAACACACAGGAAACAACTTTACGTAAAGTTACACCAATTCATAAACCATTCAAAATCCAAAATTCAGCCTCACATTTCCCTTTGGTCATTGTCAAGGTCCTTGTCGATAATTGTCACTCGACGGCGCTGTTTTATGGTAGGTTCTGTCGCCCCTGTGCAGCTGTTGGGTCGCCCCTGCTGCAGTTGCATTTTACCGCTGCTGTTGTTGCTGTCGACTGGCATATTGGCCAAGTGGGCAGAAAACGGCCGAGATGAAGGGTCCGGCGTTCCCAATCTCTTGCGCTGTCTGGAAGACCCTGGGGTGGGGGCTCGTTCAGGTGGGATGGGGGTAGGGGTGGCTGCTGGGGTGGGGGCTCGTTCAGGTGGGGTGGGGGTAGGGGTGGCCGCTGGGGTGGGGGCTCGTTCAGGTGGGGTGGGGGTAGGGGTGGCTGCTGGGGTGGGGGCTCGTTCAGGTGGGGTGGGGGTAGGGGTGGCCGCTGGGGTGGGGGCTCGTTCAGGTGGGGTGGGGGTAGGGGTGGCTGCTGGGGTGGGGGCTCGTTCAGGTGGGGTGGGGGTAGGGGTGGCTGCTGGGGTGTCTTCCCCGGGAGCTGGGGTGCCTTCTCCAGGCACTGGAGTGCTGTTGAAAATAGAGAGTGTGAGTGACCTTTGAAACAACTGCCATGCATTACATGATCCTTTTCAAACAATGAGTCACTGATCTGCACAGTTGAAGTCTTTTTGAAAGATTAAAACCAGAGTCATGAAACTGCACTTGGTAAAAAAACAAAAAAACAAAAACTGTTTTAAGACTGTCTTCCCTCAAACATGCGCAAAGAAAATTGGAGCATAAAATGAGCCCTGCTTGACCAGCATTTGTGTTGTAATGTGGATAGTGTTGTAGTGTGGATAGTGTTGTAATGTGGATAGTGTTGTAGCAATAAGAGTATTTAACCATCTTTTACATGTCAGTCCTTTTTTTTTTTTTCTTTTTTTTTTTTTTTTTCTTTTTCTTTATTTCTTTATCTCTTTCTTTCTTTCTTTCTTTCTTTCCTCTTTTTTTTTTTTTTTTTTTTTTCTTTTTTAACCTCAGTTGCATGCAGGTTTGCTACTACAATTATTTTTTTGCCTTATCATTTTTTTTAGTTTTTTTTTGTTTTTGTGTGTGTGTGGCTTGGAGCAAACCTTCTTCATAGGTCTTTTCTTTTCTCTGTCAAATGTGTACATTTTTATATCAATAAACCTTATCAGTAAACTAATATGTTTAAATAAATAAATACATAAAAGTAATCATAACATAAATTTATTCCTAATGTTCAGCTCAGTTTCCAATAATACACCCAAATCTAACTTTTTCCCATATCTAAATTTTCCAATGGTCATTTTGGTAATTAAAATACAATAATTCACAAAGTAAATATAATCACTTTTCAAACTTTCCCTAAAATAACCCAAAAATACATTTTCTTCATTCAAAATGATGGCAACATGTATTTTCTTATACACAAAATCTTTACATGAAGGGTTGAAAAATATCTTTTACATGTCAGTCCTTCATTTTGTCTGAATACTATTGTGGAAAACATTCTCAATCATCCAACAAGTGTGGTGAACAAGAACTGCAAGGACTGCGAACCAAGATCAATAGATATTGATTACTTAAAGGCACAGTCATTCCTGTGAAAATATATTTACACAGGATAACACCATCCTTCCACTTGGACGCATACAACAAATCCACACCTTGACTGCTTGCTGCGCAGAGTTCACACGAGGCCGATTGAGAAATATATTCAGACAAAATCTTCAATTTGCGTAGAAAGCAGCTAGGAGGCTATTGCTCTTCATGTGTCCAGGGGGAGGATAGTTTTATCCCATGTCAAAATCTAGCTGCTTCTTCTTCTTCTTCTTCTTCTTCTTCTTCTTCTTCTTCTTCTTCTTCTTCTTCTTCTTCTTCTTCTTCTTCTTCTTCTTCTTCTTCTTCGTTCATGGGCTCATACTCCCACGTTCACTCATGTTTTTAGCACAAGTGGATTTTTACGTGTATGACCGTTTTTACCCCCGCCATTCAGGCAGCCATACGCCGCTTTCGGAGGAAGCATGCTGGGTATTTTCGTGTTTCTTTAACCCACCGAACTCTGACATGGATTACAGGATCTTTTCCGTGCGCACTTGATCTTGTGCTTGCGTGTACACACGAAGGGGGATAAGCCACTAGCAGGTCTGCACATAAGTTGACCTGGGAGATCGGAAAAATCTCCACACTAAACCCACCAGGCGGCCGTGGCCGGGATTTGAACCCTCAACCTTCCGATTAAGAGGCCGACGTCTTACCACCCCGCCACAGCGCCCGTCTAAAAATCTAGCAAGATCTGAGATTGTGAGCCAAACCGTTTACATGAAAATGACAGTGCCTTTAACAATGACATACCCAAGACTGTCATGGGGGTTCCACTCTAGGGGCTGTCCCTCCATCTGACCGCTGTATGTGTATCTGACCTTGGAGGAAGAAATGGAGGCAGGAACAGCGGTGGAGGGATCTGCATTGTCACCTAGACTGCTATCTGGTCTCCAGGATCTTGGTGCCATGGCATACACTGAAACAACAAGGTCATGACCATCATTTTCATTGTCATTGTTGTCATCATTGTTGTTGTCATCATCGTTGTCCTCATTATCATCATCATCATGCATCACCATCATCATCGTCGTCATCATCGTGCATCATGCATCATTACGCATCATCAACAAGAACAACATCCTCATTATCGTTGTCATCATCGTCATTGTCATCGTCGTCATCATCATCATGGTCGTTGTTGTCATCATCATCGTCGTCACTGTCATCATCGTCCTCCTCCCCGTCGTTTCCGTCTTCTTCATCATTGCTTTGATTCAGAAGTATAGAATGCTTATGTGTAACTGATCCAGATAAATTACATGCACCTGCAGCTATTTCAAATTGTTTTTCAAGAAAAACTTGTTTCATTACTGCTGCAACAGGACTTTTGCAATATGACACAAAAGACACAAGACTGAAGCCGATCAGTTCTCTCTGACCTCCTGCATGATAGCAATGTTAAATTCTACTCACGTTTGTTGCTAACTTTCACTCTTTCTGAATGACCAGGAGTGGCAGGGGTGACAGGTCGTGACCTTGGCTCATCGACCTGATCCTCAACCTTGACCCCGGCCAGAAAAAAACCTTGCAGGAGAGACTGGTAGTGCGTGGAGTTGTCTGCACCACGCCGCGCGATTTCCGAAAGACTGTTACTTGGTGCTTTGGTCAGCAACCCTTCTACCCTGTACAGGAAGAAAAACACACACTTATGTTACAAAGGCAGGCTACTTTGGTAACTGGATAGCGTGAAAACTGGATTCCCATCTCTCCCTATTGTAAGTTTCTGTTTTTATCAACAATTCAACTTTATTTCCTTCTCTAGTCACTGTTTATAAGAAAACGGTGAAAAGAACCAAGAAAAAACTGATCTAACTTCTAACGCCATCTTAACTTGTTACCAATACATGCAGTTCCATCGTTCAGCTTTCACTCAAGACCTTAAACATTTTTATTTTTACAAATTTTGCAATCAGAAAAAATTGCATCCCATTTTTGAAGAATTATACAAGGCAAAATATTTTGTAATGCTGATTACTTCATGTTTCGTTTACTGGTTTTGTGCAGGTGCACACAGCTAACAACATCATTCATGCTCCAGTCCCATCCCTTTTTTCTGTTCACGGTGACTTACACCATGCGAGATGAAGCACGACTCTGAGCTCGACTCTGAGCTCGCGAAGAAGGTCGTGACCTTGCAGATTTGGCGCTGACAGAAGCTGGGCGTGACTCTGATGACTTGGGTCGCTGAACGGTCATTGCTGCGGGTGGCTTTTTCTTTGTGGTGCTTGTCTTCCCTTCCTCGACAGTCGGCATTTCTTGCAGCAATGACCTGGTAGATGATAGCACCTGAGAACAATATCAGTGCTGATTAGTGGCGGCAGAGACGGGGGCAGTGGCGTGGTGGTAAGACATCGGCCTCCTAATCGGGAGGTCGTGAGTTCGAATCCCGGTCGCTGCCGCCTGGTGGGTTAAGAGTGGAGATTTTTCCGATCTCCCAGGTCGACTTATGTGCAGACCTGCTAGTGACTTAATCCCCTTCGTGTGTACATGCAAGCACAAGGCCAAGTGCGCACGAAAAAGATGCTGTAATCCATGTCAGAGTTCGGTGGGTTATAGAAACACGAAAATACCCAGCATGCCTCCCCCGAAATCGGCGTATGCTGCCGGAATGGCGGGGGTAAAAACGGTCATACACGTAAAAATCCACTCATGCTAAAAACACGAGTGTACGTGGGAGTCTAAGCCCATGAAGGAAGAAGAAGAAGTGGCGGCAGAAAACAATGGTGCTGAAATCTCTGTGCGCATAAGCACATATGTACCCGCTTCTTCAGTACAATATTAATGATCTTCTTCTTCTTCTTCTTCTGCGTTCATGGGCTGAAACTCCCACATACACTCTGACCCATGTTTTTGCACGAGTGGGTTTTTACATGTATGACCGTTTTTACCTCTAGTTCTTAGTTTGCAACCTGTTTTGTTTCTTTGGAAATGCTTTACTCAAAAAAGGTGCTAGTCTAGCTGTGAAAAAAATTGCACCTGAAGTGGTACTGACATGGGCAGCGAAATACATTTCTTGACAGTGTAGAATTTCCTAAAGCAAACACTGGCTACTATATCTCTGAAGGCAAAAAGTATTGTTTTACCCATATTTTCATGTTTTCAGTCACATGTAGTGTCAGATTGTTTTCACATACTTAATACATCTAGGATTTTTCAATGCACACAGAGAGTAGTATGCACAAGGATCAAGAAACTGAAAAAGAATCTACACAAATTAACATAATTCTCGGAGACAGATCTGTTGCTATAAATCTAGAGGGGAACCTTTGACAACTTCTACATGTACCTGTTACAGGTTTTCAAGAGAGATGCTTTAAGGCAAAAAAAAAAAATTGTCTGTTTCTGGTCACCCGACCGATCCTAAATTTCGGCGCCGACCCTAAACTTTTTTTTTCCAAACTCAAAATTTTTTACTTTTTTTTGGTGAGAAAATGAACAACAAAAACGTGTGAAAACGAAAGTCCGCTGACGATTTGTAAATGTGTTGAGTGTCTTGTCTCTATGTATAGTGAATCCAGTCTCTTTGCGTGATTTTTAAAGTTAGTTTTATTGGTCTACATTTGGGGTAAAAAAAAAAAATTTAAAAAAAAAAAAAAAAAATCCCGACCTACCGACCCTATTTTTTTTAGCCATGTTACCAGAAACAGACAATTTTTTTTTTGGCCTAACCACTGAGCCACAATATTGCACACTTCTCCCAGTGCATTTTGACAAAAGCATGAAACTTGTACAAACCTGAGAGAGTTCTTTGGCGGGAGAACGGTGGGAGTGGTTCATTTCCAGGGGGACGTCATCCCCCTCTCCAATACTTGAGCTGTCCAGAACACCGGTGACTTCCCTTGACTTAGGTATTCGTGTGCGTTTGTCAATGACACGAGTAGTTTCTCTTGACTTCGATAACCTCTTGACTTTTGAAAGGTTGGCGCCCTCCTGCGCTTCTGCTATTCTGTAAGGGGGAGAGAATCATTCATTTTTGAAGCAGCAAAGCAACAGACTTTCACAAAAATGGCACTTTTACTTCTGAAAAAAAATGCAGTTCTTGTGTCACTTTGGAGGTTTTAGGGGTCTTAAAGACAAATGACACTGATAACACAAACAAAGATGTCTCCTTTGACCATCTATTCCAAAGTGACGTCAAAAGCGAAACAGCGTCACATCAAAATTCGGTCACTTATTCTGCATTTCTCCTAAGGAGCTGGCACAAAATGTTGAGAATGCATTTTGTCTCAGTAACTCTGCCATACCAACAGTCTTGTAAGGTCACCACTAGGCTTATCAATATTAATATATTAATATATTAATATATTACTAGTATCCATATTATATATCTCGTAAAGAGGGGGTTCCAATGCACTCGCTTTTTAAACGTAAGAGGAATTTCTTTTTTTGTCAGCAGCTTTCATTCATCACATGCAAATTAATAATAATAATAATAACTGGACATTTTTAAGTGCCTAACCTATGGCTCTAGGCCCTTTACAAAAGAACATATATATATACAGAATAGAACAATTAAAAGTACAACCTACATAAAACAAATTAATCATACAGACACAAATCACCACAAATTCCAGATAATAACACTGTCTAAGAAAGTCTGACCTTGCCTGTCTCTCCGTCTCCCAGGCTTCTAGCCCACCCACTTCCTCCACTGTGTATATGGAGGACTCGGAGCTGGCTGAACGCTGTTCTCTGGGCTGCACAAAGAGTGACAAGGGTCAACTTTTAAAATGCAACTGACAGTAGAAATGTTGTAAGCATAGTACACTTCACACAAATCCTCAAACAGACAAAAAGACATTCATTTAAATCTCATGTTCACCCATGAATAAGTACCTAAGTTATACACACTCACGGCACACCCATTAGGGGCATGAGACAAGTACCTAACAAACACACTGTTAAAACACGGAGGCAGTGCATGTTGATAGGACGCGAGCATTGTTTAATATACGTTATTTGTATTTTTGACCAAAATATGGTACTTTACGCAGTCCGAGACTGTCTTTGTTCTGTGAGACCCCACTAGCAGTCGAGATAAACAATGGCTGTATGTGTGTGTGTGTGTGTGTGAATCTGTCTGTGTCCCTGTGTCTCTGTGTGTCTGTGTGTCTGTCTGTGTTTAAATGACCAGTACTACTCACAGAATTAGTGACATCCACAATCACCGTCAGCTTGGGGTTGGCGGTCCTACTACCACTCTGCTCAGATGACGTTGTCATGGCTTCGTACAAGGAATGAAAGTTTACCCGCTCCTCATCACCATCAAAACCACCTACAACAACAAATGTCGCATGTAAAGAAACAAGGAAAGGAAAAAGAAGACTCTTACCCCCAAGTTGCATGCAGTTCATATGAATACTCTTACATATCTTTTTCATCTTGACAAAATAAAGTTATTTTGACAGATATACATGTCTGTTGTTCTGGCCATAGCTGCAAGCGGTGTTCCACATACCCTTCAAATGAAGGTAGCGTATTAGTGATCTACTTCCTTTACATAATTGTCAAAATGAAACTATACATATCCACGTGCTAAATTAATGAATACCATGAAAGCAAGCTTTCAGCAAAGTTACACTTGTATCGAATCCCCCTTTTAAGACTTCAAAAAAAGTCTGAGAAAATCAGGCCTTAAAAAAGAGTCTTAAAATGGGGGTAAAATGCCAGAGGTTATGGACAGAAGTCTTAGAGGGGAGGGATTAGTCTTAAATTGGGAGATCTTAAAAGGGCCCCCGGTTCCACGTACTGTACTTGGACAAGAATGTGGTAGAAGCGCCGACAATGAACAGTTTCAAAAATCGCTTGGACAATGCACTGAAAGACTATATGTATAGCCCAAATGTCAGTATGCCTCTCACTACAAATTCCCACCAGCCAAGAAAAAGTTGATAGAATAGGCCACGGTCAAAAGATCGTGTAGGTTACCTAGCCCAAAGTTAGGCTAGGATAGCAACTGATCAAAAGATCAGACAAAGGCTCAACAGCCTAAGTATACCAGTCTGTCAACATATCATATCATATCATATCATATCATATCATGTGTAAGACAATGGCAAGAAGACACTCACATGAAGGCAACTAACTCAACTAAAAAAAAAAAAAAAAAAAAAAAAAATAAATAAATAAATAAAACAAATTGTCCATGATCTGTTTACTGTCCATTGAGTGTGAAGCTGAGAGAAAGAGTGAGACTGAAGGAAAACAATAATAACTTAATAAGAATTAAAATGATAATAAAAAAAAAAGAAAATAAAAAAAACTTCCGATATAAAAGAAAACAAAAAAACCGCACGCACATGTGTGATTAACAATGTCTGATCTCCTAAAAAAGAGAAGAAAGAAAAAAAAAAAAAAGAAAAAAAAAAAAAAAAAACCCTCACCCTCATAGACGCCGAAGGAATTCCCGTCTCTGCCCACACGGCTGAGACAAGGAGTAACAGAGGTCAGTTCTGAAGACGGTGTGGAGCCATTGCAGCTGCCCAGCCAAGGGGTCGGCAACTGACCCAGTTCTGTACGACGGTGCTGTCTGAGCATGAGTCGCTGAGCGTACGATAAGGAGTGCGGTGTAGATATGACGTCAGGCGTCAACTGACCAGTGCCGGTGCTGGTGGAGTGCTCCGTTGTTCTCACTGGCACCACAAGAACAGAAAAAAGAACACTATTTAAAAAAAAAATTAATTGCAATAAGACAGTTGTACATACACAGAAACATTGATAAGTTCTCTCCACTTCAACAGTCAAATCCTGACAAAATTTAAATCAGTTCCTTAAATGTACCTGCAAGAAAATCAAATGCATACACATACACCCTCCTTCAGTCCTCCAGCTTCCTCCGAAAGCAGTGTATGGCTGCCTAAATGGCGGGGTAAAAACGGTCATACACGTAAAAATCCACTCATGCAAAAACACGAGTGTACGTGGGAGTTTCAGCCCACGAACGCAGAAGAAGAAGAAGAAAAAGAAGTCCTCCAGCCTACCCCACAGAAACATAGAGGCAAGGAAAAACAAATGGGGAATTTTTCCCAGTTTTACTTTCTGGAAGTACATTCTCACACTGACGAAAATCACGCAATCTGGATCTTCTTTATCAGTTTGAAAATGTTTTTGCACAGGACTAGCTGTTTTCAGACTAACTCTTGACAGGTAGAACTCAAAAGCATGCAGACAAAATGTGCAGTGTAAACATCCACAAATCTATTACTGTACTCCATCCCCCCAAAACATTTATCAACATCATATACTCACCAGACTTGTCAGGAGACACAATTTTAACAGACTTCCGCGGCTTGTTTCTGGGCTTTGGTTCAGGGTCAGCTTCACCGTCCCCTTTTCTCCACGCATTCAGAGCCTTCTGGAACGAGGCGGCACTGTCGGCCTCGTTATAAGCACCCTCCAGTAACGAGCTGGCATCGGCCGGTGACCCTCCACCGCTGGACCCGCTGGCGCCTCCCCCTTGAGGGCCGTAGCGGTCTGCTTGCTGACCACACAGAGGAAGGGATTGTTGTACAGTGGAACCCCCCTTTTAAGACCCCCCAATTTAAGACTTCCTCCATTTTAAGACCTTGCCTTTTCAGATGTTCTGTCCATTACCTTTGTAAATTTATCCCCATTTTAAGACTCCCTCCTTTTTAAGACCTGGTTTTCTCAGATTTTTGAAGGTCTTAAAAGGGGGGTTCCACTGTATATCATTTGCTTATCTGTGTTGTGCTCCGCAATTGTATGTGCATGTATAGCAGTTAAGTGGCCATGCAATAGACGATTTTCGGAAATAACTCTTTTGGGTTTGTATGCGTTGTGAAAGAGTGATCGGGTACCCTTGCTTTTGCTTGGACAAATATGTGACCCTCCACCACGGAATGAGTCGCATGTCATCTCGCTCGGCTCTGCGCTAGGCTTAATATAAGTCCGGGGGGTGTATGGTATCAGTGTGAGGGTCACCTTAGCCACAGGCGTATAACTCAAAAAGTTTTCGCTCTTTTCTAAAACGGTTTTCACCACTGGATATAAAAATATGAAAATCATGAGAAGGTGACATGCGACTCATTCCGTGGTGGAGGGTCACATATGAGTTTCCCCATATTGTACGTAGGCCAGTCATTAGCAAGGGGGTGCAGATGTCTTTCGGATGAGACGAAAAACCAAGGTCCCTTCGTGTACACTACATTGGGGTGTGCACGTTAAAGATCCCACGATTGACAAAAGCAGACCTGTTTACCCCCATAAGTGTTTTGGAGTAATGCTCAGCCCCAAAAATAGTAATCCTGGCACAAAAATAATAATCGTCCAGCATTCGTCGCCAATTACAACGCACATGACAACTGTGTCTGCGAAACGCAATCATGCACATATATCCATCATTCACGAACAAAACACATCAGTCAGTTTTTGTAGTCATCATAATTTCAAAGAAGATCACATCAAAAGCACATGCATCACTGATTCTTTTTCTTTTGCTCGTAGTAGGCCTTTTTCAGTGTGTCAAGCGCTTCTCTACTGTATTTGCGCTTGCCGAATGAGTGAGGGCGAGACTTCACCACTAGAATAAGGCTCTCCAGCGTCTCATCAGACAGACATGATCTCAGGTCAGTCCTGTGCTTTTTCACCCCATTTTGCCATTGAAAAAAACAATGCCAAACATGTGAATTGATAAAAAATAAAAAATAAAATTTTTTTATTTTTTTTTTTACTTTTTTTTATTTATGAAAATCGTAGTCTTGACACGGATAGCGGAATGGCGTATTTTTTGCAGAAAATCGTAATAAATTACGCCAAAATCGTAAGGGTAAACAGGTCTGCAAAAGGGTCTTTCCTGGCAAAATTGTATAGGCATAGATAAAAATGTCCACCAAAATACCCGTGTGACTTGAAATAATAGGCCGTGAAAAGTAGGATATGCGCTGAAATGGCTGCGATCTGCTGGCCGATGTGAATGCGTGATGTATTGTGTAAAAAAATTCCATCTCACACGGCATAAATAAATCCCTGCGCCTTGAATATGTGCGCAATATGAATTGCATAAAAAAAAATAAAAAAAATAAAAAAAATGAAAAAAATAAAAAAATCCCTGCGCTTAGAACTGTACCCACGGAATACGCGCGATATAAGCCTCATATTGATTGATTGATTGATGTCTAAAACACGGTTGCAGGAAGCACATGTCAATATTTGTCTGAGGTAAAAGCAAGGGTGTTCACTCTTTCACAACCCATACAAACCGGAGAGAGTTATTTCCAGAATTTGTCTATTTCACACAAAGTATTTGTGGTTATGTATTTACAGTATTATATCACAGCCTTTCACTCCCACCTTCTCTCCTTTTTGTTCTCATTAAGGCACACACTTTGTGTACATATCATCAACAATCTTAAACAAGAAGAGCAAACGCTCGATCGAGTCACTTTCGCAGTTCTGAATATTATATGAGGCATCAGATGGACAGGAAGAAATTGCTATTCACAACACAATGAGTCACGTTCACATAAAATTTGAGCCCGGTCACTTTTATAGTTTCCGAGAAAAGCCCAACGTTAAGTTGTGTGTTGCCGAACAGAAAAGGCTAGTTATCTCCCTTGTTTTTCTGATAACGTTCGTAAAAGGCTACAGATGTAAATACTTTGATGTAAGGCCAAAAAAAAAAAATTGTCTGATTAGGGTAACCCGACCGACCCTATCGATTTGGCGCCGACCCAAAAACTTTTTTTTGATTTCAAAAAAAAAAAAAGAAAAAAAAAAGGTAAAAATGCTAAAAAGAGACATTTGGCGTTTCTTTCTCTCCCTTTCTCTCTGTTTTATTTATACGTTAGTTTTGAAACATGTATTCATCAAATATAAGAAGTGAATTTACACACACACACAAAAAAACAAAAAAAAACAAAAAAAACCCTACCTACCTACCGACCCTACTTTTTTTGGTCATGTTACCCTAAACAGACAATTTTTTTTTTTTGGCCTAAAGAATAATCCTACAAAGTTTCAATCACATCCGATGAACTTTGTCAAAGATATAAAATGTCTAATTTTTCCTTTGACGCTGACCTGTGACCTTGAAAAAGGTCAAAGGTCAACGAAACCATCGTTAAAGTGTAGAGGTCATTGGAGGTCACGACTAAACAAAATATGAGCCCGATCGCTTTGATAGTTTCCGAGAAAAGTCCAACGTTAAGGTGGTGTCTACGGACGGCCGGCCGGACGGCGGCCGGCCGGACGGCGGCCGGCCGGACAGACTAACACTGACCGATTACATAGAGTCACTTTTTCTCAAGTGACTAAAAAAATGCATCGGATGTGTCAAAAAAGCAAAAGACGTGTGTATAAGTGTAATGATCGCTATAAAAAGCATAAAGGTACATTATAAATCAGAATGGACGAAGTTACCTGATAGAAAATGTCCCCAGATGATGCTCCTCCACTGGTAGATGAGCTGTAGAATAAAACAAATCTAAATTGATCTAAAACGCTGAGCTGAATTCTTTCTGTGTAAACTGCAACTAAAGGCAAAAGCAGATAATAATAATTGTCAGTAAGTACTGGTGTCACATGACTGATGTGAACCAGTTAATTGGCTAATGGCGATGCGCTAAAACTGTTAGCGCACTCTTGGAGTGCGCTAACTTTTCCACAGAGCGTATTCTTCCGCCCTTTGCCTAAGCGACAGTGTACTCTCATCCTCAGAATTAATTAATGACATGTAGCTTATATTGAATTCTCCACAATACCAATGATTATGACCATAAATTTCCTGCTTCTCAATTAAAGCAGAAGTGGGTTTTTTTCTGACAGATTGCATGTGCCTGTGCCACAGTTGCCACTGATCTAAAAATAGAACCCGCTGTGTCTAATTTTTCAGTTTCGACTTGCGAAGATTCCTCTCATAATTATGCCATGTTAGGGGCATGTAGCTTATTATCCACATTACCAAATGATGAGTTAGTATACAATTCCCAGCAGCTAACAGAAAACACAAGTGTTATTCCGATAACGTAGCAGCTAGATCAGCACGTAGCAGACTACACTGAAATACGACTGCATCTGTTCAGTAAATGAATGTTTTCCGAATTATTATTTCAAGGCAAGAACAATCGGAATCGAAAACGTGTAGGGTTTAGAACGTTCTTACCATATATAAGACTTATTACCAGCCTGCCTCATGCGTGCAGACTCAGTGCAACGTGACGAGCAATTTTTGTTTTTGAAATGAGACTCAGTGCAGTGGTTTGATTGCAATACCCATAGCCTAGCAGACGACATAAATCCCGCTCAGCAAATTAACATGTTGGGCAAATGTGAACGATAAAACGATGGGGATATAATACGTGTAGGGTTCAGAGCATTCTTACCGTTCATATTTAGTACCAGACTCCCCGATGAGTGAAGATACCACACGAGAAACATGCCACAGTTATTTTGAAAATGTGCTTTCCGTCGACCTTGGCAAGGGGCAAAACTCTGCACAGTCAATCTGTCGAAGCTCGATGAAGGTTTCAAATCGCAAATAACTAAGAGCACAGTCCTTTCTCCGAGTTTAAATGAAGTCTCTATGAAAGATCATCACTTTTTAGCTTAATGCAACACTGGAATTTATCAACAGAAATTAAAACAAGAGTTTGCGTGGGACGAAAGCACGACACACTTGAGACAGCCCACACAAAAGTAGATCTGACACAAACCTGACCACACAGTTACGCCTATCCAAATGCGCGTTGCAAAATGTGCGTTTTGAATCTTCTTTTTTATCTGGCGGTACTGACAATATCGTTATTGAAACAATCCCTGTGCACAATGGGATTTATAAAGCAAATCTCGAAAATAATTATTGAACTCAGTGCTATGCGCTTCGTTCAATAATGAATTTTCTCGATTTGCTCTATAAATCCCTTAGTGCACTGGGATGTCTCAATAACTTAAATAATAAAACATTCTTTTATAGCGCTGTTCACCGCCGAAGGGCAGTCTCATGGCGCTTTACATTTATTTAGACATGATAGGTACTAGCTGCAGTGTTAATGATGGAGCTCAAGATGCAATATGAACAAGTGTGTTTGTAGGGGTTTGGGTGTGGGTGTGTGTGTGTGTGTGTGTGCAGTGTGTGTGTGTGTGTGTGTGTGTGTGTGTGTGTGTGTGTGTGTGTGTGTGATGTGTCACTCAGTGTGTGTGTGTCTCTGTGTGTGTGTGTGCGTGTATGTGTGTACATCAAAATGAAAAGTTTACCGGGAACTTGATGGTGGTGTGGGACGTGGGGACATACACTGCCGTGGACCAGTCGCCTGAAACAGACAATTGAATACAACATCAACTGACCAGTAAACTTCAACAGCCTTGTCTATCTACTTTTTAGTAAGCAAACCTAATGAGAGGTTTCCATGAAATGCAACTTCGTCGCCACACACACTTCACTCACCAAATCTCACGGCTGAGAAACGTCACTCTGGCTGTATACTCACATGCAAGGGGACACTGCGGTGGCGCTTCAAGGCTCCTTTGAGGTGAAAAGCGGCGAAACATCCTGCGCAGTAGTTCTCTGAGCACTGAACACATGTCTGAAACAGCCAAAGAAACAGTGTTACAATCACCATAAGACATGTCAAAATCTAAAATCTTGGAAGTTCTGATTTTGCATTGTCAACCTTTTCAACCACTGAAAATAAGTCCCACTGTGAAATACTTAATCCAAAAATCAGACATGTACACACACAACCCCCCCCCCCCCCCCTTCCCACTACACACATACACACACTTTTAAGACTCTAGTGTTTAAGATAGTTTGTTCAAGCGTATATTTACCCCCATTCTAAGTGTAACCGGGTTTCCCCTCCCCTTTTAAGACTCTAGTGTTTAAGATAGTTTGTTAATGACATCTGTAAATCAACCTCTATTCAAAGACTCGACCGGCTGCTCCGCCTGGCGTCTGGCATTATGGGGTTAGTGCTAGGACTGGTTGGTCCGGTGTCAGAATAATGTGACTGGGTGAGACATGAAGCCTGTGCTGCGACTTCTGTCTTGTGTGTGGCGCACGCTAAATGTCAAAGCAGCTCCGCCCCTGATATGGCCCTTCGTGGTCGGCTGGGCGTTAAGCAAAAAAAAAAAAAATAAAAATAAAAAAAAAAAAAATCGATCCCTTCCTTTTCACACCAAATTTTCTCAGACTTTCAGAGGTCTTACCATAGAGAGGTTCCAGTGTTTCTGACACACCCCACGTAAGTGATTGGCCCCTCCAATGTTTTTCAGATGTTTTGGCAAGGGTATTCACTCATATTTTCAGAGGTTTTGGCAAGGGTATTCACTCATATTTTCAGAGGTTTTGGCAAGGGTATTCACTCATATTTTCAGAGGTTTTGGCAAGGGTATTCACTCATATTTTCAGAGGTTTTGGCAAGGGTATTCACTCATCTTTTCAGAGGTTTTGGCAAGGGTATTCACTCATATTTTCAGAGGTTTTGGCAAGGGTATTCACTCATATTTTCAGAGATTTTGGCAAGGGTATTCACTCATATTTTCAGAGATTTTGGCAAGGGTATTCACTCATATTTTCAGAGGTTTTGGCAAGGGTATTCACTCATATTTTCACAATTCGTCTATTGACCTTTATTCCTAGACTCCCTCCACCCAATTTTCTCAGACTTTCAGGTCTTAACATAGAGGTTCCAGTGTATACTGACCAGCGAAGCCGGTCTGTCTTCACACTGGCCACACTTGTTCCCCTTGTTCTTGCTGTCCCTGACCAGGTCCGCCCCAGGACTGCGCTGGGCAATGTACTTCATTGTCCCTGGCCCGCTGTTTCGGCGAGGCAAATCTGTGAAACAGAAACACAGTCGAACCTGTTTATAACCACCATCCAAGGGACCGACCAAAAGTTGGCAGTTTATTCATGTTTCCATAACGACCACCTGTCGATGATGACCATTTCAGGTCGGTCTCTAGGTTGGAAATCATAGATACTTCCGTCATGTGGGAAATGAAAGTTTCTTTTTGTTACTCTTGATAGTTTGGTTTAGAACAGAATTTTACTATTTTAATTATGCCCACGTCATACTGCAGGTATTAACTGTGTTAAAGTGTCTGCGTTACGTATCAGTGAAGTGTGATACTGCTCCAGGAAATACTTACCCAAAGGTTCATCTTTGAGCACCTTGACACCTTTCTTCTTTCCAGACTGAAAACAGAAAGAAACAAAAATTGATTGGTTTGCAATCAAAAACAGAAACTGATAAACACAATTCAGTTCAATTAAAGCGAGTAACTATAAGGCTACAAACACACTGCTCAAGTTCATAAGTGCATATGGTTTATCTTTCTTTTCCTCGTCCGTATCCTCATCATTGTCCATAGATTTTCCTTCGAACTTAAGGACCCAAACAAAGTTGAAAAAATGAAGAAGGCAAGCCCCAAAATGTAGGCTAATTCATAAACTTATGAAATCCAAGAAGGCATGGTCTTAAAATGACAATTCTTTGACTGGTGCATGTGTGTGTGTGTGTGTGTGTGTGTGTGTGTGTGTGCATGTGTGTGCATGTGTGTGCGTGTGTGTGTGTGTGTGTGCATGTGTGCATGTGTGTGTGTGCATGTGTGTGTGCATGTGTGTGTGTGTGTGTGCATGTGTGTGTGTGTGCATGTGTTTGTGTGAGTGTGCATGTGTGCATGTGTGTATGTGTGCGTGTGTTTGTGTGTGTGTGTGTGCATGCACGTTCATGCGTGTGTGTGTTTCTGTTAATACAGACATAGCTTTACAATATGTATCTGCTTTACTCACGCTGTTATTTCTGTTGGCTTTTTCGTGTAGCACCTCAGTAGCAAAGGTGTTGAGGGTTCCTGACTGCCCGCGCTGCCAGAACCCCCCTCCTTGCCTCCTGTACAAGATCACAGTGGACCAATTTTCAATGCAAAAGTTCAAGTGAATGCACCTTACCAATAAATATAGATACAGTGGAACCCCCTTTTAAGAACTCAAAAAATCTGACAAAATCAGGTCTTAGAAATATGGAGTCTTAAAATGGGAGTAAATTTACAGAGGTTATGAATAAAAAGTCTAAGAAAACAAGGAAAAGGGAAGGAAGTCTTAAATATGGGGAGTCTTAAAAGGGGGGGGGGGGGGTTCCACTGTAGTAGATATTAGAAATAATATACTTCTCTGTCAGCAACATTTTTCAAAATTTCATTAAAGGCATACTAACGCACTCCCGTGTTTACAAAGTGTAGTTTGCCCACAATCGATGTCAAACGCACCATAAGACCATATAATGACGATACGTCACCATGCGCGGACCATAACACATGCATTACAGCTTGTTCTAGCCTCTGAAAAAGTGAGGATGTCAACAAAGCCGCGGTGTTCTCTCCCTTGCATCAACGTTACATGTGTTGCCGAATCTATAAATAGGACGATCCAGATCAAAATGAAAATTCAAATATCTCAACATTTAAGGGGTCCTAGACCACAATATTTTGCAGGGAACTTAATTTAGTCTGTCTCCAGCTGTTGGTAAAGCAATTAGCGTGTATAGTCATCGAGTACATATGCCTTTAAGGATCATTCAGATCATTATACAAGTTCAGTACAAACAAAAGAAGCAAAGAGACCTATAAGTGGGTCACAGAATGTACAGACATAGCATTAATGATTTTAGAACACAAAATTGTGTATCTTAATAACATAATACCATACTGAAATTATCATAGTAACATGCTGAAAGCTCTCTGAAATGTCCAAATATTTATTAATCTATTCTCAAGAAGTTGTAAAATAGCACATCTTGTATCAAAAAAACTTCACCAAGAGCTAGATGAGGGATAGAAACATTAAACAAGTCGCGTAAGGCGAAATTATTACATTTAGTCAAGCTGTCGAACTCACGGAATGAAACTGAACGCACTGTAGTTTTTCACCGAGACAGTACAGATCGTCAATCCCCGTGAGAAGGAAATCGCTCACCTTCCACGTGCAAAACGCAGTGAAATTAACACGCCAGAATAGCGCGGTAGCGTATTGTGCTAAGCAGGAAAGCGCGCTTTTCTGTATTCTTGTTAACTTTCGGAGCTTGTTTTGAATACAACCTATCATATCTATATGTTTTTCGAATCAGGAAATGATGAACAATAAGATTAAATCATTTTTGGATCGATTTCTTAAATTTTTATCGTAAGACTAATTAATCTATTTTCGTTAATTGTGATCACATTTTAAGAGTACACATGACATATGTATATATTTTTAGATTCAGAATATGATGAAGAATACGATGCAATCAATTTTAAATCTGTTTGCGAAAAATCGATTTTAATGACAATTTTAATGAGCAAACTCATTAATTAATTTTTAAGCCTCCAAGCTGAAATGCAATACCAAAGTCCGGGCTTTGTCAAAGATTACTTGACGAAAATGTCAACCAATTTGATTGAAAAATGAGAGCGTGACAGTGCCGCCTCAACTTTTACGAAAAGCCGGATATGACGTCATCAAAGCTATTTATAAAAAAAATGAAAAAAACGTCTGGAGATACTATACTCAGGATCTCTCATGTCAAGTTTCATGAAGATCGGTCCAGTAGTTTTCTCTGAATCGCTCTACACACACACACATACACCACGACCCTCGTCTCGATTCCCCTCTCTACATTAAAACATTTAGTCAAAACTTGACTAAATGTAAAAAAGGAAAACCTGAGGATCATTCCTTGCATAGGGCAGGGATGTAGCTCAGTCGGTAGCGCGCTGGATTTGTATCCAGTTGGCCGCTGTCAGCGTGAGTTCGTCCCCACGTTCGGCGAGAGATTTATTTCTCAGAGTCAACTTTGTGTGCAGACTCTCCTCGGTGTCCGAACACCCCCGTGTGTACACGCAAGCACAGGACCAAGTGCGCACGAAAAAGATCCTGTAATCCATGTCAGAGTTCGGTGGGTTATAGAAACACGAAAATACCCAGCATGCTTCCTCCGAAAACGGCGTATGGCTGCCTAAATGGCGGGGTAAAACAAACGGTCATACACGTAAAATTCCACTCGTGCAAAAAACACGCGTGTACGTGGGAGTTTTAGCCCACGAAGGTAGAAGAAGAAGATTCCTTGCATATATTTTGAAGTGACAACACTCACTCTCTCTGCTCTTTTTCTCTGTTCATGGCCATCTTCAACTCTCGCAATCGCTCCTCCATCTTGCGATTCTCCACCTCCATTTTCTTAGTTGTGTCTTTGGCGTTTCTCATGTTTCTGTGGATCAGAGATTAAATCAACTCAATAACCTCAGACAAGGTACATTTGTTAGACTGTAGTTGATTCACGATCACAAGGTGCTGGTAGGAAAGTTCTCGTTGATTGACTGACATTTGGCTGCTTTTGAAATATTGCGGACTCCACAAATTAATGTTGCAAAGCTTTACCTGCTTCAGAAGGAAATAATAATAAACTGACGTCTACTGACATGCAATGCACATGACCCACCCCACCCCCTCCCCCTATTCCCCCACCGAACTCCTAAAAAATTGTTGCTTAATAAATCTATATGTACTTGTTTCTAAATAGACACAGTTGTAGTTAACATCAACCAAAACAGATGAGCAAGCAAAAGTTAGATTAGGTGCATGAACTGGTGAACCATATGCTCAAAACAAAACATTATTCAAACTTAGCGTGACCAGTCAAATAGATAATAAATCAAAAGATGAATGTCTTAATCAAGCTAATGGGCTTTTTGTTTCTTGTGCAAGATAATAAGTGCAGTATATTTTTACTTACAAAAATGCTGTCCTGATTTCAAGCAGCATGCATAGAAATCAGCATTATGTTAAGTTAAGAAACAAAACCTGACGTAAATAAAAACACATTGTTGGTTTGATAACACAAGATCACAAAACAAAATTATCTCCACCTCACATACTTCTCTAAAAACAATTCTATTGTTATTCATCCTTACTTTAATTGTTACTATTCAAGATACATCTTGCTAAACATGTCACAAAAATAGATAAGTTTTGACAGATCTAAGTAATTAGTTATCTCTCATATATATGTCACATAACTAATTATTAGTGATTGTAACAATTTGTTTCAAAATCTGTCAATATTTAATTCAGTGTTAGAACTACATGCAGACATACAATATTTAGCAGTCATCTTTAAACATTCTCCTAGTAGCATAATCACTGTTTATTTCTACTCAGAAGAATATAATCAGGTTACATACTGCGCTCTAAGCTTGACGGAAAGATCTTCCTTCCGACCAGAAGAATTGAACCCGGCCGACATGGCTACGGATATATTTCTGTGAGCTTGCAGTGAAGAGTTCTACATATATATGTTACATGACAAAAGCAGTAGGATACCTGCACACAGATATGAGCATACGAGAAATTAGTCTTATGAAAGCATAGTCTAAGTATCGATAAAAAGAAATTCAAAATTCATAGTCTGCTAATGCTCCAAATCAAGAATTTTTAAAAATCAAGAATTAAACGTTATACTAATTTAACCTTTCTCGGTTTTTTATTACTGGAAATAAGCCAAGTCTGTCTCTCATATTTTCCACACACTTACATGAGGAAATATCCTCAAAAACGAGACATGCCATGGTGCCTTGAATACACAAAAATGTGTGCACAAAATTTAATGTGTTAAAAACAAGAACAATTTCACTACTATTAGACACAAAAGTACGGACCCACACTGTGTGTACTACAATAATTGTCACTATGACCCTGTGAAAAGGTCACGATTTTTCACATGCACGATTTATACATACATCAAGGTAGCAGAAACGAGAGATAAAAATGAATATTTATCACAAACTTGTCAAGGTGTCCTGGATACATGCTATGCTGTTTGCATCAACTGCAGCAACAGTTCAATTCTGACCAAACAACGAGAAAGCACACAAATACCTTCCGCATTAGACGACGACGCAAAACGAATTCAATGATCAGAGACAGTCATGGCATAAACACGAAAAGGCGTGTTTGTTTCTTACCGGTAGCGTCCTCAGTAACCTGTGTAAACAACAAAACATTCTTATCACATCACGCTTTTTCTCGCGAGATCCAAAGAACTTCCGGAAAGATAACTCTTCTCTTTACACTTGTGTAAGAGTAGTGTCCCTTACAACCACCATCTTGGATCGTCGGCGTACGATTCCCAGGATTATTATCACATTGCTGTTGTTGTGACACAATTACGGCGACCATGCCGTCGATAGACGTCGATCCTCCTCAAAATGAGGAACCGCCTAAAGAACCGGAGACGGGAACCCTAAGCAAACCGGTGATCGGTATTATTTACCCACCACCTGAAGTAAGAAGTATCCTTTGGTTTGCGTGTTTTCTGAAGACTGAACATGTTTTTTGATGCTAATCACTAAATCAGCCTAATGATGGTGATTGTGAACTGAAACTTTCATAAGATTCAAAAGCATGGTGTGTTTTTTTTAAACGAGTTTTGATCAAGTTCGCATTAAAATAATGCGTGAGAATCTTTGGGTGGATGCAGAAGTGATTGCGTCTGTTTTAGTTCA
Organism: Littorina saxatilis; assembly: GCF_037325665.1. NCBI lineage: Eukaryota > Metazoa > Mollusca > Gastropoda > Littorinimorpha > Littorinidae > Littorina > Littorina saxatilis. The sequence goes on from NC_090257.1 coordinate 33,671,884, forward strand.
AGTTTTATTTTTTGGCTCGGCGTCTTTGCAGAAGTTTGCTGTACCCGTCACCTTTTCAATCTCACTCTCATGCAGTGTGATGCAGGAACTGGCCACTGCAGAATGATTCTGAAGTCAAACTAAAAGGGCAGTGCATTTTGATCTCGAACAAGTGTAATCCAGGTCATTGATTGGGGTAAGGGGCAAAATTCGGTCCTACTAATGTATTGCCGTCCGGAGCAATCCGGGGGCCGTCCGGAGGCACACACATTTATACATAATCTTCTTCATTTATACATAATCTTCTTGTGTGTGTGTGTGTACATGCAATTGCAAGTGTGCGTGTGTGGGTGTGGTGTAAGTGTGTGTGCATGCAGATCTTTCTCTCTCTATCGTAGTATCGATCGGCACACACATTTATTCATAAAAATTGATCTTCTTGTGTGTGAGTGTGAGTGTGTGTGCATGCAGATCTTTCTCTCTCTCTCAAACAAATATGATTCTATTTATCCATTTATCACCAAAATTCTATAATAATAATAATAATAAGGCCAAAAAAAAAAATTGTCTGTTTAGGGTAACCCGACCGACCCTATCGATTTGGCGCCGACCCAAAAACTTTTTTTTGATTTCAAAAAAAAAAAAAAAAAAAAAAAGAGGTAAAAATGCTAAAAAGAGACATTTGGCGTTTCTTTCTCTCCCTTTCTCTCTGTTTTATTTATACGTTAGTTTTGAAACATGTATTCATCAAATATAAGAAGTGAATGTTCAGCCAACATAGCATTTACACACACACACACAAAAACAAAAAAAAACAAAAAAAACCTTTACCTACCTACCGACCCTACGTTTTTTGGTCATGTTACCCTAAACAGACAATTTTTTTTTTTTGGCCTAATAATAATTAAACATTCTCTTATACTAGTTATAGCGCTGTTCACCGCCAAATGGCAATCTCATGGCGCTTTACATTAGACATTAAAATTCAACAAAGAGTACAGGTTCCAATTAAAAAATAGCACCTTTCACCACCATTTCACCTCATGTTCAACCCGCTGACAAAGTTCTCTTCATCAAGTAATCAAGTACTTAGCAACAGCTTCACTGAATTTGGGACACTTCTTGAATTTTATCAGATAAGGTCAGGTCCGACTCCTAGTCCTAGACTTGTGAATTCAAACAGATTTGTGAAAGGGAATATTTAAGGGGTCTGAATGTCTGCTTATAGTGCTTGGCTGTACTGTTATTGTTGAAGAACACAAAATAACCAAGCTAAAGTAGTACTAGTAGTACTGCCTTTCAAAGTTTCATAATCGATAATGAAGGATGAAATTTGAGTCTGACATGTAGATTTACACAATGTAGTGTTTATTTTGCATTTTTGTAAAAAATTGTAAGTTGTATGGTATACATAGTACAAATAATTGAAAGCCTGTTGCAGACTTCCATCACTATGTTTGTCTTTAACGAAGCCTAAGACATTGTGGACAAGACTGCCAGTTTTGTTGCCAGAAACGGCCCAGAGTTTGAGCATCGTATCCGACAGAATGAAGTAAACAATCCAAAGTTCAACTTCTTGAACCCCACCGATGCCTACCATGCATACTACCAGCACAAGGTCAAAGAATTCAAGGAAGGCAAAGGTGAGTACAGCTAAGGCCTAAAAAAAAAATAGGTGTGGTTACGGTAACCCGACCTACCCTATTTTTTGGGGCCGACCCTATAACTTTTTATTACATTTGTCACAAAAATACCAAAAAAACCAAGTAAACGAGTGCAGAAAACGCAATGAAAGCGAAAGCACCCGAGTCGCACACTTATTTCCCTGTCAAGTAGGTTTAATTTGTACACATTAGAAAAAAAAGTAAAAAAAAAAAAGTGATTGCCTACCTTCCTACCCTATTTGTTTTGGCTATGTTACCGTAACCACACCTATTATTTTTTTTTGGCCTAAACCCACCTGTGCATGTAACACTAACAGAGGTTTGGGTATAGTTATAGTTCATTCAATGAATCATTCTGTTCAATTTTCAAAGCAATAAATTCAATTTCCAATGGATATATGTGTTCTTAAACTTTTTTCTTTTTTTTTACTCTTATTTTCTTATTTATATACATCAATTTATAGATTTACATGTATTATGATGACTATAAATGATACATTTCAGATTTAGGGCATATTATCTACATGTATTCGTCCTTCATATGATGTCAGATTTTACTGGTGTTTTAACTGATGTTTATTTTTAATCTTTTCAGGTCAAGAGCCTGTTGCGCCCAAGGTAGGTTTGGTTAGCACTTATGCTGAGGCAGTCATGTTGTCCTTAAATTTTCTGTTATTAAATTTTGTTTTGGTTTTACAACAGTGCTCTAAGTGTTACATCAAGCAAGTTGTTTTGCTAGAAATAGTTTCATAACACTGATGCAGTCTCTCTATCTGTCTCTGCTGATCCACTTTGTTAAAATAAAGGGATGGGTCCATTTACAACATAAGTTACTTATGCCGTAATGGGTGACATCTGACTAATTTGTAACTGTTTTGATGCTGTTTGAATTTTCCGTTAAGGTGAGCATTATAAGTATCAAACTATATACATGTATTTTGTTTGAAAGCTGTATTTTTTGTTTATGGCATGACTGACAGGAGTTTATCATGGGAAGAGTGAGATTAGACTATAAAGTATAATATAACACAGGAAACAAAGCAAAAGAATCCACATGCACAAAACCAATCTGCTTATCTTTTTTCTGAGCAGTCCCAGCCAGTCTTTCTGCGTCCAACACAAGAGCCTGTCAAGATCCCTGAGGTGTTTGTTCCCAAAGACCCACCAGCAGAGTTTGAGTTCATCGTTGATCCGCCGTCCATCTCAGCCTATGAGTTGTGAGTAAATTCTTTGCATTGCCGTATGTTACTGAAGTTGTTAACCGTCCATCTCAGCCTATGAGTTGTGAGTAAATTCTTTGCATTGCCGTATGTTACTGAAGTTGTTAATCAGTTAGTAATCGGTGTGTAGTTTGCCTTCAGAGGCATTGCCGGTTCTTGCTTTTCTAAAATGTTTCTGTGATTTGGTTATGAGTATGAATGACATGAGCTTAGCTTGTCTTATAGTGAGTTGAAAGCATGATTTGCTAAGTACATAAAGCTTTGTTGATTATGCCTATTTATATAAAAAAAAGTTTTAACATAAAGTGGCTGTGCTGGACTGCAAGGCTATCAGCTAGAGAGCTGTATACCTAACTTCTGCCAGTTTTTGTTCTGAGAAGAAAGGAAACTATTCAGTAGGCTTGCATAATTTTTTCTTCTGTCACGAGATAACAGGATTTTTGTATGGAGTGGAGCAATTCCGTGAAAGTTACAATCTATCCTGTGCTTTTTGTTTTACAAAGGGACGTTGTGAAGCTGACTGCCCAGTTTGTTGCTCGCAACGGTCGTCAGTTCCTGACCACGGTGATGCAGAGAGAGCAGCGCAACTATCTGTTTGACTTCCTGCGACCCCAGCACAGTCTCTTCAACTACTTCACCAAGCTGGTAGAACAGTACACAAAGGTCAGGCACTCTTGTGACTTGTGTGGTGAAAGGATGATCTCTGTGACAGTGTTATGTGCTCTGTTTGTACAGTGGAACCCCCCTTATAAAACCTCCCAAAATATGAGAAAATCAGGTCTTAAAAAGACGTGATTATAATTGGAGGTTATGAACCACAAAATCTGAAAAGGCAATGTCTTAAAAAGAAGTGAGTCTTAATTGGAGGTTATGAACCACAAAATCTGAAAAGGCAATGTCTTAAAAAGAAGGAATTCTTGAATGGGGGGAGGGGGGGGGGGGTCTTTAAAGTGGGTTCCGCTGTACTGTTTCAGGGCAAGGTTTTGGTTTCCTGTGATACATTACTCATGCCGTGTTCAATGTCTGTAACTGTAAGATTTGACATTTGTGACGTTTTGCATTGCAACGCAGGGACGTGTGTGTGTGCGTGCTTGTGGGAATGTGAGTGTTTGTGTCCTTGACTGCAAAGGTTTTGTTATGTAAGTTGTAACAGGATTGTTTTTTGCACTATTTTAGTTGGTGCATATTTTTGTCATTATGTTGTCAAAAGCGTCATTCTAATTGTCTCTGGTTGGTAGCATTTGGAGTCTCCATAGTAGAGTAAATTAAGAGTGAGTGGTGTTTAATGTTTATAATTAAAATTATAAGACTGCTTTAGCTTTACTTTTCGTTTGATTTATAACATTGTTTTTATTTTATGTGTGCAGATTTTGATTCCTCCCAAAAATCTGAAGGAAAAGCTAGCTACTGAATCACAAGGGTATAAAAAGGTGAGACTGGAGTTTGTAATCAAGTTGTTTTGAACATTTTTGTTAGAGAGAGATAGCCAAAAGGATGATACTGTTCTCTTAAAGCAAATCAGAGGTTAGAAAATGTGTTCGGAGTCTTCATTAGCATAATTTTCTGACAAAGAAGGGGGGAGATTTATTTTTATTGTCACTACAGGCAAGAGAATCTGGCGGAAATCCGCCTTTTTAATGAGCCCCAGGGTCATTTCTGAGATCAGTGTAAATCCGTTGAGAACATTTGGGGGGGGGGGGGGGGGGGTACATTACCTTCATCCGTGTAACAGCTTCCATCGGCGATAGTTTATTCTCAATTGGCGTATTTTTATTTGGACTGAATGTTGCTTGTACAAAATTTGCCGAGTAGAACCCGAGGATGATAAGAATGCTGTCGGAAACAGCCAAGCAAGTGGTTTTATGCTTGTTCCGGAATTTGCTGAAGATTTCTGAGCGCTTTCTTTGTTTTTACGGATCGTGCAGTTTCTAGACCACGCGCCATTTTGGTCACCATGCATCGATGAATTGCGAAAAGCGAAAAGGCCCTTGCGGCCGAAATCGACACAAGTGTGAAAAACAAATGGAATTTTGGTTGGCTTGAGTAGAGAGTGAAGACTTCGATCTGGTTGACGAAAGGCAAAGTCAAAAAAGAACACACGTGGAGCTCTCTGTTCATGATTTTGAACACATTGGTGAGAAATTACTGCAGCTTCAAGTGCACTGTTTTGTAAAGTTATGGTGTCTCCTGGTGCACGTTTTAGGTGTGGAAAATGCCAAAATCCCCCAGTTTCAGGGGGCGTTGCCCCCTGACACCCTGGCAGGGGCCTATAGCGGCCCCCACACCCCCACATTATTTTCCTCCTTTTTGATGATTTCCTGTTCCCATGTCTGCACTAGTAAGTTACACAAAATAAAATACTCTTGTAGTTACGCATGATGATCTGGATTTTCTGCTAACTTCTAAATCCTGTTCAACAGAAACCAGAAAAGAAGTGAATATGTTAAAGTCTTTGATTGACTGTGTGTATATTATTAATATTAGGGATGTTATTCTTATAAATCGGTCCCCTTTACTTCTGTAAACTAGTTCCTTGATGATAACTATTGTTCCAACTTCGAATAACTGCATCTTGACAGATTTAACTGTGGTGTGTGTTGTGCGCAGATTCTGAACGATGTTCAGTACCGCATGGAGTGGCTCAAGTTCCAGGAACGAGAGAAGAAGAAGGAAGAGGATGCACTGGAAAGAGAGAGAGGTGTGTGTTAGACTAGATTTTTCTTCGATAAATTATTGCATGGGTTCTCTAGCATGCATGCCCCATATACTTGCTGATACACACACAAACAGCAGATACACACACACAGGCACGCAATAACACAAACAGTAACACATCCTACTCCGGAAGAATTCTGAAATGTAAGGGTCAGGGGGGAAGGGGATTTGTTTGCATGGCACATTTCATGGCTTCTTCTTCTTCTTCTTCTTCTTCTTCTTCTTCTTCTTCTTCTTCTTCTTCTTCTTCTTCTTCTTCTTCTTCTTCTTCTTCTTCTTCACCGTTGACGTACCATTGTATGCAATACTGCAGTATTTGTCTTTTTCCTCAGTGTCCTACGCACAGATTGACTGGCATGACTTTGTGGTGGTGGAGACGGTTGACTTCCAGCCAAATGAAACAGGTGGGTGTCATTGTTGTCATATCATTCTCATGACTGCAGTATGCTGTTGCCTTGCATCACTGTCATAAGCTAAGAAGAATTTGTTGAAGTTGGTTTAAACAAGTTTATTCAATAAATGTCATTGGTACTATTGCCGCATACATGAAATTAGGAACATGGAGCACAACAAGCTAAGCTTATGAGCATTTGTTTGAAAGATCTGTACAGTTCTGGTTGACATATTACACCAGCTGGAAAGCAAAGGGGGCTTAAAAAGGGAAACTTCAGTTTACTTTGATCAAATTTGAATTATTTAGTTACATTGCATTTAGAAAATATCTCAGGATTTTATGGTCCTTGCAAAAACCAAGTGTTGGATGGTTTTGGCACAATACATTCTGTGTAGTATTACCTGTTGATTACATGATCATTTTCTGACAAAGTTGTTTTAACTGGTTTTTTTAGCATAGTACTGTATGTAGTGCATTGCTGAGGTGTGTGTGTGTGTGTGCTGTTTACAGGAAACTTGCCCCCACCCACAACACCTGACGAGGTTGGTGCTCGAATGCTGACACAGGAGCGCTATGAGAGAGGAGAGATTGCTGTGAGTTTCTTTATTATTGAAATAAAATTAGAATGTCTTGCTCTGTGGTTATTTTTTTCTGTTATTTTGATGTTAATTTTGTCACTGTGCTGACGCAGGAACGATATGAGAGAGGAGAGATTGCTGTGAATTTCTTTATTATTTATAAAACAACAAAAAAGATTAAAAAAAAGAATGTCTTGCCCTGTAGTTATTTTTTTCTGTTATTGTTTGTTCGTGTTGTCACAAACAAAGCTGGTTAAGCAAAATTTTTTGTAAAGTTTCCTTTTCTTTCCTTACAGTAGTTACACCTTCATTTTGCCACAAGCTTGCAAGTCCTTTTTTGTCTTACCCCTCTTTTGGATATATAATACAATGTTTCTGTCAGCCAGTCAAGTGATGACTTCAAGACCATTAAAAACCTTGGAACCTTTTTTTGCAAGTGAACATTGTAATTGAGAACAGATGCTTTTTTTTTCTCTCAACATACTATTTATTCTGTAGTTCTTCCCCCAAAAGCGGCTTATGGCTGCCTAAATGGCGGCTCAAAAATGGTCATACACATTAAAGCCCACTCGTGCAAAAACATAGGTGTAGGTGGGAGTTTCAGCCCATGAATGCAGAATAAGAAGAAGATTCTGTATTTCTGAGAGTCTGTCTTGTTGGTTTGTGTTTGCGCATGGTAAAATGCCACTGTTGCTATTTTCCAGATTGACGATGCAGTGGAGATGGAAGTGGAGTCAGAAGACGAGGATGACGAGGAAGATGATGATGATGACGACAAAGAGGAGAGACACATGGCGCCACCTCTACCCCCGCCACCCAAAGTGGGCCACCCCAGAGACAACACCGAGCCTCAGGTAACTCATTGTCTGTGCTGTGGGAACAAAATCTTTTTGAAATGAATACGAATGCTTAACTTGATTCAGTCAGTCTGGTCGTTCTGTGCCAGTTGGTAGAGCACTGGACTCATATTCAAGGGTCAAAATTTATAATTTGACTGCGCTTTAGGTGAGCTAGTCACAATTTTATAAGTTTCAACAGCTGTAAAGGCTTTCCTTAATTGAGCTTGAAGTTGAAATTCGTGCCAAAGCGTCGTGCAGTGAGCTTCGTGAAATAGACTACGCGCAGTCGATTTCGCCAAATTAATATCACGCTTTAGTTTCAGATGTAAACATTGAAAGAAGAATTTGTTTTAATGTATTGGTAAACGAAATTAACGATGGGACGGACGCGTGTGAAAAATGTGTTGAATCATAGATGTTCCAATGCTGTGTGGAGTACGCTCCTTTTTTCTGAAAATACACCAAGTTTGTTTGAGAATACTCCAAATGCAAAACAGGGGTTCCCAGGTCTGCGTAATGCCACGTTTCAGAAGATGTCTTTTTGTATGCTGCAGGATATGGATGAGGATTCAGACGAGGAAGATAGACCACCGCTACCTCCTGGACCCCCTCGCCCAAAGGGTGCTCCTGCCCCTCCCCCGCCCCCTCCTCCACCTCCCTCAGAGGCCCCTCCCCTCCCTCCCACACCAGACCAGGTGGTCATCCGAAGAGACTACAATCCTAAAGGTAGGAGTTGGGATTTTCTCTAGTTTTGATGGCATTCCAAGTATTATTATATGACAGGCGTGATGGCCTTGTGGTGAAAACATCTGCCTTCTGTGTGGAAGGTGCTGGGTTCGAATCCCAGTTATTGGCTTGTTCAGCTGTACTTGCTTTTGCTGCGACTGTTAAGTGAAAGACTGGGAAATAATTGTTAATAAAATGTGCTTGCTTTTGGTGTGACGTGCCGTGTCTCTGTTTGTGTTGTTGCCTTGTCATCTTCATGTAATTTATGCGTAAGTGTATATGAGTGTGCTTGAGTTGTTAATGCAAAAGAATGTGTATGAGTGCGCCTTGATTCACCTTGTGGTGAGATATGTGCGCGTTATAAATTCTCTTATTATTATTATTAATGCTGTGACATGATGTGTTGTTGTCCACAGCCAAGCACGTGGGTCAGGAGGATGCCCCCGACCAATACATGATCTCCCCCATCACCAACGAGAAGATCCCTGCTCACAAGGTGCAAGAACACATGAGGATAGGTACGTGGACACTGTGTTTGTTGATTGTTTTGTCTTGGGTCTCTTTTTGTCTCACCACGATTTGCACTCGTGCACTCGTGCACATAACTTAAGTGAAAGAAAAAAAATTGAGATGTTATATATGTATACTTTTGCTGAACACTTTGCGGGGATGAAAGTTCCCATCAGGAAATCCTGAGTTGAGACATACCTGAACATAACATGGCCATCTGAATCCCAAGCCATTTTTTGACTCACATGCGAAGCAAAAGTGAGTCTATGTACTCACCCGAGTCGTCCGTCCGTCCGTCCGGAAAACTTTAACGTTGGATATTTCTTGGACACTATTCAGTCTATCAGTACCAAATTTGGCAAGATGGTGTATGATGACAAGGCCCCAAAAAACATACATAGCATCTTGACCTTGCTTCAAGGTCAAGGTTGCAGGGGCCATAAATGTTGCCTAAAAACAGCTATTTTTCCCATTTTTTTCATTTTCTCTGAAGTTTTTGAGATTCAATACCTCACCTATATATGTTATATAGGGCAAAGTAAGCCCCATCTTTTGATACCAGTTTGGTTTACCTTGCTTCAAGGTCAAGGTCACAGGAGCTCTTCAAAGTTGGATTGTATACATATTTTGAAGTGACCTTGACCCTGAACTATGGAAGATAACTGTTTCAAACTTAAAAATTTTGTTGGGCACATGTTATGCTTTCATCATGAGACACATTTGGTCACATATGATCAAGGTCAAGGTCACTTTGACCCTTATGAAATGTGACCAAAATAAGGTAGTGAACCACTAAAAGTGACCATATCTCATGGTAGAAAGAGCCAATAAGCACCATGGTACTTCCTATGTCTTGAATTAACAGCTTTGTGTTGCATGACCTTGGATGACCTTGACCTTGGGTGGGTCAAGGTCACATGTATTTTGGTAGGAAACATGTGTAAAGCAGTTCTTAGTGTATGATGTCATTGCTAGGTTTAGTTATTTGACCTTGACCCTGAAGGTCAAGGTCATGTAAAGGTCAAGGTCAAGCATGTGAGTCGTATGGGCTTTGCCTTTCTTGTTTCTTATTTTGTAAACTCATACGTTTTATTCGTTACTCGGTTATTTTGAGACAGGTGTGGCCAAATTAATTTTTTTTTTAACTCGCCAGCCGGGCGAGTAACTTCAAGAAAGTCACTAGCCCGGCAGAAATTTTGCTGGCCCGGTACATACCACAGTTGATGTGAAGTGTTTATATGGCTTAAAAATCCGATATTACAACCAAAAGGGTCGCATTTGACCATCCCTGTTGAGATGAACTGTTGTATTTGTTCATAGAATTTGGCAGGGAAAAATCTAGGTCAGAATGTTGTACGTAAGCAGCTTTATTCTGCCCCTGTCTCATTCAGATGTTTGGTCTGAAAGTGTTATCAAAAGTCAGTGTCTGTAGGACATCTGTACGTTTGCCATGAGAAAATAACACCCGATACTTTACATCTTTTTTTGAGTATTAATAAAATGTGACATTTCAATTCTGATAAATTCTTCTTTTGGACCGCTGCAACAGTTCTAAATATTCCCAGGGCTTTGCAGGCAAACTTTATAGAAACCTGAAAATACCCAGCATGCTTCCCCCAAAATCGGCATATGCTGCCCGAATGGCGGGGTAAAAACGGTCATAAACGTAAACATCCACTCGTGCAAAAACATGAGTGAACATGGGAATTTCAGCCCATGAACGAGGAAGAAGAAGAGAGCAGGCAAACTTTGCCTGTAGCATTTTTGTAGCTGTACTTACCTGTGTTGTGTTCACCTGTACTTTGCTTGTAGTCTTTCTTACCTGTACTGACGTGTGTTGTGCTCACTGTGGCCAGGTTTGCTGGATCCCAAGTGGATGGAAGAGCGACAGCGCAATATGGAGGAGAAATCAAACAAGGAAGAGGTTTTGGCGCCAGGATCCGACATCGACGTCAGTCTCAAACAGCTGGCTGAAAGACGTACTGATATCTTTGGTATCGGTACAGAAGAAACTCAGATTGGTAAAAAGGTCAGTGTTGTTTCTTTTTTATGTTCTCTGTGTATGTTGTTGGACGTTTTAATTAAGGAACTATACTCTCTGTCTTCCATTTGTTTTGAATTTGCTGAGAATTTCTAATTGTTGCATGATCAAAATATGTATTGACAAGTTTGACCTTATTTGATGTTTCTAAGTATTGTGGCAGGTTTCACAGTATTGTGTTCAGCAATTTACTATTTACACACTCAAATTCTACAAAATAAATGTTGGCACACAATTCAAAGGACATGTTTTTCCAACAAAGTGAGTTTGTTACAACTAAAAACAGTAAAATTTTTTATAGTCCTGGTCCTTATTTATATCTAAAAACCAGGCGCAAAGCGGCATACCCTGAAAACGCAAAAAAAGCAATACGGTCATCCTATGCATGCATATAGCTCATATAGCCAAAACCGTTGAAGATAGAAAGACATTTATTGAACAAAAAATATGCCCCACATCATTCTTAACAAGTTTTGTTCTTGTATGTACATCAAAATATTGATTCTCAAATGAATGGTTTGAAAAAATACGACTTCCGGCAGACCTAGACCGTTTTGAAGGAAAAAACCGTCTTTTTTTTCAAACCATTCCATGGCCATCAATATTTTCATATACATGTAAGACCAAAACGTGTTAAGACTGGTGTTGTGCATCTAGTTTGTTCAATAAATGTCTTTCTATCTTCAATGGTTTTGGCTAGATGAGGTAACAAGAGAAGGATATGGGCATTGGAATTACGTCAACATTTCGAGCATTGTCACAGATGAAACATTTACTGCAGGGTGCTCCTGATTAACAAACCGAGAAAAACTGAAAATTATTGAAGAGAAGACATGTCTGAACAGTTTATAAAGAGACAAGTTTGCAATCATTTGTAAACACCATTATTGTATGGAGGAGTAACTGTTCCCCTACCCCCTAAGAAGGTATTTCTGTCCGTCAACCACGTGAGCGATCGCCACAAATCGAGGCATCACTCGCATTTCAGTTTGGACACACCGGCTGATTGCAAATGCACAGTACGTGTTTCGACACTGAAACGTGACGATTGAGCGTCAAAATAGTTTCTTAAAACAGTCGAAAATGGAGTTAAATGTGACTTTAACACTCAGTGGCGATCGCTAGAGTGGCGATTGTTACTAGACGGACACTAGAAAACCTCAGAAAATGTAATTACTTTGCGATTTTTTTAACTGAAAAACTGTTGCGGTCTTTTTCTGTCGAGCGCGAGCGTCAACGTAAAACAACGTGAGGTCACTTCCTCCCCAAACGGTTAGTTTTTGAATGAAAAGAAAAATGTGGCGATCGTTACATTGTTTAGACGGACAGGATCGCAACTTTGAAACTCGGGTCACCGTGCCTCGATCAAGGGCAAATTGACCTCGGCAACATTATAACTCACTTCAAGGGTGCACAAACTTGTATTTACAGTATACAAAATTAGGTAAACTTGTGTTTTTGTCCTGTGAAATCACAATTAGTTTCGATGCTCTTGATATCGCTATGCGGACGGACAGATCCGAATCCCCATACATTTTTTTTGCGGAGCTAGTATAAGTTAGAATTTGTGTTATGGATATCGATTGTTGTTGAAAAACAATCATTTCAATGTGTTCTGGCACTCTCAACCACCACAGCATTGATACTTGTGCATGTGTGTGTTGGAATTTAGTTCTTTGTTTAGTGATGCTGTGGCAAAAGTAAATTCATCCGTCCGTATTTTGACGATCGCCACCATTCACACGCACATAAATAAACACATTATAAAAAATTTCAACTTTTATTTTCAAAAAAGTATTTAAACAACAACTACTTTGCATGTTAATACAACAAATACAGCAGATTCTCACAGATATGGATTTAAAAGACTAAGCAAATCTGAGACTATCAAAATGGCCTAATACCATGAAACCTGCCTTGTACATTATGGGAGAACAGATCAGCCATCCGTTTTGCTTGATTGTGATGTTTGATTTTGCTCAGATTATGGATGTAGGTGTGCTTTGGGGAAATTGTAGTAAAAGTTTGGATTGACAGTAATACTTTTCTGACTTGAGACAAGGATATCGTTGGTAAACAATGTTAAAGATGAAACCTCCAGTGTTTTTCACAGCAGACAACTAGTAAGGTCCTTACATCGCAGGTACAATTTAGTTTATGAATGTGTGAAATGTGAACATAATTGGTCAGTATTTATTATGTTAATAGCTTTCACTGTATTACGTGTGTTGGTCAGCATATCTCATAGTGTATTGCATGTGTGATCAGATTGGGGAGGAAGACAAGCGAGCGACTAAAGTGGTGTGGGACGGACACACAGCATCCATGGAGAAAGTGTCCCAGCGTGCACGTGAAAATATCTCCATTGAGGACCAGATTGCCACCATTCATAAAACTAAGGGCCTCTTGTAAGTATCAGACATTAGGTTTTTACGCACATTTTCATTTGTAGTTGTTGATATGTGACCCTCCACCACGGAATGAGTCGCATGTCACCATTGCATGATTTTCATATTTTTACATTTTCCAAAAGAGTTTTTTTATGCTCTATCCAGTGGTGAAAACCGTTTTAGAAAAGAGCGAAAACTGTTTGAGTTATAAGCCTGTGACTAAGGTGACCCTCACACTGTTATCAGACACTCCCCGGACTTATATTAAGCCTAGCGCAGAACCGCGCGAGGTGACATGCGACTCATTTCGTGGTGGAGGGTCACATATAGTCTCGCTTCCTTTCGTTTATAGTCTCCAGAATCTTTTGTGTTCACAGATTTAGACATGACTGTTTGTTGTCAAAATTAAGAGAACTGAACAAAATCAGAAACAGATTGGTGATAAGAGAAGCCAAAGACCATAAGTTTCATTTAATGGGTGTGAATGGGTTTTTCTTTTTGTTGTTATACAACAAATCTGTTCAGTACTCCGTTTTCTTGGGATTTATACTATTATAACTATTATAAGGGTCACTGGCTAGAAGAAAAAAAACCCACCTATTTGTGTAGATGTGTATAGGCAGGTTTCACAATCTTCAATCACAGACTTCCTTTTTTTTCAACAAAATCAATCTTGACAGAGACCTTTGAAATAATGTTTTTATTAAAGCCTTACATCCTCCTGGATGGAATCAAGACAAAAACTTGTATGCAGACGCATTCTTGTCGACATAATGTGATATCTTGTTACAGTACTCATCAAACAAAGGGATAGACTTAAACAGAATTGGATAACCATTTATTCAAAGAATATTGTCCAGAGGCTTTAATAAATAAAGCAATAACAATGCAAGCAAAATATCATTTCCGAGCTCAGTGAAAAAAGCAGCAAATAAGGTCTAATTATGGGAATTCCGTTCTTCTGAACTGCTATTTCGCTGTGATGCACGTCATGAGCATACCTTCAAAAAGTAACAATGTTAATTGCACTCCATTTCTCTTCTTTTTTTTAAAGTAGAATCATTGACCAATGAAAATAAAACGATCTTGGAAAAAAAGTTGCATATTCTTAGAAATAAATACCTGAAAATGTAACCCTACCCTCTAAATGGTGACATCATGACAGCGAAAAAAATACCGAACAAGTCATGTGAAGCAATAATAAAACATTAAGTTGATTTGAAACTAAAAGATCAACATTGGAACCAGGGACGAGTTATTAACAATGCTAGTGAGATTTGGCTAGCCGAAAGCAGAAGACCGAGACGGGTTGCCTCTGCGATGCATATGAACAAAAAAGGCGATTTTTCTTATTTGAGCAGATTTTCACACTAAGCATGACATATCTGTTTATACATTGGGATCCTGGAAATCGAAAGGATACAATACAATAACTTTTGAATCTAATCAAAAGTGTTATTATTATTTGCAATTTTTAGAATGTTATGTAACAAATTTGATAATACAATTCTGAACTTACATAACTTGACGAAATGTAAAACAAGTCGCGTGAAGCGATATATAAACCTGTAGTCAATCTATAGGCATCAAATTGAAGGATAAACTCAAAAAAACAGTCATCGGCGAGACTAAATTCAGCTAGTCTCGGTTAACCATACCCGAAAACCGTCACGGATCACACTCGTCTCCGCGAAGCATACTCAACCTGTTTTCTTTAATTTTGAACGCTTTTTTTAAAGTAAACATTACATATGTATATATATTTTAAATCAGAAAAAGATAAGAAGTACAATGCAGTAATGTTTGAATCTGTAATGAAATATTTGTTATTGATGACAATTTTAATGAGCAAACTTATTCGCTTATTTTCAAGCTACCTAGCTCTAATGCAATACCAAAGTCCCGACTGAGTCAAAGATTACTTGACAGTTCCGCCCCAACTATCACAAAAACGCAAAAGACGTCCTCAAAGACTGTGGCAGAGTACCTTAACGCAGTCCTAGTATATCCACTACAGACTGAACTGTGGCATAGTACCTGGATGCAGTCCCAGTATATCCACTGCAGACTGAACTGTGGCATAGAACCTGGACGCAGTCCCAGTATATCCACTACAGACTGAACTGTGGCATAGTACCTTGACGCAGTCCCAGTATTTCCACTACAAACTGAACTGTGACATAGTACCTGGACGCTGTCCCAGTATATCCACTACAGACTGAACTGTGATATAGTACCTGGACGCTGTCCCAGTATATATCCACTACAGGCTGAACTGTGGCATAGTAATTGGACGCTGTGTCAGTATATCTACTACAGACTGAACTGTGGCATAGTCCCTGGACGCTGTCCCAGCCCACTGCAGACTGAACCTTAATTGGCACAAGAATCAGAGAGGAAGAGGTAACCTTAGCCAATGGTGAAAAGGTGGTTAACAACAACCAAGGGCTGTTCTCCTCTGATTCTGAGTCTTGCCATTTCCACTTGAACATCAGCGCACACTTTGATCTTTTTAAAAAAATCCAAGTTGAGGAGATGCAGACCATCGAGAGTGTTGGCCCTACTTAGGAGCAAGATGAGATCATTACACCCTAAAAGTGTGCACAGTTTTAGAGGTCTAGCTTGAAAAAACATCAGAGATAACCCCAACGTTAAGGTTTTTTGTCTACGGACATGGGGACGGACACATGTGAATCCTAATACTCACCATTACATAGGTGAGTCAAAAACACTGCCCTAAAGTTTGGCATTTGGAAAGTTAAAACAAGTCGCGTAAGGCGAAATTACTACATTTAGTCAAGCTGTGGAACTCACAGAATGAAACTGAACGCACTGCATTATTTCACAATGACCGTAGTACGCCGCTCGTGCAAAAGGCAGTGAAATTAACGAGCCTGTTTAGTGCGGTAGTGGTTGCGCTGTGCTGCATAGCACGCTTTTCTGTACGCTTCGTTTTAACTTTCTGAGCGTGTTTTTAATCCAAACATATCATCTATATCTATATAGGGCTTGTGTGTGTGTGTCTGTCTGTCTGTCTGTCACTTCGCGATGCACGGCCAAAGTTCTCGATGGATCTGCTTCAAATTTGGTGGGCATATTCAGGTAGACCCCGGACACAATCTGGTCGATGAAAATTTTCAACACGTGCTCTAAGCGCGGCGCGGTGAACCGATTTTGGTTTTTCTGTAGATCCATTTCCAGTAACTCTTCCTTATCTTCTCCAGTGTTTTGCGCGTTTATCTTCCTTCCTTTGTGTGGCGTCAATCACGTCAACACGTGCTCTAAGCTGGCGAAGCCGGCGAACCGCCACGCTGCATACTCCGTCTCGCGATCATCCTGGCGAAGCCCGTGCGAACCGCCACGCTGCATACTCCGTCTCGCGATCCACCCGACGAAGCGGGTAATCATCTAGTATCTATATGTTTTTGGAATCAGGAACCGACAAGGAATAAGATTAAAGTATTTTTAAATCGATTTCGTAAATTTTATTTTAATCATAATTTTTATATTTTTAATTTTCAGAGCTTGTTTTTAATCCGAATATAACATATTTATATGTTTTTGGAATCAGAAAATGATGAAGAATAAGATAAACGTAATTTAGGATCATTTTATAAAAAAAATAATTTTAATTACAATTTTCCGATTTTTAATGACCAAAGTCATTAATCAATTTTTAAGCCTCCAAGCTGAAATGCAATACCAAAGTCCGACCTTCGTCGAAGATTGCTTGGCCAAAATTTCAATCAATTTGATTAAAAAATGAGGGTGTGACAGTGCCGCCTCAACTTTTACAAAAAGCCGGATATGACGTCATCAAAGACATTTATCGAAAAAATGAAAAATAATATCTGAGGATATCATTCCCAGGAACTCTCATGTAAAATTTCATAAAAGATCGGTCCTATATGATCGTGACTGGCTGTCTTTCCAAGTTGGAACGTTTTCAATCTGCTGTCTGACGTCATCAAAGTGTTGAAAAACGTACGGCGATGTCTATAAAACTCTCACTTGACCACAACATTCACAATGCCGTGCATTCAAGGATTGAAAAAACCACTGGCATTGATCAGACACAGTCACTGAATGTTGTTATTTTACACATGAATCTGCTTAACATTTGGTAAGAAATGACCGTCAATCTAGTAGTGCCGGGCGGTCGTGAGAATTCAAGGTTTTCAGAGACAGACAGTAAATAACGTGTTCTGAAATAAACACATGCCAAAAAATTCTTTAGTCAGCCAGTTGATCATCTGCCTGACAACGGATAGGAAGTGTAAAATTGGTCGCATCATGACAATTTGCTGTGTATGGCGGTTATAACAGACGATTTGTCTGCAGGGCGGTCGTGAGAAAAAATGAGACGGACACCTTGACCGAGTGACAAAATGACCAAGCGCAAGTAGAATAAGCCGTAGTTAGCCTTTCAAAACCATTTCATGTCGTGATTTGATGGAAATTCCTACTTATTAAAAGCATTTTACGTCCAAACCTTTTGACAGCCATTCAAACTGAACAGATTTGTAATTAATGTTTTTGAGACGGACACATTTAGAAAAAAGACCGTTTACTTCGCATGCGATTGTATCGAATAAATATAAACACATTCATTGTTTTTTTTAATTAAGTGTGTTCATCTATCTCTGTTCTTTGGTTTCTAATGTACTTTTAACTGGATTTCTTTGTGTGTTTTTGTACTGGTGCCTTTGTTTATTGCAATGTGGCTAAAAAGGGAAATCGTGTCCGTCTCATTTCTCACGACCGACCTACCTCTTTCGCAGGTGGGGAATACAAACTTGACTTGAATTCGATCAAAGTTTATTTTTCATATGTAAATTCCGAGGACATTCGACATAAACCATTGAAAATTCACGACTAAACAAAACGAAACGTTTTATTTAATATGAAAGTCAGGGACATACCCGACTCTGAAGACTGTGAAACCTGTCTATACTGATTTAAACTTCCTTGAGATTGTCCTCTTTGCCCAGTACTTGATTGCTCACTTGAGGGATTGCATTAATGAGAAATTTCTAGTAATTTACATGACAAATTCTTGAAATACCGGAAATGAAATCGTCAACCGTTAATACATGTATACCGGTACACGTGTATTTGTTATGGTTGACCTGTTTCTTTCTGACAGATATAGCGCACTCACTGTGTTTTATACTGGTTTTGACTGGTTGGCATAATAAATTGAGAGGTTCAGAGCTGCCAACGTTTGAAGACAAATTGCTACGCTGTTACGTCAAGCTTAGAATTGCTATGCTCAAACAAATAATGACAAGCATACAACCGTTTGCTCTTTCTTGCGATTCCTGGTACTCAATTCTGATTCTCACTCCGTTGTCCACACGGAAAAGTGTCACTGCAGACACTCTCTGTTGGCAATTATGTTTCTTTTTTTCTAACCTAACTGCTAAAAAAAAGTATATATTCTTGCGTAAAATAGCGTAAATATGGGTGTGCGAAAAAAATTTCTATACCCAAACACCAATTCCTATGCTAAAAAGTAATTAAAAAAATAGTAAATTGCTACACTTAAGATTTCACAAGCGTTGGTAGGTCTCAATACTAGTTGTAATAATTGCTAATGTAATCACTGCACTTCTCTGTACAGACCCGACGAAGAGAAAGAGAAGATTGGCCCTGCCATGCCCAAAGGAGCTCCTCCCCCACCCCCACCCTCTTCCATGGCCCCCCAACCACCCCCACCCCCCAAGCCCGGCCCTCCCCCTCCCCCCATGTCCAGGCCCCCTGTGCCCCCCATGCAGCAAATGCAGCCCCGCCCCCCGATGGGCATGCCAGGCATGATCATGATGCAGGGGCCGCCCATGGGCCCTCCGATGGGCATGAATCCTATGATGGGTGGGTGCACAATGTGTGTGTGTGTGCAAAATTGATTGGAGTGAATGTTTGTGTTGCTACAGTAGAGTTCTCTCCCCATGCTTTTTCACAGATTTTCTTTTCATACTTAGGCGTACTCATGATTAGCTGCATTTATTCAGAAGATAACAGCAATTTTAGTACTTCTCACCTTAAAGTCTCTTGTTCATTATCTCAGTATCTGCACGTAATTTATATGAATCAGAGGTCAGCAAATGCACAGTGTTTTCTGTCTGTGATAAGGTTGTTTTTTTTTGCGTCAAGTCCGATAGCACTGTTGCAAGGGAGAGTACCCCTGTTTGTCATTAATAAATTATGTAACTGAGTTTTTCCCCTTAGACTGTAAAGGGACATGTTGCTTTAGGTTTTCATTGGACAGAAAATTGTTGCAATTTTAACGAGTTTTTACTTTTTCAGATTCTTGATTAGCAGTAATGTACACATATTCATGTGTATTATGCTTTTAACTTAAAAAAACAAACCACCCAACAACAAAGTATGCAAGAACAAATTCAATTCCAACCTGATAGTCATCGTTAATACATTCGCTGCTCTGCATGCATTATGCTGTTCATTTTTCTTTAAAAAAAAAAAGTATGAAAGAATAATTTTCATTCACACCTGATTCTCATAGTTACTGTACATGTATTTGCTGCTCTGCAGCTGTAGTTATAATTCACGTCATTCGAACAGTCAGATAATTCTATACCTGCGATTGTCAGTGCGCCACATGAACCCAGGCATGCAGCAGATGAGACAAATGCATCCTCAAATGGGGATGGGCCCAGGCCCTGGCATGGGAGGTCCCCCTGGGCCGCCTCACCGCCAAGGCCCCCCCGACCAGTCTCAGGATGAACCGCCCAGCAAGAAACAGAAGACAGAGGACAACCTCATCCCGGAGGAGATCTTCTTGCAGAGACACAAGGTTGGTGGTGGCGTTCTGTGCAAGCTTTGGTACACAAAGTGTTTGTGTGTGTGTGGGTGGGTGGGTGGGTGGGTGCTTGTGTGTCTGTGTCTGTGTCTGTGTGTGTGCATGCATGTGAGTGTGTGCCTTTACGTGTGTGTGTGTGTGTGTGTGTGTGTGTGTGTGTGCCTTTACGTTTGTGTGTGTGTGTGTGTGTGTGTGTGTGTGTGTGTGTGTGTGTGTGTGTGTGTGTGTGTGTGTGTGTGTGTGTGCGTGCATGTGAGTGTGTGCCTTTACGTTTGTGTGTGTGTGTGCGCGTGCGCGTGCATGTGAGTGTGTGCCTTTACGTTTGTGTGTGTGTGTGTGTGTGTGTGTGTGTGTGTGTGTGTGTGTGTTTTATAAAGGGTACTGTGAACAGAGTGGCTGATTGTCTGGAGTACATCTGATGGTTTTTTTAATATTATTTTTTGTATGGGTAGGGATCTGTCATGGTGTTGAAATGCAAAATTCCTGTTTTGGCTACTGTTAAACCTTCGTATTTTGTTCTGTGTCTAAATATCTGACCTTGTTTCCGTTGTGAAATCAGAATCCAGTGGCAGTCAAAGTGGCGGTGCCAAAGGTCTCGGACAAACCGGAATGGAGCCTGAACGGACAGATGCTGGAATTCACTCTGCCGCTGACAGACACGGTCAGTACACAAGTGTTTTTGGGAAGTGATAACTATGTTGTGGAAGAAGTGCAGAAGATGACAAGATAATTGTGTGTGTGTGTGTGTGTGTACATGTGTGTGTGTGCATGTATTTCAGATCTTATTACATGAGAAGCTGTTAATTTTAGATTTTTTGAATAACAATTAGTTTATTTTATGTAGTTTAACATAAGAATGTGTTTGTTTCAGATCTCTGTGCTGAAGGCCAAGTTGAACGAGACGCTGAACATGCCGGCTGGAAAACAGAAGCTGCAGTACGAGGTCAGTACCACTACCGCAAGACTGTGTGATCACTCTCTTTTTTTGGCCTTCTCTTTTTAAAACAAAACCAGAAATCTGTACTTTTGGGCAATGTGAGGCATATTTGAAAGGGGTTTCACTTGCAGACTCAGTGATCAGTGTCTCGTTGACTCACCTGAGCAATCAGGAGAATCTTAGTAATGAGCTGTGTTGGACCATCCTGATGGCCCCCCCCAAAACTTAAGGTAGCGGTTTTCTTGGATGCTATTGAAGTTTTACCTTTGAAAATTTACACACTGCTAGGTTTTGATAACCTCCAGATATGATGCGAGTTTGGTTGACCATTGGTGAACCGGTCTCTGGTTAACCGATTTTTCAAGAGTACCGCTGCCTATAATTATTATGTTTAGTTTTTGTGCAGTGTGGGTTGATAGTAACTGTTAGCAAAAGAAGACCAGAGAGGTAGGAAAGGGATGGAGAGGTGATTTTCTTTACACGTGCAAGATACGCATTGACCGGCATGGGTGAAACTTTTCCGCCTTAGGGTGGAAATCCGCCAAATGAAATTGGTCAAATAAGGAATTCCTTATTTTGAAAATCTTAAAAAAACACAATTTTTTTTTTTTTCGCCGGCGATCCGATCCGTATTTTCTCTAACACACTGACATCGCTGAATCTTTGTTTCACTGAGCGCGCGAATTATCGGACTACAGCTTGGCATTTCTTACCATTGTTTACTGTGCAAATGTGTGTGTTTGAGATACCAGGAGAGGCCTACTTTTACCCTTAAAAAGCCTGATTTTTCGTTTTCTTCCGGGGGGCTTCACCCCCCTGGACCCCCTAGCAGGGCCCCGGCCTCATTTTCCTTATTTTCAATTCTGATCAGTTTCACCCATGTTGACATTTTGTATCCTGTAGGTAAGATAACATCCTTGTTTACCTATGGACTCATGCAGTTTTGAACTTAATGGACAGATTGTTTGAGAACTTTGCCTTCTATTTGCAGGGTATCTTCGTGAAAGACTCCAACACTCTGGCTTTCTACAATGTCCTCAACGGTGCAACAGTTCATCTGCAGATGAAGGAGAGAGGAGGGAGGAAGAAGTAACAGCAGTGCATTCCTTAGAAGAGCAATTCTGTCTGATAAAAAACTACCCATGTTGTTCATTTTTGAAAATGCACTGGCAGAGTTGCAGCAGCGCATTCCTCAGAAGAAAAATTCTGTCGGATGAAAAACTACCCACGTTGTTCACCTTTTAACATTGTTTTACTTTTAGTGTGTCTTTGCTAGCTGACTCGGAAAACGTGGATTATACTGTGCACCAAGTGAACACTGGCTGCAACAAGTTTTTTAATTTGTGTTGCAGCAGAATTGTAAGACGTTTTGAAAAGCTTACAGATGTGGAGTATAGGTCTGCCCAGTACAGTTGTTTGAAAATGTTGTTTTAATTCCTGTTGCAGCAGAGACGTTAAGACAGATTGAAAATATGTCCGATTTAGAAAATGGATCAGGCATGGGAATTGTCCGCCGAAAGGCAAATTTCCGCCGATTTTTTGTTGTTGTTCCGCCGAAAAAGCTTCAGTGTCCGCCGAAAAAATAAGTGGGGGAGGCAAAAATGGTTCTGAAAACTGAATTTAATGGCAAACTTGGAGCTCAGATGACACCAAATTGCACAATTTGGGATCTTTGGAGAAATTTTTTCGGGGGGGGGGGGGGGGGGGCATGCCCCCAGAACTCCCCTAGTAAGGCGCCGTCGACTTTAAGCTTACTTACAAATGTTCAGTCTTTTTTTACTTTTTTCAATTCCCATGCCTGATGGATAGATGTCTAATAAGGACAATGAAAAGATGTCCAAGATGGACAATGTCTGATAAGGAAAAGGTGTCCGATTTGGAAAATAAAGATGTTTGATAGTACACTTCACAGATTTTCATGTGGATGCAGCTGTTATCAGATCTAGTGGAAGTACACATTGGATGATATTTGAGGTTTTTTTTTTCTGGGGGGGGGGGGGGGGGGGGGTGTGGTGTCTTACATTTTTCAATCTTACCTTGTGTTTGGTAAAATTGCTGTTCTTTCATGTTTTGTCATGGATAGACAGAAGTATTTTATAAATTTTGTGTAAAGTGGATTGGTATTGTTTGTTTTTATTTTTGAATCGGTGTGTGTGAATTTGCATAATCTATGCCAGTGTTGTGCATGCGTGCGTGTGTATGTATGTGTCTGTTTGTGCGTGTATTTGTGTGTGTGTGTGTTTATTCAAGTGGAGATAAATCCACCTTCAAAAGTGTCAACAGCGAATATCAAAAGTAACCAACATTTTTTTTTACAAGACTCATTTATTTCAACATCAATGATTTATATAATTATACATAGGACCTTCATGTAAGTAATATGTACAATACCAATATTTTATCAACCACACATCAAGTACACTCGGCACACTTTTCATTTAGAATAAATTAAAACACGCTTCTAATTACTATTTCATTATCAAAAAAACTTTTTTTTGTGTAAGTTCGTCAGCATGTAGAAACCACAGGCGCTTTGAACAGAAACAGGTTGTTTCATCAATCATGAAACTGAAGACCTTGCATTGAAGGTCTTGGATGAAACCATGATTCATATTATGACACATAGCACATACGCTGTTATACTCCATCACGCTCTTGCATTACGGACGCTGATATTATATTTTGTTCCAAACACCTGTGACCAGACAATTTTGATATGCACACCTGTTGCCCTACCGCAAAGACTACAAAGCACACTTTATTTACACATCTCACACTACAAACAAATCCTAGCACTCTACTACAAAGTACTTGACGTTTTTTCTGAAAAAATTCAGCGTAACAATATTTCATACATATGTATAATTATTGATAAGGATGAGCACGCAAAAGGAGTAGAAGAAAACGCAAGAACACACGATGTAATTTTGCAAATAGAAGATGATATTCAAACCTGATTCAAAGCTACTCGGACTCAAACTTGCATCTGTTTTTCGTAATACAAGGATAAAGGCTTGCACAAAAGGAAAGAAAAAAGATGTTTAAATGCCAATCAGAAGAAGAACGTTAACCTAGCATCTGCTTTTCGAAAGTTGTTTGCCAGGAATAATGACTTGCACGAAAGAAAACGGCAAAAAAGTATAAGTAGAAATCAACAAAGACAAGAAAGTGAACCCAACAAAACAACACAAATTAAACAGCTTGCTTGAAGACAAGGGGTCAAAAGAAATGAAAACAACGATTCAGTGATAGCCAAAGGCTTGGTCTATAAAACGTACCTGCAAATACATTGTACGTAACGCGTGTGTGTGTGTGTGTGTGTGTGTGTGTGTGTGTGAAAATGAAATCTGGGAATACAATAACAACAACCACAAAACAACAAATAAAAAACTTAACACAATGCAAAATAAGAACCGTCACTCACAAGAAACTGATCACACGTCTTTGTACGAACGAAATAAAAATAAGAAATATTTGTTTCCCACGTTTGTGATGACAGAAAGCACAGGCCTATCATCTTATAATGCACTTGTGCACAGAGTGACTTCATTCACAAACAATCATCGATTTCAGTAACTCTTCCATTCTGTAGCACTTGGCACTACTTCGTCAACAAACCAACAAACACCGCATTACTCCATGTCAGGAAACGGGAAAGCGACGTGTGTATTTAGTAGCACTCCCACTGTCAGGGCACTAGACAGCGAAGTCGAACGAGAAGACGTCCTGTCTAGTTAAAGCACCCTTAAGAAACAGACTTAATCGTAAACCAAAAGAACATCAGACTGCCTTGCAGAACAAAAGTACCTCAAAAAGTGTCTTGTAAAACATAAGTAAACCAGGTGTCTTGTAAAACATAAGAACATCAGACTGTTTTGTAAAACAAAAGAACATCAGGCTGTCTTGTAAAACATAAGTAAACCAGAGTGTCTTGTAAAACAAAAGTAAACCAGACTGTCTTGTAAAACATAAGAACATCAGACTGTTTTGTAAAACAAAAGAACGTCAGGCTGTCTTGTAAACATAAGTAAACCAGAGTGCCTTATAAAACAAAAGAACGTCAAACTGTCTCGTAAAACAAAAGAACGTCAGACTGCATGTCTTGTAAAACAAAAGTAATCAGACTGTCTTGTAAAAGTACATAACTGAGACTGTCTTGTAAAAGAAAAGAACATCATACTGTTTTGTAAAAGAAAAGAACATCATACTGTCTTGTACAAGAAAAGAACATCATACTGTCGCGTAAAATAAAAGAACATCAAACTGTCTTGTTAAACAAATGAACATCATACTGTGGCGTAAAACAAAAGAACATCATACTGTCGCGTAAAACAAAAGAACATCAAACTGTCTTGTAAAAGAAAAGAACATCATACTGTCTTGTAAAAGAAAAGAACATCGTACTGTCTTGTAAAAGAAAAGAACATCATACTGTCGCGTAAAACAAAAGAACATCATACTGTCTTGTAAAACAAAAGAACATCATACTGTCTTGTAAAACAAAAGAACATCAAACTGTCTTGTAAAACAAAAGAACATCATACTGTCTTGTAAAACAAAAGAACATCATACTGTCGCGTAAAACAAAAGAACATCAAACTGTCGTGTAAAAGAAAAGAACATCATACATGTACTGTCTTGTAAAACAAAAGGACATCATACTGTCTTGTAAAACAAAAGAACATCATCCTGTCTTGTAAAACAAAAGAACATCATACTTTCTTGTAAAACAAAAGAACATCGTACTGTCCTGTAAAACAAAACAACATCATCCTGTCTTGTAAAAGAAAAGAACATCACACTGTCTTGTAAAACAAAAGAACATCAAACTGTCTTGTAAAACAAAAGAACATCAAACTGTCTTGTAAAACAAAAGAACATCAAACTGACTTGTAAAAGAAAAGAACATCATACTGTCTTGTAAAACAAAAGAACATCATACTGTCCTGTAAAAGAAAAGAACATCATACTGTCGCGTACAGCAAATGCTTATAAGACTATCTCTTCCAAATTAAAAAAACAAAACAAAAAACAAAACGAAACGCACGCACGGTATTTTCAATCTCAGTTAATGTTTAGCCGTTCATACACTAATAGCTTGTAATCTAGCCTTTGAGTGACAATTGAACTGCGTTGGTAAGGCTATCATACTCGTATTGTTTCTCTCCTTTTATTATTAAGACTTAACAAGCAGTTATGTTGATAACACATTGTATATGTATTTGGAAAAAAACCCAAAGCAAAGACAGACAGCGACATTTGAAGTGTCTCACTGTGCATGCTTTGATTCTGAGCACGTGATCAATAACTGCAAGAACATGCAAATCAGCCACACAAAAACCCCGAAAACCCCCACCCACACACAGTATATCGTTATTCGCACAATGTGTTGGCATTTTATGATTGCTCTTAGCGCCATCCTTGTACAATATATTGTTATTCGCACACTGTGTTGGCATTTTATGATCTGTCGAAGCAATTACTTATTTATTCATATTGGTCACTCCTAGTTTTCCCAGGGTCTATATTCTCTGGATGTCAGTGACATTTTCCTTCTCTCGCAGGATATATCAAACACGTCTTTAACCTTTTTTGTACTTTCTCTCG
>NC_090257.1:33700803-33703303 GCF_037325665.1 Littorina saxatilis
CACACACATACACCACGACCCTCGTCTCGATTCCCCCCTCTACGTTAAAACATTTAGTCAAAACTTGACTAAATGTAAAAACCAACAAAAACACACACACAAAACAAAAAACCCAGTTTGCCATCTCAGATCTAGCCAGGCTTATTCTACATAGGGTAAGATCATCCCTCGACTTGGACTCATACCAAAATTAAATCAACATCCTGTCTGTTTCCTGTGCAGAGTGACCATTTCTTGATGGATCTATGTCACGAAACCACTCGTGTCCATTGAAGTACAGTTCGGACAACAGTGTTGTACAGGGTGACCCAAAAAAAAGAGTACCCAAACAAAACGTCATAAATTGAACAAAAATAAAGCAATCTTCATAAAATTTATTTACACACACAAGTAGCCTCTGCATGATTTGCACAGAAAATTTTAGCGTTCTAGCTTGTCTTTCAGGAAAGTTATGCTCATTCTACAGAACATGCTCCAAATGGCCTCCCTCGGATTTAAATCCCCCAGATTTCTATCTTTGGGGGTTCCTGAAAGACAACGACTACAGGAACAACCCACAGACAATCACAGAACTCAAGAAAGCCATCACAACTACCATTCGCGGAATCTCGCAACAGGAGTGTGTGCGGGTGATTGATAACTTTGCGCGGCGAGTTCAAGTTTGCCTGCAGCGGCGCAGAGGCCATTTGGGGCATGTTCTGTAGAATGAGCATAACTTTCCTGAAAGACAAGCTAGAACGCTAAAATTTTCTGTGCAAATCATGCAGAGGCTACTTGTGTGTGTAAATAAATTTTATGAAAATTGCTTTATTTTTGTTCAATTCATGACGTTTTGTTTGGGTACTCTTTTTTTTGGGTCACCCTGTATTTCGTAAACGTAAAAACAAAGCGGCAAATTAAGACAACAAAATCATTTCAATAGCTCCAACCTTAGCGCCCATCGTGTCTTGAAAGGAGAAATATAACTGGCATATAACAGCTCATTGCTTATACTGAAAAAAAAAGTATTTTTTTATTTTCAGAGTACCACAAGATAACATGTAAATACAACCACACTGAACATTTCAATTGTAAAACAGAACGTAGTTCAAACAGTATTGCCTTTTGTCGCGAAATAACAACCTTTCTTTTGCAACAAACAAAAAACACACACAAAAAAATAAAAAATAAAGTCAAGAGATATTATTTTGTTTATAGAGCAACAAACTCGGACACGCTTTATTTTACACGGCGTTCAAACAAAAGACAAATTAATCTATTGCAGCAGCTAGTTAGGCGTACGAAGCGATGAGTTTATTTGACGCTGTGGACTTTCATTTATTATTTGTGTCAACAAGATTTGCAAGGCTCACACTCGCATAATTATCCCATCGGCGTAACGAACAGAACTGCTGATTTCTGCTTGGATGTAGAACAACAATATGAAAATGCATGTCTATTTCAAGACTCTAGTAAGTAAGGACATGATTACTTGCAACTGATAGTAATAAGCCAATCTAACAAGAGAAAAACGTACATTCTCTTGCAGTTGTCAAACAAAAATTCAAATAGATATAATTCGAAAAGGGAGAGCACTCTCTCTCGTTATGGCCTCACCACACAGTTTCAAAGTCAAAGCGTTTTTCAAAATTAGATTTGCTAAAATACCTTGGCCATCGTGTTTTTGTTGTTGTTGTGCTTTGCTAAACTGGAAAAGATCTACTAATATAAGCCAATATTGAAAAATGGATTGAAATATAACCTTGTAAGCCTCGCCTTCCAGAAGGCCGTATCTTGTACATGAACAAAGAACGGATGATAGGGTCGTCTGTTAGATAACTCTGTATTATTTCACAAGAGAGAAAACAACTATTGCCTATTGGCCACTGTGTCGCTTGTATGGCCTTCAAACGATGCATAAGTTCGTGAAAGCGTCATGGCATACAAGACGAAATGCAGTATCACTCTTCTTTACCCGAAGCAGACAATCTCCTTCTGGTACACACAATTTAACAAATAAGTTGACTACAACCTTTCAATAAGTAACGTATGACAGTGTTGCTTATGTTTTCTACGCTGCCGGCTAACCGCTATACAATGGTGATGGCGTTGTTTGCGGAACTGCCCCCCGTACCGGTTCCAGAGCTCCCCCCTTCCCTCCCTGCCAGGGGGGCCTTGTTAATCACCGAGTACAGTCCCGTGTCCGCTGCCTCGCTCATGCCCGGACCCCCCCGGGGGTGATACCCCCCGCCCAGCCGGGAGCCCTTGCCCAGCGAGTTGACGTTGTTGCCGAAAGTGTTCATAGCGACGGGCGCGTGCGTACCCGGGTAGGGGGGCAGGGCGGAGGTAGAGTTGTGGGGGTGGGGGTGGGGGTGGGGCTGGGGTAGTGCACTTGCGGGCGGTGGAGGGGGGAGGTGTTGTGCGTGGGGACGGGGGCGTAGTTGCAGGAGCTGGCGGTATCGAGGGTGGAGGAGCGAGAGAGGGTGCCGCTAGGAGTCTTCCTCCCGTTCTGAGGGGGGCT
>NC_090257.1:33713303-33720803 GCF_037325665.1 Littorina saxatilis
TGAGATCTCTAACGTCTTACGATCAAATATTATGGCTATGGGGAAAGCTTCACATTTTACCCATTCTAAGACCTTGTTTTCTCAGATTTTCTGTTCATAACCTCTGTAAATTTACTCTCGTTTTAAGACTCCCTCCTTTTGAAGACTTGAATTTCTTAGGTTTTTTTTTTGGAGGTCTTAAAAGTCAGATTCCACTCTATCTGAACACAATCGGGCCTATATGAACTCAGCGTAAACCACGGCCTACAAAACACACAGACTACATTTTCAGCTTCCTCCCCCCCATACCCCATTCACAAGACAGCGCCTAAAGTAGAAGACGAAGTAGAAGAAAAA
Organism: Littorina saxatilis; assembly: GCF_037325665.1. Lineage (NCBI taxonomy): Eukaryota > Metazoa > Mollusca > Gastropoda > Littorinimorpha > Littorinidae > Littorina > Littorina saxatilis. The sequence continues at coordinate 33,713,640 of NC_090257.1, forward strand.
AAAGGAGAACAACATGAGAAGGTATAGGTCCCTCTGGGAACAGCAAACGATCGTAAGTCCTTTATTTCATGAAAATACAGAGGAGAGAGCAAGGAGAGCAATAAATAACACAAGAAAAGTTAAAAATTTTTTTTTACAAAAAACCTGGGGGAGGGAGAAAAGTCAAAATAAGAACGCCTTCGATCGTCTAAGGTAGCCTCACTTCTCCTAAAGAATTGCATTGTGATTGATACCGAAAGATGTATTCACAAATAGTTGTTCCCCATCTACCACTACCAAGGGAGAGAACTATCGACCCACAAAACGCCTTGCTCCGCTGATGTAGCCAAAGTCTCGTAAAACTTGCAGGAAAAGGATTTGAATCCGACATCTATATACTGTTATTAAATGTCTATTCAAGTTAATAGCTTTCCGAGCATGATGCAATACATTATACTGCATGGCGTGTGGATATTTCCCTTGTGCATTGCAACTTTAGCACAAAACAAATTACTGCATCCAAGCAAAAACATTCATTTCTGTTGCATTTCATTCAACATTTCTATGCCATTAAAGAAACTCAACTTGGCTATCTGGCACACTTTTCAGATCAAAGATTTCTGTTAGACCTACAGATCGTCACGTGACCGCCGCCCAAATAAGGATACCCCCAAAATCGACCTGACAAAAATTTTAGGTAACAATTTAAATATCAATGAAAATTTAGAATAGGCACAAATTGAAATTTTTTTCAAACGATGAGAAAGTCAAATCAATTATCTATTGGTGGTTGCAATGGGATATGTATCGATTATGACTAAAACTCAATTTTAGGCGACTGACCGAGAGTAAAAAGGAGTGCATGTGTGTGTGCGTTTAATCGTGAAAAAGAAGAGCGGCATTCTAACTAAAATGAATCTCTACATACATATTATTTGTAATTTTGAGCAAAAACAGACATTTGACACTGACATCTCAACAGGCATTGTTCATCTCGGGCCGGTAGTGCGGTATCGGAGAACAGTGACTGTCTCGATCCATGTCGAATATTATATTTTGCTAAAACAAACAACCCAAATAACAAATAACCTATAATTCTGCATGACACACGCATGCTGTTATGCACTGTAACCATCAGATCAAACAACGACTCCCTTCGACTTATGACGGAAATCTACTGAACTAATCAGAACCACACGCCAATAAAGTACACAAAATGCAATTACGATACATCTGTCTTCTTTGTACTCAGAAAACAGTTTACCCCCCCCCCCCAGTGTTTTATGTTGTACAGGGCTAGAGATGCCCGAGCCGTATACAGTGCACGCACGTGCGTGTATAACTCCATATGTAGCCCATATCTTTGGACACTCATGACCGATTCTGACAGACCAAGAGCAGTGCAGGCTTTACAATAGTCGAGAATCAGTTTTGGCACTACCTTCTTTTTACGGGCAACAAGTGTTCCAAGAGCAGTAGAGGACATCCATTTCCAGACTTATCCGTTTCTGCGAATTTTCTTGGCATTTTATCGGATAGCAAATGGGCCAACTAACTTTTAATGCTTTTGGAAAATGTACAATGCGCAAAGTAAGCATGTCCAGAACATCTCTATCCCCCTCCTCTCTCTCTCTCTCTCTCTCTCTCTCTCTCTCTCTCTCTCTCTCTCTCTCTCTCTCTCTCTCTCTCTTTCTGTTGTGCTGTTAGATAACAAGTTGCACCAAAAATATTGCACCCCAGACCATACGACCATTTACCATTTGAGCAAGTGTTCTGCATGTCTCATGCAGAAGAAAATAGTGTGGTGCTAGATAATAATCCTTACAATCACCAGCTTATTCTTTACACACACGTTTGCTAGGCCAGACCACTGCGGTCTATTATTATAAATGAAGCGTCCTCATGATTAAATAACCTGACCAAAATTCAAAAGATCAGGCCTCACATGTACAATTTATCTTGCGTAAAGAATGTCATTAATTGAGCAATGTCGACTTATCGTGTGGGAATTTTGTAGAATTAATTCATTAAGTTCAATTAATAAAACATTCCCGTCCTTCGAAGAAAGAAGCCCACGCACGCACGCACACACGCACTCACGCACGCACGCACGCACGCACGCACGTGAGAAAGAACAACCAAGTTTGAAAACAACAACAACTCGTCTTTTGGTCTTTCTGGCTTAATACAGGAAACCATTACTGAGACAACCATACAATCGTACCAGAAACGGTCAAATTTGACGGAATCACTACATGGCAAAACCGTCCAGTTAGCAAGCTGCAAGTACAATGTATTTTTCTCTCATAATTTCAAAAGGACTAGGGAAAAAAACAGAAAAGATAAAGCACTTGTGTGTTATTTTCTTCTGCGCTGTTGACCATTAGATTATAACCAGACGCACAGACAACAATATGAATGTTTCTGATGCTAGATTCCCAAAATAGGAGACCGCTTTTCTAAAATGCACTCCAGTCAGATTTATAACAAACCGAACCAACAACGATACAAGTTTCTGAAACAATAAATCACACGGCAAGAAAAATACACGCGTCGTCTTCTAAACATTCCCCTTTTGTACGGGGGTCCAATCAGATCGAAAACTGTACCAATAACTGGGTAAGGCGCACAATAACTGTATAGGACGCACGTACCGCACAGAAAGAGAAAGAGAGAGAGAGAGAGAGAGAGAGAGAGAGAGAGAGAGAGAGAGAGAGAGAGAGAGAGAGAGAGAGAGAGAGAGAGAGAGAGAGGGGGGGAGAGAAGAAAAAAAATCAATGGGAACCGACTCCCCTCCCCATCGTCTAGCATAGAGACGCTGAGACGAAATGAAGGCCAATTCGTGTTCCCCTGAGAGAGATTAGATCAGGTATGAATAGGACATTACTACCCCCCGCTTCATACCTCCCTCCCCCACCACCTAGCCCTTAAGACTAAACCCCCCTAAAGCTCCTTCCGCATAAAACCGCGCCTTATAGGCGAGGAGAGGTTTTAGAGGTAGGGCGTCAAGCGTGCTCATGCGAGTTGTCTTTAATCAAGGCAGCTCCCAAAACAAGGGCGATAAAGTTTTATTTTGAGGGAGATTTGTGCGGTGTGACAATCGCCCCCTTTCTCTCTAATGCCCACGCGTTCCGACGTGGCAGGAAATTCGAGCGTGCTGGGAGAAGAGACCACGAACTCGGTTTTTCCAAGACCATTTATCCTGGACCGCCAACTAGCTCTCTCTCCGCTCTTTCTCTCTATTACGAGGTAGCGGCCTCTCGCATTTAGGAACCTACGCTTACATGGCCTTTCAGAAATCAGGGGGATGTCATATCTGGTGTCGACTGTAAACATGGACGAAGTTGCCGAGGTAAGTTCTGAAAATGCTAAAATAAACTCAGCTAAAGTGCATATGGAACATGTTTTTCGATGAGTTTTGTTAAGTTTAGTTTGGAGTTTTGGAAAATCCAGTTCATTGTCACCTCCCATTGTCACAAATAACTGGAGCGTGCTTCCTTTTCGCTGTCTTCGAATCGCTGGCCTTTCAAACCGGACGCTAAGCGCCCCTGAAAGTCGAGCGTCGTAACCCCGAAGGGTCACGTGACGAGTTGGCGGTCCAGGCTATTTGGTCTATGTTTTGAGGGAGATTTGTGCAGTGTGACAATCGCCCCCTTTCTCTCTAATGCCCACGTGTTCCGACGTGGCAGGAAATTCGAGCATGCTGGGAGAAGAGACCACGAACTCGGTTTTTCGTGGCTTTTAAAGCGGCTATGGCTCCATCTCCCCAAAAAGGAAAAGCCTTCTGTTTTCAGGCATTTGAATGAATAATCGGTATGACGTATACTTGGTATTCTCCAAATGCCCAAAATAGATTGACCTTCTATTTTCAATCAATCAATCACAATGAAGCTTATATAGCGCGTATTCCGTGGGTACAGTTCTAAGCGCTTGTCGAAGAGTTGTCAACACAGGACTAACAAAGAAACTAACATCTACAGACGGACACGAACCCTATCACACACTAGCAAACCCTGATAAACATACAACAAACAACTGTTTAACAACAATGTACACATCAATAGCTAGGTCCAAACAAAATAATATTAAACACAAAGAAAACACCTCTCACAGAGAACAGCACAAGAATGTCTTTTGGGGCACAACACATCACGTCAAACATGAAAGTCGCAGCCAGCTACGGGAAGAACTGAGTCTTCAACCTACTCTTGAACGCGTCAAGAGAGGGGCTCTGGCGAAGCTCAAGCGGCAGGGAGTTCCAGATGGAGGGGCCCGCGGAGGGAAATGCACGCTGACCAGCAGATGCGAGTTTCGAGCGAGGGATGTGAAGACGGAGTGGGTCAGCAGCAGAACGAAGGGGACGGTCGGAGGGCTGGGTGTACAGGTCCAGGGAGGATTGAAGGTACTCGGGAGCAGAGTCGTTGAGACACTTGTAGACCAGAGTGGACAGTTTGTAGGAGATTCGGGTGTTGACAGGGAGCCAGTGCAAGGAGCGAAGTAGGGGGGTGATGTGGTCTCGCTTCGTCTTCCTCAACGTCAGCCTGGCAGCAGCGTTCTGGATTCGTTGTAGGCCATGAATGGATGAGGCGGGGAGGCCAGCCAGAAGGGAGTTGCAGTAGTCCAGACGACTGAAGATGAGGGAGACAACCAGCTTGACACAGGCGTCGTGGGTGAGGTAGCGACGGATTTTTAGGCCTAAGAGAGAATGACGGGTATTCCTCAAATGCCCTGCAAGGCCAGGAATCGTCCTCTGTTTTTGTAAACATTTAAAGAATAAGTGGTATTCACTGTACCTTATTCACGACAACCATACCTTAGTTGACTCACCCATGTTTCACAAACCTGGCGGACAAATTAACGAATGTCAGTGGTGTAAATATAGACGCAAAATTGTATTGTGTTTTTCTAAAACGGAAAACATGATATTTCTTGTATCTTACCCGTGGCAGATACATGCGTCGGTTTCATCCGTGCCAAGAAAATCGGTCGGAAAACGGGGGGTGTCGTTGTTGGGAGGGGTCGTTATGGGACGTTTTACTGTTCACCATAGTTTATTCGAATAGTCTCCATTTCGTAAGTAAGATAATGGTAAAGCAGTCGAATGACAACGGCGTAATCACAAGACATAGCGTCTAAAGTCTCCATCTGCTGCCGTTATGCTTTTGTGCCAATAAGTAGGTCCCGAAAGCCTATTCCTGTATAACTATGCAGGTTTGGCCATTCTGATCAATGAAGCTGTTTTTGTCAACAGATTCGTCACTACTTGCCTTTTTAATCAAGAAATAGGTTTCAAACACACAATCCTGCAAAGTTGAAAGCTTTCCCGCTGGTTTTTGCTGTTATTCCAAGCAAACTCCGAATTGTATTGCCATGGGAGCAATTCAGTGCACATTTTTGTTTCTTTTACGTAACATTTACAATGAAATTTCGCTTAAATAACAACGTGAAAACGAAAGAGAAAGAGAGGGAGGAGGAGAGAGCGAGGGCGAGAGAGAGAGAGAGAGAGAGAGAGAGAGAGAGAGAGAGAGAGTGTGTGTGTGTGTGTGTGTGTGTGTGTGTGTGTGTGTTAGAGGGAGAGAGAGAGAGAGAGAGTGTGTGCGTGTGTTAGAGAGAGAGAGAGAGAGAGAGAGAGAGAGAGAGAGAGAGAGAGAGAGAGAGAGAGAGAGAGAGAGAGAGAGAGAGAGAGACCCCCCCCCCCCCGTAACCCATTTTAACGGACGAAAATGAAGTAACCATGCACGAGCTCCCTCTATCATGAAGGCAGAACTTTAAATCTCTCCTTTTTTGGGGCCCCCTCTTTCTAAAAACTGGGGCTCATCGATAAACAGAATCATCAGAAGCCATGTCTAATCAGTCCACTTCACTGTCTCTCAGGCTTTCCCCTGAGGCAGTCAATCTTTGCCCCCTCCCCCTCCCCTTCCCAAAACTCCAGCAGTTTTCCTCCGCGTTTGCCCCTTTATACCCCCCCCCCTCCACCTCCTGTTCCCTCTATCCCTCGGCTCTCTCACTCCCTTTTCATTCTCTGTCTTTTCTCCTCCCTCCTTTTTAGTGGCTCTCTCCCATCTCCATTTTCCTCCTCGTCTTTCTTTTCTCCGTTTTCATTCTCTGTCTTTTCTCCTCCCTCCTTTTTAGTGGCTCTCTCCCATCTCCATTTTCCTCCTCGTCTTTCTTTTCTCCGTTTTCATTCTCTGTCTTTTCTCCTCCCTCCTTTTTAGTGGCTCTCTCCCATCTCCATTTTCCTCCTCGTCTTTCTTTTCTCCGCTTTCATTCTGTCTGTCTTCTTCTCGTTCTCTCTCCTTATCTCTTAATTAATAAACAATTCTTATTACCCCTCACCTCTTTTCCTCTTCTCTGTCTGTATATCTCTCTGTTTCTCCCTCTCTCTGTATCTCTGTATCTCTGTATCTCTCTCTCTCTCTTTCTCTCGTGGTCATTTGTACTTATTTCTCTCGATTGAACCCCCCCCCCCCCCCCCTTAACTTCGTTTGAAGTTCCTTCCCTCTTTCTCCAACTGTCTGTCTTCTAGTTCTCACTTGATTTCACTCACGGCAATAATTACTCTCCCTTAACTACCTGTCGTGGTTTTCAGAGCGTTAAAAGCTGCGAATACTCCCCCCCCCCCCCAAACAAAAACACAAAAACACAAAAATTGAAAAAAGACAACAAAACACACACACACACACACACACACCCACCCACACACACACACACACACACACACACACACAGACACACACACACACACAGACCACCACCACCACCAACAACAACCAACCATACAAACAAACAAAACCCCATCCTTTATATCTCTCACTTTATATCTCTCCCCCCCCCCCCCCCAACCCCTCCCCTCCCCTCCTCGCTGCAAACCATTTGAAGCCTTTTTTGTTGTCCACGTCCTGACCCCCCCCCAACCCACCCCCAATTGTGAATAAGTAATCAGATAGGCCCTCACAGTAACCTGATAAAACAACAACTGATTAATATTTGGTTTTAAAACTTGGCCAGAGATACCAAGCATCCGATTGACAGACTGCTGGAAGAAACGTTTCCTGAGACTTCGCAGCTGGTATGAACCAAAGAAAATCTAGGGGAAAACTGATCATAATGAGATCAAACTTGCCAGACGGATGCATATCAAGATCGAATTACAGAATAGAATATGTGTGTGTGTGTGTGTGTGTG
>NC_090257.1:33725803-33728303 GCF_037325665.1 Littorina saxatilis
TGTGTTCCCCGAACTCTCAGCGGTGCGTGGAGGCGAAATGTATCCGACACTTGATGAAAAAGTTCGCAAACCCATGAAGTCATGCGCGCGCGATCTGTCGAGTTATCTTCCCATCTAGATTGATCTTGTTGAAAGACACGGAGAAATAATTGAATTTACTCGCGTCACTAAAACCGCTGAATACGAGAGAGAGAGAGAGAGAGAGAGAGAGAGAGAGAGAGAGAGAGAGAGAGAGAGAGAGAGAGAGAGAGAGAGAGAGAGAGAGAGAGAGAGGAGAGAGAGAGAGAGAGGAGAGAGAGAGAGAGAGGGAGAGGGGGGGAGAGAGAGAGAGAGACAGAGAGAGAGAGGGGGAGAGAGAGGGGGAGAGAGAGAGAGAAAGAGAGAGAGAGAGAGAGAATTGAATTGAATTGAATTGAACTTTATTTAACAAGGATTAAGATTTAATGCTACGCCTTTTCTTACAATCTGTCCTTGGGACGCACAGACACACAATGATAAAATTGAAAAATTAAAAATTAAAAAGTTAAAAAGTTTACCAACAAAAGGAGGTCGGAAAACTTCAGCACGTGATGATAAAGATGACGATGATGATGATGATGATGATGATGATGATGATGATGATGATGAGGCATGAAGAGCATACATATGTGGTTATTCATAAAATCAAATGCATACTATGCAAGTAATTATAAGTACAAGCTGGTAGCAATCGAACATGTAGCAATAGTACAACAAAAATATGTTCAGAATATACAATACACAGCATATCTTTGGCGTAATACTAAGTGTGGTAAATCAAAACGCGTTAAACTACTCAGACATTAAGTGTTTTTTTTACACATGTTTAAACACTTTTTTAATGACTTTAAGTGCTTAAAGGATGATGGAAGTGAATTCCAAACTGATGTACCCGAAAAAGCAAGACTGGTCTTATAAAGGTCAATTCGTGGAATCGGTGGGATCAAGTTGACCGACCCATATCTGTCGGTAGCTTTATTAAATAATGATGTAATGTAAATCGGCACTTTACCGTAATACAATATATGCATATATGCTTTGTTTAACTTGAGATGCTTTTCCAGTGGAAGAAAGTTAAGCATTTTTAATTTCATGTCTGTTGGGGCATTATCTTTTACGATGAGTTTAGCCCAGCGACGATAGAGAGAGTCTAACTTTTTCAAGTGGACATCACTGCTGCCATCCCAGAGCGTCGAAACATAATTGATGTGAGGCATTACATGAGCATGGTGGAACATTTCCAGAGTCCTTCTGTCCGTAAATTGCTTTAACTTGGATAGGAGGAATACGTTCTTGGTTACTTTCTTGCAAATATGCTGTAATTGTGCCCGCCACTTGAATTCACAATCAATAATTACCACTAAAACGCGATGCTGTTGAACTTGTTCAATTGATTGCGTACCAATAGTAAGATTTAGTTTGAGTGGAGAAATCTGGTGTTTTTGTCTGGTTGCAATTACCATACTTTTAGTTTTTATTGGATGGACAAGCATAGCATTGGCACTACACCAGTTATTTACATCGTTTAAAGCTGTTTGAAGGGAGGACTCTATTACTGGAACAGACTTTCCACTTGAATGAAGAGAAGAATCGTCAGCAAAAAAATCACTTCTTACATTACTATCAGAAATGTGCAGTGGCAGATCATTGATATACAGACAGAACAAGATCGGCCCAAGCACTGACCCTTGAGGCACCCCGCATTTCACAGTCTCCTCAGTAGATATTTTACAGTTTAGGGCAGTATATCGAGATCTGTCCTGTAAATAGGAAGCAAAAAAGTTACACACTGAACTGTTTCTGATATACAACTGTAATTTCTTCAATAAAATTGAATGATCAACAAGATCAAACGCTTTTTTTAAAGTCAAGAAACACAGCACCACTGATTTCAGATCGGTTTGTTACAGACAACCAGGTGTCGCATAGCGTGGTAAGGGCGCTGTGACAAGAGTGATTTGTTCGAAAACCAGATTGAAATTTATGGAAAAGGTGTTTGCTTTCTATGTACGCGAGCAAATGTTTGTGAATATGTTTTTCCAATGGTTTGGATAAAATGGGAATAAGGAAATGGGTCTAAAATTATTTGGGTCGGATAAATTTCCACCTTTATGGAGTGGAATTACTTTTGCTCTCTTTAATAAACGAGGTACAGTATTTTGCTTTATGCAGAGATTATACACATAGGTGAGTGGCTCCACAATATATGGTAGAGCTAATTTGACCAAGTAAGCAGGAATCTTGTCAGGACCCATGGATTTTTTATTTTCAAGGTCTTCTAGCGCCTTACCTACCTCATGCACTGCCATGTCTGGAATAGTAAAAAAAAAATCGTCTGGTTTACATTTGTCATTACAAAAATCATGTAATTTTGAGAGTGAGACTTCAAAATCAGAATCAGGACTGTTGCATTTTGCAGATTCATTTAGCCTATTGGCAAGGGACAAAAAATGGTTATTAAAATCTTCAGGGGAGATGGTTG
>NC_090257.1:33733303-33747528 GCF_037325665.1 Littorina saxatilis
CGAAAAAGTTTGAAAAGACGCGAAAAACGAAGAACCAACCAACCAACATAGGGGCCGTTTTCATGGGCTAGTAACATAGTCAGTTAAAAGCCCGCTACTAACTACAGCCGAACCAAGCCGAACTAGGTCAGCGAACGTTCGGCGAATGTTACACCGTGCCTGGTTCGGTGTACTAACTAGTGGCGAAATGTATCGGTGACACCGGTCATAAGATCAAGAAATATCACGTGAAAAGACTCGTGATCCGTTGACAGCGTAATAGCCGTCAGCATTGTCACTCTTCAATGATGAAGATACAACAATATTCAACCAATGAAAAGTCAGTTCGCCGATGACGCGCCGAATGTTTGCACGATTTTATCGGCGAACCGCGAACGTTACAGGTGCAACCCAAAAATAGGGGAATCCCCTGATTTGATGACGTCGCCTAACGGGCTTTCTGTCGAACGTGTCAAGTGCATATCAGCAATCCGGCGAAATCGGGTTTCATGAGAAAAAAAAGATTTCAATCGGACGACTGTGCCTCGCCCGGGGAGGTGCCTGGGTACAGTGCCGCCCTCCCTACGTCTTTTTCTTCTTCTTCTGCGTTCGTGGGCTGAAACTCCCACGTACACTCGTGTTTTTGCACGAGTGGAATTTTACGTGTATGACCGTTTTTACCCCACCATTTAGGCAGCCATACGCCGCTTTCGGAGGAAGCATGCTGGGTATTTTCGTGTTTCTATAACCCACCGAACTCTGACACGGATTACAGGATATTTTCCGTGCGCACTTGGTCTTGTGCTTGCGTGTACACACGAAGAGGGATAAGCCACAAGCAGGTCTGCGCATAAGTTGACCTGGGAGATCGGAAAAATCTCCACACTTAACCCACCAGGCGGCCGCGGCCGGGATTCGAACCCTCGACCTTCCGATTAAGAGGCCGACGTCTTACCACCCCGCCACAGCGCCCGTCCGCCCTCCCTGCGATAACCAGAGTCGGGTGACGAAGCGGTGGTCCGACTGTCACTTTGTGTCCACGGCCGAGGTGCACGAACCGAAAGTGGGTGTCACCCAAACGGGAGAGAACAAACCGCGGGGTCTGTGTCTGTATCTGTGACAATACGTTGAAAAACCACTTCTGGCATTTGATCAACGGAAGGAAGGGAGGAGCGCATATAAAGAAGTCATAGACTGGGTGGAGATGAGATTTAAAGATCTCCACAGATCCTGCCAGAACTTGATCGTCTGATTTGTTGAAACCACAATAATTCTCAATTTCAACCAAGCAAAGACCGCCGCTGGCTCCCCCCCGGTTGGTAACTTTCTCGTGCCTCTCGGCCCATCAAACCGGCTGACCAGAAAGGCCGACTCACCTGAATCTCCTCCTCGCTGTCCGGAGCGGTGGCCTCGGACTGTGTGGAATAGGAGAAGGAGTACAGATAGGTGTCGGCGGTCTCCGAGTGGTAGTTGGCCGTCTTGATTAGGGGGGCCACGTACTGGCCGTCACTGCAACAAGCACATACACCATTTATTTCATTGATTGCATGCAGCATTATTATTTGTAATTAGCTGAATAAAAACCGTTTAAACCAACACGCACTGACATCAGTATGATGAAGGCTTCGAAATATGGAGGCAGCAACGAGGGGTAAAATTGAAGAACAGTAGTGTCTCTTTAACCTGTTCGCTGCCAGGAAATATTTGTAAACAAAGCTTTACCTGTGTTTACCTGAATTGACTCCTTACTGTGTACCCTTGATGTTAAAATGACACACACACACACACACACACACACACACACACACACACACACACGCACACACACACACACACACACACACACACACACACACACGCACATCTGTTCAAGCTCCTCCCGTCCGGCAAGCGCTTCCGCGCTCTGAAGAGCAGGACTTCTCGTTTCAGAAACAGTTTCTTTCCTGAGGCAGTCCTTGCGGCCTCAATGGTGGATCGTTCTTAGATCTGTTAGATTTGTGATATGTGTCAGTTAAAGTTTTGAAAGGGATCGAGTATCCTTAAATGAAATATCTTAATAGATGTAAGGGTTGTGTCCTTTGAATAACTGTGTTAGCATGTACTCGGATTTATTATAGGCCTATTGATGACTATATTTTTAGATATGATTTTAGGGAATTCATTTATCTTTATCCATGTAACCTGTGATTACTCCTGTCAAATTGGTGCGGCTAAAAGAACAACAAGTCCGTTTTGAACTGTCTGGTTGGTGTACACATGTAAATAGGCCCAGTGAAATTGAACACTTTATCTGTACATATTTATTATGATATAATATGCGTGTGGAAGGAGTGTGAAGTTTAGATGCATACACCATAACAAAATCCTGTGCTTTGCATTTGGTAAATAAACTGTTTGACTTGACACACACACACACACTGTTTGTTCGTCGTTGTTCTGTTACTTCTGTTGTTGTTTATTGAACGGTTTGTTGACCGTTAAAGCAAGTTACAAAGGACGTCAACTGACCCCCTACAGGCAGCGAAAGGACCAAAGGTGTACAATCTAAGCAAATGTGGCCACCCCTTTACAGTTTTTTTTTTATGAACGACCGCGTTCAGAAAGATGTGCATCCTTTTGTCCTGCAAATAAAAGTATTTGTCAGCTGTCGGCTCTAAGTTCCAAATAAGAGAGAGAAAAACCTTCCGCGAACTGCCACAACAGTTGATAATGTTGGTGCTTTATGGTGACGACTTGCTGACCTCACTGACTTCGGTGAACATGTTGCTTTGGTCGTAAAGAAACCCGTAACTGACATGTTGCTTTGGTCGTAAAGAAACCCGTAACTGACATGTTGCTTTGGTCGTAAAGAAACCCGTAACTGACATGTAGCTTTGGTCGAACAGAAACCCGTAACTGACATGTTGCATCGGTCGTAAAGAAACCCGTAACTGACATGTTGCATCGGTCGTAAAAAAACCCACCCGTAACTGACATGTTGCTTTGGTCGTAAAGAAACCCGTAACTGATTTGACGGTACCAAAGAAGACCCTGAGCTTAAAACATGGATCCACATTTCTCGTGAAAAACAACGATTTAATCGTACAGACAGACATACAGGCACACAGATAGACACGCACGCGAATGTAGGTTTCTGAAAAATCATTAATTAGATATAGATACGGCATGCCCCGCTGTTTTATCTTGAAACTATCACTTCAGATTATGTTGCCACATTGCGAGAAAACTAATAATATTGCAGTTGTTATCACCTTAACGCTCGCGTATGTAGGTTTCTTAAAAATCATAACTCAGATATATGGATAAGGCATGTCATACTGTTATTTCTGGAAAAGAGTACCCTAGATTATTCTGCCATATTGCCAGAAACTATTTCTTTATTGCAGTTTCAATTGCCTTGAATCCGTGCGTAACAAGAAAATCAACGAAGCCATCCTTCCGTGACAAAGCAAGTAATAGTGCAGACATGAACTTCATCTCGGGCCGTCAAATTATTTGCACAAAACTCTACTTTCAGAACGTGTGATATACATGTATCTTACTTTTCTTTGGCACAGCAACAAGAATGAATTACTGTGGAAAGCAACTTGGAAAGTATATGATAAGAGAATAGCAGCAGAATCTACCTTCAAAATATGACCCTGATTGCCAGATCGTGACACGTACATTTATTTATTTATTTTATTTATTAAGGAGATTTCTATAGCGCATAACTAAAAGCACTATGCGCTAAAAAAAAAAAAAAAAATTTGAACACCGCCGCGCATTTCCTTCTTTTTGTGTATTTTCACCATCAACTTTGGAACGGTGAAAAAGGCCATCACGGGCCTCAACCACTGATCAAGTCAAGTCAAGAGTTGAGGAGACTCTTTCATACAGTGGAAGACCCCTTTAAAACAATCTCGCAACATCTGAGAAAATCAGGAAAAAGAAGAGACGTTTTAAATGGGGGTACATTTTAAGACTTGAGGGACAGAACTATGGGTTTGATTCTTGCTTTTTGAACGTTAGCCATTTTTCATTGGACAAAAAATAGTAGGGGGGGGGGGGCGTAAAAATGAAGTGTTTCACCGCAAACAAACTGTTGAAGCTGTTCAACACTACATATATATAACTTTGTTTTGCTTCCTTCATGACTTACTTTCCTCTTCTTTGGGTCAGAGCTGTCTGGTAAAAGCGCACTGTTTTTGGCCAAATTTTTTTTCCATCACCTCTCCCCCCCCCAAACACACACACACAAATGACACACGTATACAATCTTTAGACAAGAGTGTCGGTAACAATAACGACTAGGCTACCAACTTCTGGACGTAAAGAAACATTTTAACACCTCGTTCCCTTGGGTACGTGTTAGCCCCTTCATCAGAATCCCGCGAGATACGAATCCTGTTGAACACATGTCTAATCTCTTTCCGTTCGCTGCTCGCAGCTGTTTGATCTAATGTACAAATGTCGCCTTTCCTTTCTTCCGCGCAAACAATCCGTAAGTGTTGTACATGTCGGACACGTGGCTTATAACGCTTGTATAGATAACAAGCTGGGGATGCTCACCGAGACAAACACGTGATTCTGCAAAATTACACGAGGTACCAGATTTAGGGACTGTTTTATGCATCGAAAACAGAGCGTCGTATTAGTGATTTAGCACACCAGGGTTTTCCACAGAAAATGTTGCTACGTACAGTACGATTTTGGCATCCCTCTCTCTATCGCCACCCCTTCTCTCTCTCTCTCTCTCTCTCTCTCTGTCTCTCTCTCTCGGCTCTCTCTCTCTCTCTCACACTCTCTCTCTCTCACTCTCTCACTCACTCACTCACTCACTCTCTCTCTCACTCACTCACTCACTCTCTCTCTCTCTCTCACTCTCTCTCTCACTCACTCACTCTCTCTCTCTCTCTCTCTCTCTCTCTCTCTCTCTCTCACTCACTCACTCTCTTTCGCTCTCTCTCCGTCTCTGACTCAGGGTCCAAAGATGCCCTCTCTCTCTCTCTCTCTCTCTCTCTCTCTCTCTCGCTCCCCCCCCCCCCCCCGGAAAAACATGAAAACGTATGTGCACAATTGCTTCAGAACCACACTAACCTCAAGTTAGCGACACGAAGACGTGGTGCAAAAGAAGAGAAAGACACACCCTGAGAGAACAACACTCTCTCTCTTTCTCTCTCTCTCTCTCTCTCTTTCTCTCTCTCTCTCTCTCTCTCTATTTCTTGCTACACTTTTATTTTTAATTTTTTAATTTTTTTATTTTTTTATTTTTTTATTAATAATTTTTTTTTCTCTCTTTTTATTGTTTTCATCCTCTCTTCTCTTGCTTGTCCCGACGCTTGTTCCTTCTCCCAGTATGCTCTCACGCCGCCCCGTCCGAGCACTCACCGCAACACTCTATGATAACACTCTCTTGCTACACTAATTAGGAACCTCCAAAAGCATCAAAAGAACACCTGACAGCGTATGGGGGGTCCAGAACCTCGTACGCATGTACCTTCAATTGGCTTGACGTCATGAATCGCTTGTCTCCCCTCATAAATGTACACTCCTTCCATGAAAGCAGTTCGGCTCGCCATCTCAGACCTGGCTAAGATAACCCCATAGGGTTGACAAGCTGGGTACATAAATTGCGTAAGTTCTCATCTTAACAGTTTTAATATGATGTTTCTGTTGGTCATTTGGTTGGAAGGCGTCAACCATTCAATGTATTTAATGAGAATGTCGTTGATTTTCTGCTAGCCTTATGTCAACAGCTCCAGGAAAGTGTTCAGATTAGACATGCGGTAGGAAGGCTTCATCCATTCTGCATATTGATCAATGAGAATAGAGCAGGTTTTTTCTGCTAGCCCTACCTCAACAATTCCAGAATGTTGTCTCTGTTAGACATGTGTGTGGAGGGCTGGGTCCAGTCGGTGTACTGGTGGTCGAGGATCTCGTAGACCTTCTGGCGGTGGTACCGGAAGACGTTCTGCACGTATGTTCTGATGATCTGCGTCTTGCGGAAGTCGGAGATGCCCTTGTGGATCTCCTGCTGCTTCAGGTAGGAGTAGGCCTCGTTCTTCGTGATCCCGAACATGACCGGCACTGACGCGAACTTGGAGTTTCGTTCCTGAGGCAGAAAATGAATAGGAGAAATGAACACACACAAAAGTGAAACACAAGTCGCATGACGATCGGTCCAGTAGTTTTCTCGGAATCGCTATACCCATACACACACACACACACACACACACACACACACACACACACACACACACACACACACACACACACACACACACACACACACACACACACACACACACACACACACACACACACACTGTTAGAAATATGTTTAAGAAATTTGAAATTCAGATTTGAAATAGAAAAATATTCCAGTTTCAATTCTGGTAACATTACCAAATTTGTAGAATTATGGTCCCCATATGAAGAGTTGGTTAGGTAATACGCTAGGTTGTGCAGCGATGTGATGGTTTGCGTATATATATGTGTTTTTGCTTTGATTTTTGTTTGTTTGTTTTTTTTTCTTTGTTTTTGTTTGTTTGACGGTATTATTAACTGACTGTAATAGTATTAAGCAGGTAATACGTCCATAATTGTCAAGTACTGTAATCTGCATGTTATGTTAAGCTCCGGCCTTACTTGTATGCGAACGGATGTTATATGTCCGTCTGTCTGTTATGTCCTAATGTTGTATATATATAATATATATATATATGTATGTCTTGTATACTTGCCATTTACATATTTATTACAAATGTTGATGGATGAATGATGATACATTGTAGACGGATGCTTGGCAAGACAAAACAAGTCGCGTAAGGCGAAAATACAATATTTAGTCAAGTAGCTGCCATTTTTCAGCAAGACCGTATACTCGTAGCATCGTCAGTCCACCGCTCATGGCAAAGGCAGTGAAATTGACAAGAAGAGCGGGGTAGTAGTTGCGCTAAGAAGGATAGCACGCTTTTCTGTACCTCTCTTTGTTTTAACTTTCTGAGCGTGTTTTTAATCCAAACATATCATATCTATATGTTTTTGGAATCAGGAACCAACAAGGAATAAGATGAAAGTGTTTGTAAATTGATTTGGACAATTTAATTTTGATAATAATTTTTATATATTTAATTTTCAGAGCTTGTTTTTAATCCCAATATAACATATTTATATGTTTTTGGAATCAGCAAATGATGGAAAATAAGATAAACGTAAATTTGGATCGTTTTATAAATTTTTATTTTTTTTTACAATTTTCAGATTTTTAATGACCAAAGTCATTAATTAATTTTTAAGCCACCAAGCTGAAATGCAATACCGAACCCCGGGCTTTGTCGAAGATTACTTGACGAAAATTTCAACCAATTTGGTTGAAAAATGAGGGCGTGACAGTGCCGCCTCAACTTTCACGAAAAGCCGGATATGACGTCATCAAAGACATTTATCGAAAAAAGGAGAAAAACGTTCGGGGATATCAATCCCAGAAACTCTCACGTAAAATTTCATAAAGATCGGCCCAGTAGTTTGGTCTGAATCGCTCTACACGCACGCACACACACACACACACACACATACACCACGACCCTCGTTTCGATTCCCCCTCGATGTTAAAATATTTAGTCAAAACTTGACTAAATATAAACAAGTCGCGTAAGGCGAAAATACAATATTTAGTCAAGTAGCTGTCGAACTCACAGAATGAAACTGAACGCAATGCAACGCAGCAAGACCGTATACTCGTAGCATCGTCAGTCCACCGCTCATGGCAAAGGCAGTGAAATTGACAAGAAGAGCGGGGTAGTAGTTGCGCTAAGAAGGATAGCACGCTTTTCTGTACCTCTCTTTGTTTTAACTTTCTGAGCGTGTTTTTAATCCAAACATATCATATCTATATTTTTTTGGAATCAGGAACCGACAAGGAATAAGATGAAAGTGTTTTTAAATTGATTTGGACAATTTAATTTTGATAATAATTTTTATATATTTAATTTTCAGAGCTTGTTTTTAATCCGAATATAACATATTTATATGTTTTTGGAATCAGCAAATGATGGAGAATAAGATAAACGTAAATTTGGATCGTTTTATAAATTTTTATTTTTTTTTACAATTTTCAGATTTGTAATGACCAAAGTCATTAATTAATTTTTAAGCCACCAAGCTGAAATGCAATACCGAAGTCCGGGCTTCGTCGAAGATTACTTGACCAAAATTTCAACCAATTTGGTTGAAAAATGAGGGCGTGACAGTGCCGCCTCAACTTTCACGAAAAGCCGGATATGACGTCATCAAAGACATTTATCAAAAAAATGAAAAAAAACGTTCGGGGATTTCATACCCAGGAACTCTAGAGAAAGGGAGAATGTACGTTCTGGCTCACCGATTCCGACAGACCCTAAATATTAACGCAAAATAGGCTTCTGGACTAAACTTTTACTAAAATGAAACATGCGACAAAATCAGAAAAATACTGCATAAATCCATACAAAAAAAATACAGTAAAGTAAGGTTGTTTTGAACCAATCCCGGGTCTGTCGGAATCAGTAACCCAGAACGTACATTCTCCCTTTCTCTCATACAACGCTAAATTTAGTTTCCATTGAAATATTAATCCAATCTGCCCGTCGTCGGCAACACTACCGTATTGATCTGGTAAAGACAAACACTGAGCCAGCGTGTGTTTTGCGAGGCCTGCAAGCTAGTCTTCTATATTCCTCCAATGGCAAGACAAGATTAAATTATGTGATAGCAACAGTTACGTCACGTCCGCCCACCACTTGGTGTTGATAGTAACATAGCCTGGTGATTTTGTCATTTCATTCCGGAGTCGCCAACCGCGCAGTTGTGTTTTCTGTGAGAGAAGTGTTTTTACTGTCACTATATTTGCTAAATATTTATGTCTCAAGATAGCATTTCTGAAGAATTAGAGAGAGAACTTCTTCCTCAAGATATGGATCAACAAAGCAGATGGAGTGTAGAACAACTTGGTATCATTGAGGAGCATATATTTCATCATAATAATTATGTTGATGTATTGAATAGAATGAAAAGAGAAGGGCCATCAGAAAGTAGGAAACTACCTAGATTTCTCTCCCAACCAAAAAGAAAACTGACATCTCTGTATGGGGAGCAGGTGAAAAAACGAAAGGTTATGTCACCAGAAGAACTCCATCAATACTTGCAGTCAAAAGAGGTTGATGTGAGTAAGACAGTTAGGAAAGAAGTTTTCTTTTTTTCCTCAGAGAAAATAGGGTCATCAGATGCTGCTATTGAAAAGCTGAAGGAAGGATACAGGCAGATTCAAAGACAGGAGGCCACCAGTATGTGTTTTAACCTTCAGTATGGTTCTCTTCTGGATGCATCTTTCAAATTCTTTCAGGAAGAAAAGGAACGAGGAATTCACAAAAACAAGTGGGAAGAGTGGTTGCAGGCAAACATTGGCATCTCACCAGCTTATTCACGCAAACTGAGAGAGATTGCTCGTTTGCTGAAACCATACTTTAGCAGGTTTTCTACAGTTGGTCTGTCTTTCATTGAAATCTACTCTCTGAGAAAAGATTTGAAGACAATGTTTGAAAGTAATGAGGAGATCAGAAAATATTGGACTTCTCCCATGCAAGAACCACTACAACTCCAAACACGATCCTCTCAGGTAGAAAACACTCAGTTGTGAGAAGTCAGTCACGGTTGAGTAGAGCGCTCCAGCCTGGAGCGCCAGGTCTTTGTATTGCCTGCTATTGATGTTTCTTCCAACCCGTCACTACACTCAGTTGTGAGAAGTCAGTCACGGTTGAGCAGAGCGCTCCAGCCTGGAGCGCCAGGTCTTTGTATTGCCTGCTATTGATGTTTCTTCCAACCCGTCAAACAACTTCTAAAGGCTGCCTTTTCAGGCGGCCGCCGAGTGCACTTTATGCAAATGACTTGTTTATTGATTCAAGCTTTGACAAGTGTACTTGGTGGCTGCTTTGAAACTCAACAAAGCCTAGTACTCCCCTTTCACAAACACTTCCCAAACGCAAGCAACTTCCTTTTCCCCGCTGCAGTCAGAACAAAGCTGTCATAGCGGGTTTTCCCGATTGACAAAAATTCTTATTACACACTCAGACTATTTGGAGCCGCGTTTATTCTCCAGTGCCCAATTGCATAAGAATATTCTGGTGATGAATAAACGCGCTTTGTGTCATTAGCATCTAAAGATTTCTTGTTTACAATAGTTGTGTTGATCTGATGAAGCGCGGAACTGATCTTAGGGTTGTCATGGTGAAACACTCGCTTCTGAAACAGTGCTTCCTTGTAGTTATCATGCGATATGCTCGACTTTACAACCTGTTTGCTTACACCCTTTGCTTTTTTAACCACCCCTTTCTCACTTGCAACACTGTACATCTTTGCACGCAATCCAACATACTCCTTAATTATCTTCCCATTCATTTCATCTTTCATCTTTCCAATAACCTTCTTGTTAACATTTGAGTGCAATGGTGATTCTTTAGGGTAGTCGCAAGTGTCATAAAAAGAATCTTTTCCTTTTACTGCAGGACTTTCAGCTTCTAGATCTTTGTAAATGTCATCCGCTGGAATGTCAAGTAAGAATGAATCTGTGTCTGTGTAAAGTACTCTCGATTTGGGATATCTTGGTTTCAAATAATCATACAAAAACTCAAGCATCAACAGTTTTGACAACTCTAGCACAGTAAAGCCTATGAATACTGGTTTGTCAAGCTTGACTACAAGTTTTTTCATTAAGATACCATACAGCTGTTCATGAAAGTATTTAAAGTCTTGATACTGTGGTTTGGATGTCAGCTTGATGGCCTCATTTTCTCTTGTAACAAGTCTAACATCCTTTCTCTTGTGTGGGTTTTCCATTGTCTTACCAAAGCAACTGTTGTTCATCAGTTTAAAAAAGTCTTTCTCTGATGCATCAGCGGCTTTGGTTCTCAGTTCTGTGTTTTTCATGATGTAAGGTTTCATAAACTGTTCTTGATCAAATAAAATTATACGATGAACAGCCTTCAAAATTAATCCATGTCTAATGTAAAACTGTAACAGTCTGTAGTGACACACATACTTCTTTTTGTGAAACAGATTGGGCACCAGCTTTGGAGGTTCTCTTGGGTTTACTTTTAACCTCTCAGCAGCTAAAGGATAATCATTATGTAGATCATGAAGTGATAGTGGATAGTCTAAGTCAACTTCTAGTATCCATCCCTTTCGACTGTCTGGGCCTGCTTTTAATATTGTCAGCACAACACATTGTGAAAATGGTCCTGAATAGATCTTAAAGTTCCGAAGTGGAAGCGTCTGACACATTGCCCAACCATACAAATTGTTTGCATCTAGATACATGATGTAATTAGAAGGTTTCATAGGATCAAAGTCGTCCAAGTATTTGTTGTTGGCTTTGCAGTAATTGTGTGAAGCCATACTGATTCCTCCACGTAGTCCATTTTCAATCATCTGAAGTGTAGGTAGATCTGATAGCAAGTCAATCTTTACTCCTGTAAATCTAAGAAATGCATCCCAGCTCATGCCTGGTGCAGATATGTAATGTGAAGATCTAGATTGTAGTGCTTCATACATGTTCTTCTGTAATTCTCAAATATATCTGCAAGTAAACAAACATCAGCCAACAAATATTGATCATGATAATCACCCATTGTATTACATCCTAATTTATTCCATGCAGTCTTAGCGTGTTCATAGTCTTCGTCACTTATACCTTTACCCTTCAGCCGTGAGAAGTAAGCATCCTTTGGTGGTAACTCATCTTCATCAAACCTCTCCCACGAATCCATGTATTCATATGGATAGACTCCCTTTCTAACTAAGTCACTGTCAAAGTACTTACATGTGATTGGGAAAGCAGTTAGTGATGAAGATAAAGACTCAAGTGTTCCCATCAGATGTTGAGCAGAATCGTAGAAGTGTAAACTATTCAGAGTAAAGGCCATGTACTTTTCTGAAGACTGCGCAATGCATCTTGCTTTGTATTCATCAGTTACTGCCTGCATGATCAGATGTGAATCATAACCGCGCAAGTTATGGAAGAAGATTGGAAGCTTCCAAGTCTTAGGATCAAACTTTAATTGTAGATTACATTTGCTGTGTGCTGCTCCTCGGAACTGCCCACTTACATGATCATGATCTCTTACTATTGGATTGTCTGTGTTTGGTGTTAGACTTTGTTCGCATATCCAACACTGTGTGGTAGAGTTAAACTGTTCTTGGTCTTCAGGTTTCATAACAATGTCTGAAAGATTCAGTTGTTTGGAGCAGTCATTTCGCACTTGGTTCATTTGCTGTAAGAAGTTCTTTGCTGCATTAGGTCCTCTGTACAATTGCGGTTTAGAATGTTTACCATCTGAACTAACAACAATAAATGCATATGAACAGACTTGATGATTACTTAGAGTTACTGTTTTAGGTAGGTCTTTTGGTAAAGGTCCTTCATATGGCACAATGATAGATTCAAAGTCAGCATAAACAACATAAGGATTTTCTGTAGTTTGCATACATTCTTAAAATACACTTTGCTGTCTGGCGGTGGTGTTGTTAACTTCACAACCGCATCATCAACGCTCTTACAATGTTGCTTGTGTATAAGTGCTGCATGAATTGATGGAATACGCAAGAGACATCGCCTACAAAAGTCTTGTTTACTATTGGGATTGCTTGTGCTCGCCATCAGTCTACTCATTGTACGAATCAAAGTGTAATGATATTTTACACCATCAGTCATTAGTAACATGTCAACATGGTTAGTATCACAATCACCAATCGTTGGTGAGTTCTTTGATATTCTGACTGGTTTCAGTTCATCTTCTTCATCCCACGTGTAAACATTTACGGTGATGGGTTTGTTTTGCTGTTCAAATTTGTCAATGCTTGTAATGCTGACAGGAAATTCAATACCAGTAAAGTTTAGTTTATTTCTGTATGCATGATAGTTAGACACTCTTTCTGCATTTTTCTTTACACTGTACAGTCTTGCCAGAACACACCACATAAAACATTTGTCATCATCATTCTTTATGTTCAGCACAGCACGTTTTTTGACAAGAGCAGGAGGTAAAGGTATGTAACTTCTACCTCTGATGGGGGCAAATTTACTTAGCTTCAATTCTATTTTTAGAATTTCACCTTCTGACCATCCGGATCCTTTCATCTTTGCATCCTCTGCAGCTTGCTCAAACCGTTTCATCATTTCATCTGCCCAGTTTCCATTCAATTCTGCCATAGAATTAAGTGCTAGTTGTCTGGTTGAAACATGAACTTCTAGCACCTCATCACTGACTGTTTTGTATTTTATTAAACTGACTATCTGCACTTTTACTGGAGGTTCAATCAAGATTGTTTGGAATTTGTTCAATGGCGTCTTGCACACTGGACTGCACATTTTGAGGATCCGTTACTTGTAATTCAACGGTGTCAAATACTGTCGATAAAGATTCTAATACAGAGTTTTCCATCGCTGTGAGTTTGATTTTATAACTCAAAATAAAAATATAAATTAAAAAAATGAAGTTGCTTAGAATTCTTTCTCAGAGCTTCCATTTTTGTTAACACTATAAAATCTGAAATAAAAAATCATTTAACATTTGTACCACGTGGAACTAATTGTAATTCCTCTTTTACAAAGGCTCTTTGCGGTGCTGGTTCTCTCAAGTAATATATAGGTGGATTTGTCTCTACTACTCTCTTGATTTCATGAATGTCAATACTCCAGATTGGATCCGTTGCACGCTTCCTGCTGTCACCCTCAGCTTCACCGGGTGCATATAAATATCTGACTTTCTGATTGAAAGGTAGTAATGCCACTGGTGTTGTTGACTTTGGAGCAACAGGTATTGTTTTCTGTTTGATTGCATCAACTGGTCTTAACCCTGTAGCTTTAAATACCTCCAGATTCATTGCTCTAAGTACTGATGGTAATCTTTTGACCCATTCAGTGTTACGCAATTTACTTTCTGTGTCCAAAAATTCCTGATGGTACTGATATGAAAACAGTTTTTCTGCCAACTGTTTGTTAAAGCTCTCAACAATAGCCTGTGACCTGTGGTTTCCTGGAATACCTCTCTTCACTGTAACATGATGTTTTAACAGAAGCTGGTTGACAGCTCCTTTAAACTCCTTACCATCATCGCACTGAATCATTCTGGGATACTTTAGTGGTCCACGTCTGTAAATTTCTTGCAGGGCAACAGCTGTAGCTATAGCACTTTTCTCTGTCAACGGTTCAGCATCTTTGTATCTTGTTT
>NC_090257.1:33747728-33783731 GCF_037325665.1 Littorina saxatilis
AGAGAGAGAGTGCAAAACAATTTTCAAGCAAGTAAGAGATCAACTGCACTTTCGTGCACTCAGAACTTAAGCTAGTATTTTGTAATTTTTAAAATGCTTTTCAGCTTGTTGAAGAGCAATAATGTTGTGTCGTTAACTTTTGAAAGGCTTACTCCAAAATCCAAAGAATTAAGCGTTTTAAAGGATACAATCAGAGTTTAAGATTCTATTTCGCGTGCAGGATTTAACATGTGTGAACCGTCGCGATATAACCTTCGTGGTTGAAAACGACGTTAAACACCAAATAAAGAAAGAACATGTGTGATACTAGCACGTGCACAGCTTAGCCGGTAAGTTTACAGGCGTCTTTTGAAAAATATCAAAATATAATTTTTATACAGAGTTTTAGTTTCGAACAAAGTGAGTATGTAAATAAAGAAAATACATGTAACATTACATCGGTCCCGAATAGCGAAAAAGTTTGAAAAGACGCGAAAAACGAAGAACCAACCAACCAAACATAGGGGCCGGTTTCATGGGCTAGTAACATAGTCAGTTAAAAGCCCGCTACTAACTACAGCCACACCAAGCCGAACTAGGTCAGCGAACGTTCGGCGAATTTTACACCGTGCCGGGTTCGGATTACTAACTAAGTGGCGGAATGTATCGATGACACCGGTCATAAGATCAAGAAATATCACGTGAAAAGACTCGTGATCCGTGACAGCGTAATAGCCGTCAGTATTGTCACTACTTCAATGATGAAGATAAACAATATTCAAACCATGAAAAATCAGTTCGCCGATGACGCGCCGAATGTTTGCAGGATTGTATCGGCGAACCGCGAACGTACAGGTGCAACCCAAAAATAGGGGAATCCCCTGATTTGATGACATCGCCGAACGTTCACCGAACTAGTTCGGCTTGGTTCGGCTAGTAGTTAATAGCGTGCTTTCTGTCGAACGTGTCAAGTGCATATCAGCAATCCGGCGAAATCGGGTTTCATGAGAAAAAAAAGATTTCAATCGGACGACTGTGCCTCGCCCGGGGAGGTGCCTGGGTACAGTGCCGCCCTCCCTACGTCTTTTTCGTCTTCTTCTGCGTTCGTGGGCTGAAACTCCCACGTACACTCGTGTTTTTGCATGAGTGGAATTTTACGTGTATGACCGTTTTTACCCCGCCATATAGGCAGCCATACACCGCTTTCGGAGGAAAGCATGATGCGTATTTTCGTGTTTCTATAAACCCACCGAACTCTGACATGGTGTACAGGATCTTTTCTGTGCGCACTTGGTCTTGTGCTTGCTTGTACACACGAAGGGGGATAAGCCACAAGCAGGTCTGCGCATAAGTGACCTGGGAGATCGGAAAAATCTCCACACTTAACCCACCACTGACCAGGCGGCCGCGGCGGGATTCGAACCCTCGAACTTCAGATTAAGAGGCCGACGTCTTACCAACCCGCCAACAGCGCCCGTCCGCGTCCGTCCCTGCGATAACCAGAGTCGGGTGAAGAAGCGGTGGTCCGACTGTCACTTTGTGTCCACGGCGAGGTGCACGAACCGAAAGTGGGTGTCACCCAAACAGGAGAGAACAAACCGCGGGTTCTGGTCTGTATCTGTGGCAATACGTTGAAAAAAACCACTTCTGGCATTTGATCAACGGAAGGAAGGGAGGAGCGCATATAAAGAAGTCATAGACTGGGTGGAGATGAGATTTAAAGATCTCCACAGATCCTGCCAGAAACTTGATCGTCTGATTTGTTGAAACCACAATAATTCTTCAATTTCAACCAAGCAAAGGACCGCACGCCGCTGGCTCCAACCGGTTGGTAACTTTCTCGTGCATCTTGGCCCATCAAACCGGCTGACCAGAAAGGCCGACTCACCTGAATCTCCTCCTCGCTGTCCGGAGCGGTGGCCTCGGACGTGTGGAATAGGAGAAGGAGTACAGATAGGTGTCCGGCGGTCTCCGAGTGGTAGTTGGCCGTCTTGATTAGGGGGGGCCACGTACTGGCCGTCACTGCAACAAGCACATACACCAATTTATTTCATTGATTGCATGCGGCATTGTTATTTGTAATTAGCTGAATAAAAACCGTTTAAACCAACACGCACTGACAACAGTATGATGAAGGCTTGGAAATATGGAGGCAGCAACGAGGGGTAAAATTGAAGAACAGTAGTGTCTCTTTAACCTGTTCGCTGCCAAGAAAATATTGTAAACAAAGCTTACCTGTGTTTACTGAATTGACTCCTTATGTGTTACCCTTGATGTTAAAATGACACACACACACACAACACACCACACACACACAACACACACACACCGCACACACACACACACACACACACACCCACACACACACGCACATATGTTCAAGCTCCTCCCGTCGGCAAGCGCTCCGCGCTCTGAAGAGCAGGACTTCTCGTTTCAGAAACAGTTCTTTCCTGAGGCAGTCCTTGCGGCCTCAATGTGTGGATCGTCTTAGATCTGTTAGATTTGTGATATGTGTCAGTTAAAGTTTTTGAAAGGGATCGAGTATCCTTAAATGAAATATCTTAATAGATGTAAGGGTTGTGTCCTTTGAATAACTGTGTTAGCATGTACTCGGATTTATTATAGGCCTATTGATGACTATATTTTTAGATATGATTTTAGGGAATTCATTATCTTTATCCATGTAACCTGTGATTACTCCTGTCAAATTGGTGCGGCTAAAAGAACAACAAGTCCGTTTTGAACTGTCTGGTTGGTGTACACATGTAAATAGGCCCAGTGAAATTGAACACTTTATCTGTACATATTTATTATGATATAATATGCGTGTGGAAGGAGTGTGTGAAGTTTAGATGCATACACCATAACAAAATCCTGTGCTTTGCATTTGGTAAATAAACTGTTTTGACTTGACACACACACACACCACTGTTTGTTCGTTGTTGTTCTGTTACTTCTGTTGTTGTTTATTGAACGGTTTGTTGACCGTTAAAAGCAAGTTACAAAAGGACGTCAACTGACGACCTTACAGGCAGCGAAAGGACCAAAGGTGTACAATCTAAGCAAATGTGGCCACCCCTTTACATTTTTTTTTATGAACGACCGCGTTCAGAAAGATGTGGATCCTTTTGTCCTGCAAATAAAAGTATTTGTCAGCTGTCGGCTCTAAGTTCCAAATAAGAGAGAAAAAAACTTCCGCGAACTGTCACAACAGTTGATAATGTTGGTGCTTTATGGTGACGAGTTGCTGACCCCATGACTTCGGTGAACATGTTGCTTTGGTCGTAAAGAAACCCGTAACTGACATGTAGCTTTGGTCGTAAAGAAACCCGTAACTGACATGTTGCTTTGGTCGTAAAGGAACCCGTAACTGACATGTAGTTTTGGTCGTAAAGAAACCCGTAACTGACATGTTGCATTGGTCGTAAACAAACCCGTAACTGACATGTTGCATTGGTCGTAAAGAAACCCGTAACTGACATGTTGCTTTGTCGTAAAGAAACCCGTAACTGATTTGACGGTACCAAAGAAGAACCCTGAGCTTAAAACATGGATCCACATGTACATTTCTCGTGAAAAACAACGATTTAATCGTACAGACAGACATAAAGGCACACAGATAGACACGCACGCGAAGTAGGTTTCTGAAAAATCATTAATTAGATATAGATACGGCATGCCCCGCTGTTTTATCTGAAACTATCACTTCAGATTATGTTGCCACATTGCGAGAAAACTAAATGATATTGCAGTTGTTTTATCACTCCACTTAGCTCAGTATGATGTAGGTTTCTTAAAAATCAAACTCAGATATATGGATAAGGCATGTCATACTGTTATTTCTGGAAAGAGTACCCTAGATTATTCTGCCATATTGCCAGAAACTATTTCTTTATTGCAGTTTCAATTGCCTTGAATTTCGCAGAATAATGCGTGCGTAACAAGAAAATCACGAAGCCATCCTTCCGTGACAAAAGCAGTATAGTGCAGACATGAACTTCATCTCGGGCCGTCATAATTATTTGCACAAAAACTCTACTTTCAGAACGTGTGATATACATGTATCTTACTTTTTCTTTGGCACAGCAACAAGAATGAATTACTGTGGAAAGCAACTTGGAAAGTATATGATAAGAGAATAGCAGCAGAATCTACCTTCAAAATATGACCCTGATTGCCAGATCGTGACACGTACATTTATTTATTTATTTTATTTATTAAGGAGATTTCTATAGCGCATAACTAAAAGCACTATGCGCTAAACAAAAATAAAAAAATTTGAACACCGCCGCGCATTTCCTTCTTTTTGTGTATTTTCACCATCAACTTTGGAACGGTGAAAAAGGCCATCACGGGCCTCAACCACTGATCAAGTCAAGTCAAGAGTTGAGGAGACTCTTTCATACAGTGGAAGACCCCTTTAAAACAATCTCGCAACATCTGAGAAAATCAGGAGAAAAAGAGACTTTTTAAATGGGGGTACATTTTAAGACTTGAGGGACAGAACTATGGGTTTGATTCTTGCTTTTCAACGTTAGCCATTTTTCATTGGACAAAAAATAGTAGGGGGGGGGGGGGTGAAAAATGAAGTGTTTCACCGCAAACAAACTGTTCAAGCTGTTCAACCCTACATATATAACTTTGTTTTGCTTCCTTCATGACTTACTTTCCTCTTCTTTGGGTCAGAGCTGTCTGGTAAAAACGCACTGTTTTTGGCCGAATTTTTTTCCATCACCTCTCCCCCCCCAACACACACACACACAAATGACACACGTATACAATCTTTAGACAAGAGTGTCGGTAACAATAACGACTAGGCTACCAACTTCTGGACGTAAAGAAACATTTTAACACCTCGTTCCCTTGGGTACGTGTTAGCCCCTTCATCAGAATCCCGCGAGATACGAATCCTGTTGAACACATGTCTAATCTCTTTCCGTTCGCTGCTCGCAGCTGTTTGATCTAATGTACAAATGTCGCCTTTCCTTTCTTCCGCGCAAACAATCCGTAAGTGTTGTACATGTCGGACACGTGGCTTATAACGCTTGTATAGATAACAAGCTGGGGATGCTCACCGAGACAAACACGTGATTCTGCAAAATTACACGAGGTACCAGATTTAGGGACTGTTTTATGCATCGAAAACAGAGCGTCGTATTAGTGATTTAGCACACCAGGGTTTTCCACAGAAAATGTTGCTACGTACAGTACGATTTTGGCATCCCCTCTCTCTATCGCCACCCCTTCTCTCTCTCTCTCTCTCTCTTTCTCTCTCTCTCCGGGCTCTCTCTCTCTCACACTCTCTCTCTCTCACTCTCTCACTCACTCACTCACTCACTCTCTCTCTCACTCACTCACTCACTCTCTCTCTCTCTCTCACTCTCTCTCTCACTCACTCACTCTCTCTCTCTCTCTCACTCTCTCTCTCTCTCACTCACTCACTCTCTTTCGCTCTCTC
This sequence comes from Littorina saxatilis, assembly GCF_037325665.1. Lineage (NCBI taxonomy): Eukaryota > Metazoa > Mollusca > Gastropoda > Littorinimorpha > Littorinidae > Littorina > Littorina saxatilis. The sequence goes on from NC_090257.1 coordinate 33,753,166, forward strand.
TCCGTCTCTGTCTCAGGGTCCAAAGATGCCCTCTCTCTCTCTCTCTCTCTCTCTCTCTCTCTCTCGCTCCCCCCCCCCCCCCCCCGGAAAAACATGAAAACGTATGTGCACAATTGCTTCAGAACCACACTAACCTCAAGTTAGCGACACGAAGACGTGGTGCAAAAGAAGAGAAAGACACACCCTGAGAGAACAACACTCTCTCTCTTTCTCTCTCTCTCTCTCTCTCTTTCTCTCTCTCTCTCTCTCTCTCTCTATTTCTTGCTACACTTTTATTTTTAATTTTTAATTTTTCATTTTTTTCATTTTTTTTTATTAATAATTTTTTTTTTCTCTCTTTTTATTGTTTTCATCCTCTCTTCTCTTGCTTGTCCCGACGCTTGTTCCTTCTCCCAGTATGCTCTCACGCCGCCCCGTCCGAGCACTCACCGCAACACTCTATGATAACACTCTCTTGCTACACTAATTAGGAACCTCCAAAAGCATCAAAAGAACACCTGACAGCGTATGGGGGGTCCAGAACCTCGTACGCATGTACCTTCAATTGGCTTGACGTCATGAATCGTTGGTCTCCCCTCATAAATGTACACTCCTTCCATGAAAGCAGTTCGGCTCGCCATCTCAGACCTGGCTAAGATAACCCCATAGGGTTGACAAGCTGGGTACATAAATTGCGTAAGTTCTCATCTTAACAGTTTTAATATGATGTTTCTGTTGGTCATTTGGTTGGAAGGCGTCAACCATTCAATGTATTTAATGAGAATGTCGTTGATTTTCTGCTAGCCTTATGTCAACAGCTCCAGGAAAGTGTTCAGATTAGACATGCGGTAGGAAGGCTTCATCCATTCTGCATATTGATCAATGAGAATAGAGCAGGTTTTTTCTGCTAGCCCTACCTCAACAATTCCAGAATGTTGTCTCTGTTAGACATGTGTGTGGAGGGCTGGGTCCAGTCGGTGTACTGGTGGTCGAGGATCTCGTAGACCTTCTGGCGGTGGTACCGGAAGACGTTCTGCACGTATGTTCTGATGATCTGCGTCTTGCGGAAGTCGGAGATGCCCTTGTGGATCTCCTGCTGCTTCAGGTAGGAGTAGGCCTCGTTCTTCGTGATCCCGAACATGACCGGCACTGACGCGAACTTGGAGTTTCGTTCCTGAGGCAGAAAATGAATAGGAGAAATGAACACACACAAAAGTGAAACACAAGTCGCATGACGATCGGTCCAGTAGTTTTCTCGGAATCGCTATACCCATACACACACACACACACACACACACACACACACACACACACACACACACACACACACACACACACACACACACACACACACACACACACACACACACACACACACACACACACACACACACTGTTAGAAATATGTTTAAGAAATTTGAAATTCAGATTTGAAATAGAAAAATATTCCAGTTTCAATTCTGGTAACATTACCAAATTTGTAGAATTATGGTCCCCATATGAAGAGTTGGTTAGGTAATACGCTAGGTTGTGCAGCGATGTGATGGTTTGCGTATATATATGTGTTTTTGCTTTGATTTTTGTTTGTTTGTTTTTTGTTCTTTGTTTTTGTTTGTTTGACGGTATTATTAACTGACTGTATAAGTATTAAGCAGGTAATACGTCCACAATTGTCAAGTACTGTAATCTGCTTGTTATGTTAAGCTCCGGCCTTACTTGTATGCGAACGGATGTTATATGTCCGTCTGTCTGTTATGTCCTAATGTTGTATATAATTATATATATATGTCTTAATCTTGTATACTTGCCATTTACATATTTATTACAAATGTTGATGGATGAATGATGATACATTGTAGACGGATGCTTGGCAAGAAAAAACAAGTCGCGTAAGGCGAAAATACAATATTTAGTCAAGTAGCTGCCATTTTTCAGCAAGACCGTATACTCGTAGCATCGTCAGTCCACCGCTCATGGCAAAGGCAGTGAAATTGACAAGAAGAGCGGGGTAGTAGTTGCGCTAAGAAGGATAGCACGCTTTTCTGTACCTCTCTTTGTTTTAACTTTCTGAGCGTGTTTTTAATCCAAACATATCATATCTATATGTTTTTGGAATCAGGAACCAACAAGGAATAAGATGAAAGTGTTTGTAAATTGATTTGGACAATTTAATTTTGATAATAATTTTTATATATTTAATTTTCAGAGCTTGTTTTTAATCCCAATATAACATATTTATATGTTTTTGGAATCAGCAAATGATGGAAAAATAAGATAAACGTAAATTTGGATCGTTTTATAAATTTTTATTTTTTTTTACAATTTTCAGATTTTTAATGACCAAAGTCATTAATTAATTTTTAAGCCACCAAGCTGAAATGCAATACCGAACCCCGGGCTTTGTCGAAGATTACTTGACGAAAATTTCAACCAATTTGGTTGAAAAATGAGGGCGTGACAGTGCCGCCTCAACTTTCACGAAAAGCCGGATATGACGTCATCGAAAAAAGGAGAAAAACGTTTGGGGATATCAATCCCAGCAACTCTCATGTAAAATTTCATAAAGATCGGCCCAGTAGTTTGGTCTGAATCGCTCTACACGCACGCACGCACACACACACACACACACACACATACACCACGACCCTCGTTTCGATTCCCCCTCGATGTTAAAATATTTAGTCAAAACTTGACTAAATATAAACAAGTCGCGTAAGGCGAAAATACAATATTTAGTCAAGTAGCTGTCGAACTCACAGAATGAAACTGAACGCAATGCAACGCAGCAAGACCGTATACTCGTAGTAGCATCGTCAGTCCACCGCTCACGGCAAAGGCAGTGAAATTGACAAGAAGAGCGGGGTAGTAGTTGCGCTAAGAAGGATAGCACGCTTTTCTGTACCTCTCTTTGTTTTAACTTTCTGAGCGTGTTTTTAATCCAAACATATCATATCTATATTTTTTTGGAATCAGGAACCGACAAGGAATAAGATGAAAGTGTTTTTAAATTGATTTGGACAATTTAATTTTGATAATAATTTTTATATATTTAATTTTCAGAGCTTGTTTTTAATCCGAATATAACATATTTATATGTTTTTGGAATCAGCAAATGATGGAGAATAAGATAAACGTAAATTTGGATCGTTTTATAAATTTTTATTTTTTTTTACAATTTTCAGATTTGTAATGACCAAAGTCATTAATTAATTTTTAAGCCACCAAGCTGAAATGCAATACCGAAGTCCGGGCTTCGTCGAAGATTACTTGACCAAAATTTCAACCAATTTGGTTGAAAAATGAGGGCGTGACAGTGCCGCCTCAACTTTCACGAAAAGCCGGATATGACGTCATCAAAGACATTTATCAAAAAAAATGAAAAAAACGTTTGGGGATTTCATACCCAGGAACTCTAGAGAAAGGGAGAATGTACGTTCTGGCTCACCGATTCCGACAGACCCTAAATATTAACGCAAAATAGGCTTCTGGACTAAACTTTTACTAAAATGAAACATGCGACAAAATCAGAAAAATACTGCATAAATCCATACAAAAAAAATACAGTAAAGTAAGGTTGTTTTGAACCAATCCCGGGTCTGTCGGAATCAGTAACCCAGAACGTACATTCTCCCTTTCTCTCATACAACGCTAAATTTAGTTTCCATTGAAATATTAATCCAATCTGCCCGTCGTCGGCAACACTACCGTATTGATCTGGTAAAGACAAACACTGAGCCAGCGTGTGTTTTGCGAGGCCTGCAAGCTAGTCTTCTATATTCCTCCAATGGCAAGACAAGATTAAATTATGTGATAGCAACAGTTACGTCACGTCCGCCCACCACTTGGTGTTGATAGTAACATAGCCTGGTGATTTTGTCATTTCATTCCGGAGTCGCCAACCGCGCAGTTGTGTTTTCTGTGAGAGAAGTGTTTTTACTGTCACTATATTTGCTAAATATTTATGTCTCAAGATAGCATTTCTGAAGAATTAGAGAGAGAACTTCTTCCTCAAGATATGGATCAACAAAGCAGATGGAGTGTAGAACAACTTGGTATCATTGAGGAGCATATATTTCATCATAATAATTATGTTGATGTATTGAATAGAATGAAAAGAGAAGGGCCATCAGAAAGTAGGAAACTACCTAGATTTCTCTCCCAACCAAAAAGAAAACTGACATCTCTGTATGGGGAGCAGGTGAAAAAACGAAAGGTTATGTCACCAGAAGAACTCCATCAATACTTGCAGTCAAAAGAGGTTGATGTGAGTAAGACAGTTAGGAAAGAAGTTTTCTTTTTTTCCTCAGAGAAAATAGGGTCATCAGATGCTGCTATTGAAAAGCTGAAGGAAGGATACAGGCAGATTCAAAGACAGGAGGCCACCAGTATGTGTTTTAACCTTCAGTATGGTTCTCTTCTGGATGCATCTTTCAAATTCTTTCAGGAAGAAAAGGAACGAGGAATTCACAAAAACAAGTGGGAAGAGTGGTTGCAGGCAAACATTGGCATCTCACCAGCTTATTCACGCAAACTGAGAGAGATTGCTCGTTTGCTGAAACCATACTTTAGCAGGTTTTCTACAGTTGGTCTGTCTTTCATTGAAATCTACTCTCTGAGAAAAGATTTGAAGACAATGTTTGAAAGTAATGAGGAGATCAGAAAATATTGGACTTCTCCCATGCAAGAACCACTACAACTCCAAACACGATCCTCTCAGGTAGAAAACACTCAGTTGTGAGAAGTCAGTCACGGTTGAGTAGAGCGCTCCAGCCTGGAGCGCCAGGTCTTTGTATTGCCTGCTATTGATGTTTCTTCCAACCCGTCACTACACTCAGTTGTGAGAAGTCAGTCACGGTTGAGCAGAGCGCTCCAGCCTGGAGCGCCAGGTCTTTGTATTGCCTGCTATTGATGTTTCTTCCAACCCGTCAAACAACTTCTAAAGGCTGCCTTTTCAGGCGGCCGCCGAGTGCACTTTATGCAAATGACTTGTTTATTGATTCAAGCTTTGACAAGTGTACTTGGTGGCTGCTTTGAAACTCAACAAAGCCTAGTACTCCCCTTTCACAAACACTTCCCAAACGCAAGCAACTTCCTTTTCCCCGCTGCAGTCAGAACAAAGCTGTCATAGCGGGTTTTCCCGATTGACAAAAATTCTTATTACACACTCAGACTATTTGGAGCCGCGTTTATTCTCCAGTGCCCAATTGCATAAGAATATTCTGGTGATGAATAAACGCGCTTTGTGTCATTAGCATCTAAAGATTTCTTGTTTACAATAGTTGTGTTGATCTGATGAAGCGCGGAACTGATCTTAGGGTTGTCATGGTGAAACACTCGCTTCTGAAACAGTGCTTCCTTGTAGTTATCATGCGATATGCTCGACTTTACAACCTGTTTGCTTACACCCTTTGCTTTTTTAACCACCCCTTTCTCACTTGCAACACTGTACATCTTTGCACGCAATCCAACATACTCCTTAATTATCTTCCCATTCATTTCATCTTTCATCTTTCCAATAACCTTCTTGTTAACATTTGAGTGCAATGGTGATTCTTTAGGGTAGTCGCAAGTGTCATAAAAAGAATCTTTTCCTTTTACTGCAGGACTTTCAGCTTCTAGATCTTTGTAAATGTCATCCGCTGGAATGTCAAGTAAGAATGAATCTGTGTCTGTGTAAAGTACTCTCGATTTGGGATATCTTGGTTTCAAATAATCATACAAAAACTCAAGCATCAACAGTTTTGACAACTCTAGCACAGTAAAGCCTATGAATACTGGTTTGTCAAGCTTGACTACAAGTTTTTTCATTAAGATACCATACAGCTGTTCATGAAAGTATTTAAAGTCTTGATACTGTGGTTTGGATGTCAGCTTGATGGCCTCATTTTCTCTTGTAACAAGTCTAACATCCTTTCTCTTGTGTGGGTTTTCCATTGTCTTACCAAAGCAACTGTTGTTCATCAGTTTAAAAAAGTCTTTCTCTGATGCATCAGCGGCTTTGGTTCTCAGTTCTGTGTTTTTCATGATGTAAGGTTTCATAAACTGTTCTTGATCAAATAAAATTATACGATGAACAGCCTTCAAAATTAATCCATGTCTAATGTAAAACTGTAACAGTCTGTAGTGACACACATACTTCTTTTTGTGAAACAGATTGGGCACCAGCTTTGGAGGTTCTCTTGGGTTTACTTTTAACCTCTCAGCAGCTAAAGGATAATCATTATGTAGATCATGAAGTGATAGTGGATAGTCTAAGTCAACTTCTAGTATCCATCCCTTTCGACTGTCTGGGCCTGCTTTTAATATTGTCAGCACAACACATTGTGAAAATGGTCCTGAATAGATCTTAAAGTTCCGAAGTGGAAGCGTCTGACACATTGCCCAACCATACAAATTGTTTGCATCTAGATACATGATGTAATTAGAAGGTTTCATAGGATCAAAGTCGTCCAAGTATTTGTTGTTGGCTTTGCAGTAATTGTGTGAAGCCATACTGATTCCTCCACGTAGTCCATTTTCAATCATCTGAAGTGTAGGTAGATCTGATAGCAAGTCAATCTTTACTCCTGTAAATCTAAGAAATGCATCCCAGCTCATGCCTGGTGCAGATATGTAATGTGAAGGATCTAGATTGTAGTGCTTCATACATGTTCTTCTGTAATTCTCAAATATATCTGCAAGTAAACAAACATCAGCCAACAAATATTGATCATGATAATCACCCATTGTATTACATCCTAATTTATTCCATGCAGTCTTAGCGTGTTCATAGTCTTCGTCACTTATACCTTTACCCTTCAGCCGTGAGAAGTAAGCATCCTTTGGTGGTAACTCATCTTCATCAAACCTCTCCCACGAATCCATGTATTCATATGGATAGACTCCCTTTCTAACTAAGTCACTGTCAAAGTACTTACATGTGATTGGGAAAGCAGTTAGTGATGAAGATAAAGACTCAAGTGTTCCCATCAGATGTTGAGCAGAATCGTAGAAGTATAAACTATTCAGAGTAAAGGCCATGTACTTTTCTGAAGACTGCGCAATGCATCTTGCTTTGTATTCATCAGTTACTGCCTGCATGATCAGATGTGAATCATAACCGCGCAAGTTATGGAAGAAGATTGGAAGCTTCCAAGTCTTAGGATCAAACTTTAATTGTAGATTACATTTGCTGTGTGCTGCTCCTCGGAACTGCCCACTTACATGATCATGATCTCTTACTATTGGATTGTCTGTGTTTGGTGTTAGACTTTGTTCGCATATCCAACACTGTGTGGTAGAGTTAAACTGTTCTTGGTCTTCAGGTTTCATAACAATGTCTGAAAGATTCAGTTGTTTGGAGCAGTCATTTCGCACTTGGTTCATTTGCTGTAAGAAGTTCTTTGCTGCATTAGGTCCTCTGTACAATTGCGGTTTAGAATGTTTACCATCTGAACTAACAACAATAAATGCATATGAACAGACTTGATGATTACTTAGAGTTACTGTTTTAGGTAGGTCTTTTGGTAAAGGTCCTTCATATGGCACAATGATAGATTCAAAGTCAGCATAAACAACATAAGGATTTTTCTGTAGTTTGCATACATTCTTAAAATACACTTTGCTGTCTGGCGGTGGTGTTGTTAACTTCACAACCGCATCATCAACGCTCTTACAATGTTGCTTGTGTATAAGTGCTGCATGAATTGATGGAATACGCAAGAGACATCGCCTACAAAAGTCTTGTTTACTATTGTGATTGCTTGTGCTCGCCATCAGTCTACTCATTGTACGAATCAAAGTGTAATGATATTTTACACCATCAGTCATTAGTAACATGTCAACATGGTTAGTATCACAATCACCAATCGTTGGTGAGTTCTTTGATATTCTGACTGGTTTCAGTTCATCTTCTTCATCCCACGTGTAAACATTTACGGTGATGGGTTTGTTTTGCTGTTCAAATTTGTCAATGCTTGTAATGCTGACAGGAAATTCAATACCAGTAAAGTTTAGTTTATTTCTGTATGCATGATAGTTAGACACTCTTTCTGCATTTTTCTTTACACTGTACAGTCTTGCCAGAACACACCACATAAAACATTTGTCATCATCATTCTTTATGTTCAGCACAGCACGTTTTTTGACAAGAGCAGGAGGTAAAGGTATGTAACTTCTACCTCTGATGGGGGCAAATTTACTTAGCTTCAATTCTATTTTTAGAATTTCACCTTCTGACCATCCGGATCCTTTCATCTTTGCATCCTCTGCAGCTTGCTCAAACCGTTTCATCATTTCATCTGCCCAGTTTCCATTCAATTCTGCCATAGAATTAAGTGCTAGTTGTCTGGTTGAAACATGAACTTCTAGCACCTCATCACTGACTGTTTTGTATTTTATTAAACTGACTATCTGCACTTTTACTGGAGGTTCAATCAATAAATTGTTTGGAATTTGTTCAATGGCGTCTTGCACACTGGACTGCACATTTTGAGGATCCGTTACTTGTAATTCAACGGTGTCAAATACTGTCGATAAAGATTCTAATACAGAGTTTTCCATCGCTGTGAGTTTGATTTTATAACTCAAAATAAAAATATAAATTAAAAAAATGAAGTTGCTTAGAATTCTTTCTCAGAGCTTCCATTTTTGTTAACACTATAAAATCTGAAATAAAAAATCATTTAACATTTGTACCACGTGGAACTAATTGTAATTCCTCTTTTACAAAGGCTCTTTGCGGTGCTGGTTCTCTCAAGTAATATATAGGTGGATTTGTCTCTACTACTCTCTTGATTTCATGAATGTCAATACTCCAGATTGGATCCGTTGCACGCTTCCTGCTGTCACCCTCAGCTTCACCGGGTGCATATAAATATCTGACTTTCTGATTGAAAGGTAGTAATGCCACTGGTGTTGTTGACTTTGGAGCAACAGGTATTGTTTTCTGTTTGATTGCATCAACTGGTCTTAACCCTGTAGCTTTAAATACCTCCAGATTCATTGCTCTAAGTACTGATGGTAATCTTTTGACCCATTCAGTGTTACGCAATTTACTTTCTGTGTCCAAAAATTCCTGATGGTACTGATATGAAAACAGTTTTTCTGCCAACTGTTTGTTAAAGCTCTCAACAATAGCCTGTGACCTGTGGTTTCCTGGAATACCTCTCTTCACTGTAACATGATGTTTTAACAGAAGCTGGTTGACAGCTCCTTTAAACTCCTTACCATCATCGCACTGAATCATTCTGGGATACTTTAGTGGTCCACGTCTGTAAATTTCTTGCAGGGCAACAGCTGTAGCTATAGCACTTTTCTCTGTCAACGGTTCAGCATCTTTGTATCTTGTTGCAACATCAACTACAGTCAGTGCATACTTATATTTCTTCCTTCTGACTGTGTCATGCGGTAAATAGAGCAGGTCTATTTGATGAGTGTCATTCGGTTTAATGTTAACAAAGTGTGGTCGTGTAATTTTTCTTGGTGCAGGTAAATAGATCTGCCAAACTGCCTGCTTTGACAACCATTTCTTTGCTATATCTTGAGAAACACCTGCTGCGTCACTGAGCTTGTCAATAGCAGTTCTTCCTTTCCAGTATCCTTTTGGGGAATAATATATTTTAGATAACAAAGCATCACTCATGGTTTTTTAAATGACAGAATATTAAGATTTGACAGCACGCGCAATAAAGTAAACAACAGCCATACCAATAACAATGAAAACAATCTCCCCCATTTTCTGCTCTTCTGAAGGCTGATAAAAGTCACCCAGTTTTGGAGGAGCACTTGTCTTCATTTTCTTTCCAGTTACAAGATAGTATTCTTGAATGGCTGCATCAACATTGGCAAAGGTTTTGTTTGCATGTCCTTGCTGCCTGAGTTTATCATTCATAAAGTCTAACTGCGCAATTCGTTTCTTCTCGTATTCATCCTGTGCTTTCGCCAGTTGTTCCATGGCTTTGTTGTGCCTTTCCCTCTCTTCACCATTTTGCAGTTTAGAAAACAAATAGTTGCTGCCAGAAAATGCAAGCGCATTTACAATCGCACCTCCCACCATCATAACCAAGCTAGCCATTTTATTGTCTTACATGTTTATATTTTCTGGAATAATTCCTTGCTTCACCAGGAAGTCTTTTGTTGCAAAGGAAGCTGTCACAACACCAATTAGTTTAGCACCGTCTTCGAAGTCTAACTTTCCCAAGTCGGCTGGTTTCATTCTGAGGAGACTTTTACCCAGCATTGTGTAACCTACACTCAAGCCTCCAATCACTGCAGCGTGATAAACTAGATTAACTATTGTCTTTTCAGAACTCATTTTTATGTTATCAAAATTAAAATATTAAAATTATTCCATATGAAATGAATCCACTGCAGGTACTACTGTGGGCTTTGTTATTGTTTGTACTGCTTTGTTTGTTGGTTTTGGTGTTTCTGGTTTTGGTGTTTCTGATTTTGGTCTTTCTGACACTTTATATTTGCCTTGCCAAAGTTTGTAAAGCAAGTATCCACCTCCTCCAACAACAGCTGCTACAGCTACTTTTCTGTATGATAGAAATGAAGATTTTAATTCTTGATCAGTTTGTGTGACCTTAGTCACTTCAGGAATGTTTGGTGTCTGCTCAACTTCAGACATAATGTTCTGCTTTGCCTTTTGATTTAACTTTTTTTGTCTGTTCCATTCGGCTAGTTTTTTTCCTGCTTCTACTCTACCAGGTTTCTTTGTCACTGTGTTCACTTCTGGTATTTTCGTCTGCTCCACTGTCTGCTTCAACTGATCTGTCATCTTTTTTATTCTGAAAATTAATGTGTTTGAAAGTAATTAATCCAGCAACAAATGGTACTAATAAAGCACCAAATCGATAATACAGGCCACAGGCAAGAGATTCGAGGGACTTGGAAACAACAGGGTCATGAGTTAGATCATGTGTTAAGTCTTCCTCCGAGTCGAGAGGTGTAAAATGTCCAAAAATCTTTGTGTACAAACCTATAACAGTCTGTCCAATACTTCTAACCATCTTAGAACCAAGCACTGATTCATACCGTCCATGATACTTTTCTATATCTTCTGAGGAAAGATGTTGTACTTCTTCCACAGTTAACTGCTGCCCAAGGTAGTGTTTTGTTTTTCCACAAACAGCAAGTGAATACAATCTTTCTTTTTTATCAGGTATAGTCCTACTGTCACAGATTTCAATATCTGTAGCAGTCTGCATCAGCAATTCATCACAGTTCATTTTATTTTGATGCAGAATAAAATTAAAATCTAGAAATTAAACTTGAGTAAGAACTTAGGTAGGAACTTAACAAGAACTTAGGTAGGAACTTGAGTAAGAACTTAGGTAGGAACTTAGTAAGAACTTGACAAGAACTTGACAAGAACTTAGTAAGAACTTGGGTAAGAACTTGAGTAAGAACTTAACAAGAACTTGAGTAAGAACTTGGTAAGAACTTGAGTAAGAACTTAGCAAGGATTTCTACAAACATACATACTGAACTGGTTGATCAGTTTTTAAAACCAGTTTCGAGTGCTTAGAAGATTTCAGATTATTCTTTATTCTTTCTCTCTCCTGTTTGTTTTCAATGACATCATTTTCTCGAAGACACTCTTCAAAACTGTCACGGTCCTTTGAATAGAACAATGTTATTGTTTTGAGTTGCTCTCTAAAGTCTTTCAGAACTGCATTGTATTTTTGTGTTAATATCCAAACTGATATTAATGCATGTCGTCCACTGAATGCAAGCTTTGCTAGTGCACTTTTCTTTCTAACAATGTCACGTTCTGCTGCACAGTCATCAATAATAAACAGTGTTGGCGTGTTCTGAAAAAGATCGAAATAATGCTCCAAGCAAACATTTAGACGATCAGAAGGATTTACAATAAATATATTTTGATCAGACCATATGAATTTTCTCTCCTTGTATGTTCTGTTATGCTTTATGGTTGGACAGAATATGACTATGTGTTCAAAGTGATTTATGTAAACAGTCTGTAATAAATCCAAAACATATCTTGTTTTGCCGCAACCTGTTGCCCCACAAATCAAAGAACAGTGTGGATCTTTTGGAAGAAAATCTAGATACTTCATTTTAACACGTTCAATAAACAATATCCTGTAATCTGCTTTCAGAGATGTTTAACTGCGCATCTGACACAACAAACACGTAGATCTTAACTGATTTACTACTACTCCCTACTTCCTTTTCAATTTGTATTGTGATTCCTTCTGATCCGTTTTCAATTCGCCTTCCACTTCCATGCAGTTTGTTGTCGTCAGTTGTTCTGAGATCCAGCCATAACGCATATTTATTTGTCAAGAAATCTTCTACGCCAACACCGTGTAAATGTAGATCTTTAGCCACAAGATCAGATGTTGGGTCTTTCAATCTTCCTCCAGTAAAGTACTTTCTTGCTTCATCATAGTGTTGGTATGGCAGCATGCCAGATGCAAATATTTGGTTTGGCTGCCCTTCAATTGTGCAATATACTCTATTGATTAGTGGATTGTAAAACTTTTCTATTTGCCTTTCATATGAATCTTTTGGTTCCTCAAACAACATAAGTATTCCCTTCATTGACCTAGCTGGTGTATTCAAGTTAATGTTCCAGATTGGATCAGCCTGGCTTTTTGAAAGTGTACTGTGATTCAACACTCTTTCATAATAGATAGGCAGCTTAGAACTGTACTGATTTTCTATAAGTCTAGCCAGTTCAGGATGGTTTACAACATCAAACTCTAAAGAAATTCCAGACACCTTATACTTTGCTTCCGGGTCTTGTGAAAGCATAACACGATCATAACTATTGAAAGTCAGGTCGTATGACAGCCTGTCACGCAATGCTCCTTGATAGAAGGGAGGATGTGAATTTATGAGTTCAAAGTCAAGTGGAATACAAAATTTGTTTCCAAAAGCAACATTGACAGCGTTATCTTTTTTGTTATTGTCAGCTTTATCTCCTGCTCCTATTCTAACTTTTATCCCATTGTCTGACTGAATCCCTTGAAACACTCTGTTTTTCTTTTCATTGTCAGTCAACCAATTATCTGCGTAAACTAAAAAAACATCTGCATTATTCAATGACATCACTTCCCGCCCTTCCAGTTTGACAGTAATCTTCCTCACAATTGCTCTTCCTACATTATAAGCCAAAGTCCTATTTTCATCTGAGCCAGATTCTAATTCTAATTTGAATGATAGTCTTACAGTGCCCGGTACAATAACATCGTTCTTACCTAGATTAGGAAACCTAACAGTAAGTATTTCATTCTGATCAATAGTAGAAGGATTATTTGTAACTATAACTGTTTGCCTTATTCCTTTTACCCCGAGAGGTTCTTTCAGCCTTCTGTAAGGATCAAGAACAGAACCGAACGATTGTGCCATCTTTTTTTATTTTCAAAATAAAAAATAAGTTACAAATGGCAGAAGGTGGATTTGAAGATTTATTTGAGCCAGCGGACGACATGAGCGAAGCAATCCCTTTGGTTCCCTACCATCATTCACTGCATTATGAGGTGGCACGACATGAACTTCTGGAAGGTAAAGTTAGAGATTTCTACAAAAGTTTAGGAGAAGAACCTGATGTTTTAGATCCAAACCAGTTCAAAATGGAAGCAAATCATTTATATACAACTAGCGATAAAGGAGAAAAAGTCCAACTTACATATAAATCTAATCCTGCTAAGTTTCTATCAAAAGTTTCACTAAAACAAAAACTTACTGCTAATCGACTTAGGCAATTAGATATTGTGCCTAGCACACGGTCATCATCTTCCCATGTTGTTTCCTTACTTCAACAAGCAGAACTAGGACTACCAACTGCTACTCAAATAGAATCTGTTCCATTGCAAGATCTTAATAAACTTGCAGATGAGGCTGATCAACTTATACAAGAGATAGAGACTTCTTTTTCTGAGGAAACTTCACTGAAGACTCCACATGAACTATTACCTATGAGAGAAATAGAAGCCCTTAATCAATCACTACAAACCATCAGAGGTGAAATAGCAAATAATCTGTCAAAACTAGGTCAGCTGGATGAAGATATAAACAAAGAGAAACAAAAACTTGCTGATGCTGATGATTTAAACCTAGAACAAGAAGTAAAAAACAGAATTTCTAAGCGTTTAAAAGATTTGCAGGAGGAGAAAGCCATAAGGTTAGAAGTTCTAAGTAACAATAGAGAACAACTGAGAACACAGGTCAGCAGAATAAAAAATACAATTCAAAGAATCCTTTACGAAGACACAACTCTTGCTGAAAGAATTAGAACGCTTTTCAGAGAGCAGGGAATCACAATAGCTAGTATACTAACTGCGTTAGGATTTGCAATAAGCACATTAGTGTTAACACTCACAGGTGGCACTGTCACACCTCCACCTCCACCTTCACCTTCATCTCCATCTGATCCGGGATGGGTAAAGAAACAACTCAAACACATTGCAGAACTATTAAAGAAACTAGCAGCAAAAGCTTTGGATGCACTTCCAGGAATCATTGGTTCAATTGTTAGCTGGCTGTTATCTTTTGCAGGTAAAGTTGTTGGTTTCATGGCTGAACATCTCTGGACTCTAATAGTTTTAATTGCAGGTGTTCTGCTAACGAGAATAAAGCAAAAGTAAGCCTACACCCACTCCACCAATTACTAGAGCAGTCTTCTGCGATTCATGATCATCACTAATACTAACAGCTTGATCATCACTAGTGACAGAATGATCTTCACCTGCAGCGTGATCTTCACTTGTCACGCTTTGTTTCTGTTCATTGTGATATGGCTGTAGCATCGTTCTGATTTCTGAATTCAGTTCTTCACCCTTTCCAAGCGGCTGGGTGTCACTAGCAATAATGATTTCATTGTTATAATTTGTTATTGTTCCAATCTGCAGCTGGAGATCAGAAGGTAACATGTAAAGGCAGTTACCAACAGCAAAGTCAACTTTTGATTTTGCATAACGGAGAGAGTCTTGATACCTTTTGATGCTGGAAGGCAGATCAACTGCAGAGTTTATGACATCTTCTAAATTTGATAACAACTGTTTCTGTGCACCAAACCCTGTGCTTGTTCTCATTATGTTTGATCGTGTCTGTGCCTGCGAGCCTAGCAAGCACCACGCATATGTTCGGATAGATTCATTGATCCTTTCAACACCTGATCCAGTGAAACCTTTGCCGGTGTCTAATATAAAAGTAGTCCATGCATTGTGGTGCTCTTGTTCTATTGATCCTAACTGTACCTGCACATTTGAAGAAAAAGATGTATGACCTGGCCAGTAATCAAAATTATACCTCCTGTGGACACCCCATAAATATAGTGTTCCCATGCCATGGTTTTTGTCTTGCTTTTGCCTAAAGTCGGTCTTAAAATCTATATTGAATTCATTGCAGAGACGCTCATACACTTTCATGTTTATCCTATTGTTGAATGGGTTCCAGCTCTTTTCATGCGGCATTGGTGCCTGAAGTTCAGACAAGATTCTCCTGCACTGATAGTAAACGTGAAATGTGTACACACACTTTGTCAGTAAGTTTGAATTATTCATGTGGTCTGCATAGGACACTCCACATCCTGTGGTTGCACAGAATATTGCAAAGTTTAACTGATTCTGATAGAACTGAATTGGGTGAGAGTTCCACATCTTTGGAACACTATCATTTTTGATTGGGGGATTTAGGTAAGAATGGAATGGGTCAGGCACTTTAACGCGAATGGATTCTGTTTCTGTTACAGCAAAGTCCAACTCATGGAAAGAAATAGTCTTTGGATTGTAATATGGTCCAGTTTTGTATTTAACATCTTTGTTGAATTTATACTGACTCATTTTTGTTGTTGAATAAAAAATGTTTATCACACTAACAAATGTGAAGACTAGTGTGCCAGTTAAACTTGCAACCCCTATCAACAATCAAAATGGAGGAATGAAAGTTGCACTGCATGAAATTATGTACAAGGTTACTTGGTATAATATCAGTAAAAAAAAGGCTAACAACTGGGTTAGAATTAATGGTAAAACACATTCTGTAGAAGATGGTTACTATGACTTCTGCACTTTAGAGAAAGAATTGTTTGCTCCAGTAGGTATTACAGCGAGTTTAAATCATGCAAGTCTCATTGCTACTCTTACTATGCCCAAAACTAGAGAAGTAAACGTTGAGTTTCCAACCAAACTCCTTGATATGCTTGGAATTACAAAAATATACAAGGGAACACGTCCCATTGACATGGATGTTAACAGTGTACTGTTTGTTCACATGAGAGAGCTTAACACATCCTATAATCTGTTTAATGATCAGCGTTCTGATCTGCTTAGGATTCTTCCACCGAGTGATGCCTCTTTTTGTAAAATGCACGTGCCAACATTTAAGACACTTCAGTTCAAGGACTTGGAGGAAGGGTGTCATGAATTCCTACACATTGATCTGAAAAATCAAAGTGGACAACCAGTTGATTGTTTGTTTAACATTACATTGGAAATAGTTCCATAAAATATTGAGTATTAAAATGTCGAGTGGACCTACAATAGCTTATCCTGTTGCATGTTCAACTATAGAGTTGAAAGATTTAGCAGACGCTATCGACTTTGAGAGCAATGCTGAAGTTGGTGCAGTGTATGCATTTGAGTTTACAGACACTGGTCATTACAAGAGAAAGGAAATCGACGATGAAAAGAAACCAAGATTCCTCAAACTAGGTCAAATCCGTGATGTTAATGTACCTGATCCAATTGTCGATGACACATTCTACATGTGGAAACATCAGAATAAAAAATGGGTACTTAGTCCTGTTATAAAAAAGATTGACTGGGAAATGAAGTTTGAATTTGTGAGTCCATACACTCTTGTTGGAAAAGACGACACATTCCGTAAGTCAATCAATGCTAAACCACTAATTGTTAGCCTTGTTCCTGCGTTTAACAGCAGGGGAGAAGTTGCAGTTAAACCTTTCCATAAGAACAACTATCTCATTCACAGAAAACAAAGTGTTGAAAAGGACGCTGACACCATTGTCGATTTTATACCCAAGCTTCCAATAGGGCAGAATGCAACTATGATATTTGATATAGTTGTCAGGAAAAGGGAAGAAACCACAAACACTGTTCTAATGAGAGGAATAAATCTCAACTGGAGACCATTAAATGTTGAAGAAGTCAGAGTATTTATTGCTGTTCAAAAGGATTCTAACACAATAAAAAAACAGACGTCAAACCAAAATGTTGTTGTTAACGCAGATATAAATAATTTAACAGAAATAAGAAGTATTAATCTTACTTATCTTGATTTGATTGCTTTCTACTATACAGATAAGGTGTTAAGCAATGAACAGCTTCAAAGCTTAGCAGAAACACTGGCCAGTGAGAATTAAGATAAATATTTTATATTTTGCATTAAAAAGATGACTAGCAGTGTGAAGCTTTATCCT
This sequence comes from Littorina saxatilis, assembly GCF_037325665.1. Classification (NCBI taxonomy): domain Eukaryota; kingdom Metazoa; phylum Mollusca; class Gastropoda; order Littorinimorpha; family Littorinidae; genus Littorina; species Littorina saxatilis. The sequence continues at coordinate 33,770,540 of NC_090257.1, forward strand.
AATATTGATGAAAGTGCAGCAGAAAGTCAACAATTCAGACTGGCACACATTAGTAATATACAAAAACAACTAGAAGATGAATTAGAAAAATATTCTCGCGCTAGACGTAAGTACTCAACAACTTACAACAGCCTTTCTAATGCCAGCACTGGTTCTACTATCCTTGCATCAGCTGCAGGTGTAACGGGAACAATTCTGTTAGCTACCGGAGTAGGGACTCCAGTTTCTCTAATCCTAGGTGGTGTCGCAGCAGCAGTTGGTGGTTTATCATTTATAGCATCAGCTATAATGAAAAAAATTGTGAAAAAGCTTGAAAAACACGAATCCATTTCCACTCTTGCATCATCAAAATTGTCTAGCCTAAAACTGTCTATCAGTAAAGCACTTGAAGATTCAAAAGTTTCTGACGAAGAATTCAAACAGATACAAACAGACTTTGATGACTACAAAAGTAAGAAAGCAAGTATTCAAACAAAAACACGAGCTGAATATAACAAGCCACTCGATATAGAAGATCTGAAAAAGCAGTTTTTAAAAAAGGGGATTCAAATAGGACGGGAAGAAAAAGTAAAAATAGAATCACTTGTAAAGAGTTAACTATTCGTTTAGACAGTCACATTGCATGTATCAGATATAATTCTAACAGTGAAAGAACATATGAAGTAAAGTTTGTAAATGAGAGAGCGTATTGAGCTTAAGAATGTTGTATCAGAGAAAGGGAGAATGTACGTTCTGGGTTACTGATTCCGACAGACCCGGCATTGGTTCAAAACAACCTTACTTTACTGTATTTTTTTTTGTATGGATTTATGCAGTATTTTTCTGATTTTGTCGCATGTTTCATTTTAGTAAAAGTTTAGTCCAGAAGCCTATTTTGCGTTAATATTTAGGGTCTGTCGGAATCGGTGAGCCAGAACGTACATTCCCCCTTTCTCTACTCTCATGTCAAATTTCATAAAGATCGGTCCAGTAGTTTAGTCTGAATCGCTCTACACACACACACACACACACAGACACACACACACACGCACATACACCACGACCCTCGTTTCGATTCCCCCTCGATGTTAAAATATTTAGTCAAAACTTGACTAAATATAAAAAGAAGAAAAAAAGAGAAGAAAATGAATAGGAGAAATGAACATACACAAAAGTGAAACACAAGTCGCATGACGATCGGTCCAGTAGTTTTCTCGAAATCGCTATACACACACACACACACACACACACACACACACACACACACACACACACACACACACACACACACACACACACACACACACACACACACATGTACACCACCACCATTGTCGTCTCGATTCATGGTCTATGTTAAAAGATTTAGTAAAAACTTTACTAAATGTAAAACAAAACAAAAAGCAGAACAGATTGGCGATAACAGATATATACGTTACAGGCTGTTGAAGGTTGTCATGAACAAAGATAGAAATGAAAAACGTAGAGTTTAAAAAAGAGGATGTAAAGGAAATGAAAACAAAAGCGGAAATACATTGGAGACACAGGAGGCAGCACGTAGAGCAGCCATCGCTCTTCCAAACAGAACAAAACCCTTATCACCTTCCCACCCACATGCTACCAAACGAACCATGTATCTGAAGAACCTACAAAGCAACAACACAAGAGCTACCACACATGCTGACAATTAATAAACCAATTAATAACAATGAGACAACGAACAGAAATAGAAAGTATCTGTTTATGATGCCATTTTGCCCCGAAAACGGAGCATGGCTGCCTAAATGGGGGAAAGGGGGGGGGAGGGCGGGGAGAGGGAACTGTCATACATTTAAAACCCCGCTCGTGCAACACACGAATGTACATGTAGGTTAAAGCCTACGAACAGCGAAGAAGGAAGAAGAACAATGTCATACCTTGATGAGTTTCTCCACCTGTGTTGGCAGCACGGTCCACTCGTCCACAGCGGGGGCGAAGCAAGAGTAGTACTTGGGGGCGTCGGGGGCGGCGTTGAGCAGCTCGGCCACTGACCGCTTCCTCAGGCACTTGACCAGCTCGTCATTGTTCCCGATGAAGGAGGTACAGTTGACCTTGTTGGCCAGCTTCTCCGTGCACCACAGCGGGTCGTAAGACACTGCCCAGTTGGACAGCGCGGACCCGCTTTGGACGATGGCTTGCTGGAAGAACGGACCTCGGCCCTCTGTAGAGGAGAAAACAATATGATGATAGAGGTGATCCTCCCAATAACGACACCTCCTTCTAACAACACTGCCCAGTTGAACAGCGCAGACCCGGTCTGGATGATGGCTTGCTGGAAGAACGGACCTCGGACGTCGGTAGAGGAGAAAATAATATGATGATAGAGGTGATCCTCCCAATAACGACCCCTCCTTATAACGACACTGCCCAGTTGAACAGCGCAGACCCGGTCTGGATGATGGCTTGCTGGAAGAACGGACCTCGGCCCTCTGTAGAGGAGAAAACAATATGATGATAGAGGTGATTCTCCCAATAACGACCCCTCCTTATAACGACACTGCCCAGTTGGACAGTGCAGACCCGGTCTAGATGATGGCTTGCTGGAAGAACGGACCTCGACCCTCTGTGGAGGAGAAAACAATATGATGATAGAGGTGATCCTCCCAATAACGACCCCTCCTTATAACGACACTGTCCAGTTGGACAGTGCAGACCGGGTCTGGATGATGGCTTGCTGGAAGAACGGACCTCGACCCTCTGTGGAGGAATGGGAACAAGAGACAGCAGGTGAGAAGAACAAGAACAAGATAACAGTGAAAATGTACTCACCAGAAACACGAACAACTTATTCGTGGTTTTCTTGTTCGTGTTTGTGGTGAGTACGTTTTCATCGTTATCTTTGTTCCTCTGTGGAGGAGAAAACAATATGATAATAGAGTCGAACCTCCCATAACGACCCCTGCTAAAAACGACGTCCCCGTTTTCTGACCGGTTTTCTTGACACGCATGTCTTTCACACTGTAAAGGCTGTCCTTAACTCAGCCCGAAGTCGACTTCTCGAAGACTGCGCGAAGTCTTTTTACCGAAAAATTCAGTGCTATAGCCTTGTGCAGCAAGCTTCGCGAAGTATATAAAAACTTCGCGTAGTCCACTTATCGTGATTGTTGACAGGCTATTCGGATCTCCGAATGGCGACGTCCCCTTTTTCTGACTACCGCTCTACCAACAAAGGGTAATATGTACACAAGAAAAACACGCCGTGTCTGCTATCACCAATGATGTTTACAACAAGTTGTAGAAAACTGCCTACATAAATAGGGCCAAGCAGTTTAATGATAATTGCTTGTTGAAAGAACTGCCCTCTGCTCTCTGCAAAGAAAAACTACAAAAGCAACACGAGGCCAAGCGGAACAAAGAAAAACTACTAAAGCAACACGAGGCCAAGGGGAACAAAGGAAAACTACAAAAGCAACACGAGGCCAAGCGGAACAAAGAAAAACTACAAAAGCAACACGAGGCCAAGCGGAACAAAGAAAAACTACTAAAGCAACACGAGGCCAAGGGGAACACAAGAAATTAACGAGAGATAATCAAGTCATTAATTGTAGATTGTGCTGATGCAAAAGAATGCCATCAGGCCACGTTAACTCGGCGTGACATGGCGATTTATATACACATTTTTTTTAATGACAGCTGCCACGATAAATGCAAACAATGGGCTACAAGTATGCAGAATTCGTCAATTTCATTGTCAAACAAAGCTGAGAAGAGGCGGAAGCATAGAGGTGGATTCATCATTGGTTCTTTCTTTCTTTATTTGGTGTTTAACGTCGTTTTCAACCACGAAGGTTATATCGCGACGGTTCATCATTGGTGGTTTTATTACATTGCCCATGAGAATAAGGAAAAACCGCTCTGAATGATGGCTTGTTGGAATAATGGACCTCGGACTTCTGCAAAAAAAGGCTCCTACGCAGCCTCTTTAAAGCCGAACATCTGTCTCCAGGAGAAAAAGCCTTGCTATAGAAGAAGCCAAAGAGATAAATTAAGCGTTGCCATCGACACCGGATATATTACGGTACAGGCACGAGAAAACAGAGCTACATCTGTCGCGCCGGGTAGCTCAGTTGGTAGACCACTGGACTTGTGATCCTAAGGTCGCAGGTTCCAATTTCGGCAGGGACAGGACACGGTTTAACATTATATGCAGACCCAGAGACGGTATCCATGTCCCACCCCCGTGTCACCACAGGGGCTCGTAAAAGACCTCGGTCATTCTACCATAAGTGCAGATGGCTGATACCACCTAGACACGCATGCACTTGTGTATCTCGTCAAAAGCCGCGAGGGCGTAAAACTCGAATCATTTAACCCATATCTTGTCCTTAAGTGGCACGTAAAAGGCCTCGGTCATACTGCCATAAGTGCAGGTGGCTGATTACACCTAAACACACAGACACCTGGGTAGCGCGACTCTTGTGGCTGCTAGCTTTCCACTGGAAGGAAGCGACCCAAATTCCCCAGCATTGTGATAATACGAGAGTTAATGAAATGAAAATGAAATGAAATGTAATGATGCGGGCCTTTACGTTTGTCTGACGGACACAAATAATTGGACTGACATACCAACAGGCACACAGACAGGCGAACACACACTCACCGGACATAAAGGGAGAGAGAAGCAGCAAGTTGACCAGAGCGGCGCCGTGACCGTGACCAAACAAGGTCACTCTCTTGGGGTCACCGTTGAAACTGGCAACGTTTTCCTGTAACCAAAGCAACGCCTGCGTGATGTCCAGCAAACCCAAGTTGGCCATGGCCGAGTGGTCAAGCGTGGTCAAAAATCCTGAAAAAGAAAAACAAATCTGCGGAATGTCTTAGCCTACATTCTCATTTGTGTGTGTTTTACTGCAGATTTGGTAAACACGAGCATGTGTACTTTTCAGCAGACCTCGTACAAAAAGAAGACTTAAATCATGAACCCTCCGGGGTGGGGGAGGGGGGACGGGGGAGATTATTATCAGAAACTTTCTTACTGTACTCTTTTTTGTGCGTCTTCATCCTCCATTAGCTTTCAGTGGGAAGGAGAGAGAGAGAGAGAGAGAGAGAGAGAGAGAGAGAGAGAGAGAGAGAGAGAGAGAGAGAGAGAGACAGAGACAGGGAGACAGAGAGACAGAGAGAGAGACAGAGAGACACTGAGAGAGAGAGAGAGAGACTGCAAGAGAGAGAGAGAGAGAGAGAGAGAGAGAGAGAGAGAGAGAGAGAGATTGGATTGGATTGGATTGTTTACTCATTTAGGCCATAGCTCCTTATGAGGGGGGTGAACATATATACAATGACATAATGACATTTGCACACAAATCAAATGAAATATATCACACACGAACTAAGACATTACATTTCAAATAAAATATATCGTAGGCTTACATGAACTAAGACATAACAACACTACGAAGCCGAAATGCTTTGTACACATACACTGACAACTTTCGAACAATACCTTCATTCACAGTTGCCATAAGCGTAGAAAACTTGTGTAAACTTGGGTTTCTATAAGAGAGAGAGACAGAGAGATACAGAGAGACAGATAGACAGAGACAGACACAGACAGACAGAGACAGAGACAGAGAATGAATCACGACCAAAGCCCGTAAAAACGAACGCAAAAGAAAAAGCAATTCAACATTTCTAATAAGAGAAAGTCTGATTTCGCTCCATATTAATAACGAAGATATCAATCCATACAAAAAACGAAGAAATCCAATCAAAGTGGTTGATGATGCTTTCAACGGTTCCCGCACCAGGGAAGGGGAAATGAAAATAATAGAATTGTCTCCGACGGCCGTCAGACAGAACTACGGAACGGCAATGTTGTGCAAAGACAGATTATTTTCTGATGCACACACCGGTGCAGAAATGCGCCATATAATTTTGCACCCTCATCGATTCTGCTCCTCCGGCACAACGTCATTGATAATTGAATCTTGTTTCGTTGGCGGATCTAGGCATGTATCAATAACTTGGGCCAACGCTACATCATACAAAATTGAATATTTTTGGTGGCCATTATTTTTAGGGGAGGCAACGCTCCATTACGGATAATTGAATCTTGCCAGAACAATTATTTTTTTGGTGCGGTGGAATTCAAGTGACACTCCGCGGACGAACTGGAGCATGTTGGGATCTCATATCGCTGATTCCTTCTGGCGGTTTTTTGGTTTCTGTTTCCGCTTAGAGATAATATGGCATTAAACAAAATGATGGAATTGCTTACTATGACGTCATACATATTGTATCTGATGGGGAGGGTGCCCTATGATGGGGATGTGTCATACCGAAACAACGCTATCCTTAACCCTTTGTTAATTCCATTGAGCAAACAAATGCGTGTACACAATCCAATGATTTGACCCACGAGATACAAACATAGCACGTCACAATTAACGCCTTTTCAGTGCGACTTTAGCATGGGTTGGAAAATGGCTGCCCGGGTGGTTTAGTGACGTCACGTGAAAGCAACAACTAGTCTGTGACAATCATATAACTTTCTATGTTTGTAAGGGCTATTTTCTTGAGCTGTGATACAGTTGACGTCAGATAACTCTGATTCCACATTCAGTCGACGTCAGAGAACTCGGTCTGTTTTTACACTCAGTCGACGTCACAGAACTCTTGTCTGATTTTACATTTAGCCAACGTCAGAGAACTCTGTCTGTTTTTACATTAAGTCAACCTCAGGGAACTCGGTCTGTTTTTACATTTAGCCAACGTCAGAGAAATCTGTCTGTTTTTACATTAAGTCAACGTCAGCGAACTCTGTCTGTTTTTACATTAAGTCAACCTCAGAGAACTCTGTCTGTTTTTACATTAAGTCAACCTCAGCGAACTCGGTCTGTTTTTACATTCAGTCAACGTCAGCGAACTCTGTCTGTTTTTACATTAAGTCAACCTCAGCGAACTCTGTCTGTTTTTACATTAAGTCAACCTCAGAGAACTCTGTCTGTTTTTACATTAAGTCAACCTCAGCGAACTCGGTCTGTTTTTACATTAAGTCAACCTCAGCGAACTCGGTCTGTTTTTACATTAAGTCAACCTCAGCGAACTCGGTCTGTTTTTACATTAAGTCAACCTCAGAGAACTCTGTCTGTTTTTACATTAAGTCAACCTCAGAGAACTCTGTCTGTTTTTACATTAAGTCAACCTCAGAGAACTCTGTCTGTTTTTACATTAAGTCAACCTCAGAGAACTCTGTCTGTTTTTACATTAAGTCAACCTCAGCGAACTCTGTCTGTTTTTACATTAAGTCAACCTCAGCGAACTCTGTCTGTTTTTACATTAAGTCAACCTCAGAGAACTCTGTCTGTTTTTACATTAAGCCAACGTCAGCGAACTCGGTCTGTTTTTACATTTAGCCAACCTCAGAGAACTCTGTCTGTTTTTACATTCAGTCAACGTCAGAGAACTCTGTCTGTTTTTACATTCAGTCAACGTCAGAGAACTCTGTCTGTTTTTACATTCAGTCAACGTCAGCGAACTCGGTCTGTTTTTACATTTAGTCAACCTCAGAGAACTCTGTCTGTTTTTACATTAAGTCAACCTCAGCGAACTCGGTCTGTTTTTACATTCAGTCAACGTCAGCGAACTCGGTCTGTTTTTACATTCAGTCAACGTCAGCGAACTCGGTCTGTTTTTACATTCAGTCAACGTCAGCGAACTCGGTCTGTTTTTACATTCAGTCAACGTCAGCGAACTCGGTCTGTTTTTACATTCAGTCAACCTCAGCGAACTCGGTCTGTTTTTACATTCAGTCAACCTCAGAGAAATCTGTCTGTTTTTACATTAAGTCAACGTCAGCGAACTCGGTCTGTTTTTACATTTAGCCAACGTCAGAGAAATCTGTCTGTTTTTACATTTAGCCAACGTCAGAGAAATCTGTCTGTTTTTACATTCAGTCGTAGTCACAGAACTCTTGTCTGATTTTACATTCAGTCGACGTCACAGAACTCTTGTCTGATTTTACATTCAGTCGACGTCAGAGAACTCGGTCTGTTTTTAATTCAGTCGACGTCAGCGAACTCTGTCTGTTTTTAATTCAGTCGACGTCAGCGAACTCGGTCTGTTTTTAATTCAGTCGACGTCAGCGAACTCCGTCTGTTTTTACATTCAGTCAACCTCAGCGAATAAAGTTTTGAAATTATTGTTGTATGCTGATGATGTTACATTGTTTTTGCAAGATGAACATGACATGTTCCAAGCCCTGGCTTTGATTGGTAAATTTTCAGAAATATCAGGTTTGAACATAAATCACCAAAAATCCAAACTAATGTGGTTTGGGTCGCGGAAGAATTGTAGGAATGAGTGTTGCGGTTTTGCATGTACAGACAAAATGAAAATTCTAGGTGTGTATTTCTGTAATTATATGCGTGCGTCAAAAGTGAAAGAGAATTGGGAAGAGAGAGTGAATGTTGCAAAAAGGCTCATCTGCGTGTGGGAGAAAAGGAATTTGAGCATTATTGGTAAAGTCTGTGTATTCAAAACGTTTATTCTGCCACATTTTGTCTATATAATGCAGGCGCTGATTGTACCAGACGACGTTCTAACTGAAATTAATAGGTTAATGTTTCGCTTCGTGTGGCGCAAAAAAGACTGCAACAGAAAAGCATTTGAAAAGGTGAAAAGAACTGTTTTATGTAACGAAGTAAAGCAAGGTGGATTAAATATGATTGATTTGCGTCAGATGCAGTGTTCCTTTTTGTTAAGCTGGGTTGTGAACCTAACTCTGTCTAATGAAGACCAGAAATGGTCATGGCTCCCAAAAGCACTGTTTTTCCGTTTTGGGAGTCGCTTTGAGTGTTTTTTTGCGAACATTAATAGCAAACCATTTAAAGGATTGGACAGTATTAAATCGGAATTTTGGTCCGCTGTGTTGAAGGCATGGCTTGATAACAATCAAGTCGATAATAATGGTAATTCTGTTTCCGGTTTGTTGTGGAACAACAAAGATATAATTTGTCAAGGAAACCCACTTTTTTTTGCGGATTGGATTAAAAGTGGTATAATGTATGTGAGCGATGTGTGTGAGAATGGACGTTTTTCTACCTATGAAGAAGTGTGTGAAAGAACTGGCTACACTGCAAATAGATTGTTTGAGTACAATGTTGTTCGAATAGCTGTACATCTCCTTTTAAGAAATGTCGATATAAACGATGTAAATTGTTCAGTCTGTGACATTCCGACCTTCTGTGGGAAAAAAGTTAAATCAGTAAAAGAAATTCGAAAGATTCTGGTAGGAAAACAATACAGCCAACCCTGTTCAGAAGGATTTTGGAGAAGAAAATTAGGATTTGAAATTGACGAAAAGAATTGGAACTTAGCAGCCACTGTCACTAGTGAAGTTCGATTACGTGTACTGCATTGGAAAATATTGCAAAACATTTATCCAACTAATATTTTATTGTGTAAAATGAAAGTGAAGGCTGATAAAAACTGTACATATTGTAAGGATGAACTTGATGTATTGGAGCATTTTTTCTTTGAGTGCCCAACAGTGCTCAGGTTTTGGAAATATATTGAAATGTACATTTTAGTAAACATTGGTGAAAGAATTAGGTTGAATGTTACAGATGTGCTTTTTGGTATAAAAAGTAACAGCAAAAATATGAAGAAGATTAATCACATTATTTTAATCGCAAAGATGTGCGTAAGCATTTTTAAAAAAACCGATTCACGATTAACACTGGAAATTATTTTTGGAAATCATGTTGTTTTGAGAGTTCGTTAGTCTGAAGTTTTATTAATTAAAAACAAACTATTGTTTATTTTCTTTGATATAATGTAAAGACAGCCATACATTATGATGCGAATATTGTTTAAAAAAAAGATCAATATATGATGACATATGATCATTTTGATGCTAAAAAAAAAATAAAAAAATAAAAAAATAAAAAAAAAAAAAAAAAAAAAAATAAGTGTCACTGGTATTGTACTTCTGCGCAAGTAATTGTCATAGCCACAAAGCATATCTCAACAATGCATTACATATTCATGCTATGGTGGACTTTTGGACTGTCTGTGGGGTACAATGTCCGCACATGTATGAGAATTCCATTTATCGCAATTTCCCGAACTGCGGGAATTTGTGAGATGCGCATGTGTACGAATAGTCACAGACCAGCGTCAAAAGACTCTGTATCAAGATGGTTAAAAACTGGGTGAGAATTAAACGGTAGATTCCCTCAAGAGTGAAAATGACCGAGTAAGTACTGTATGGTAAGACACAGAACGACCGTTGGCTGCAGTATTTCTTTCGTCTTTTTGTCGCTAATTGGATTGTTCATTATTGCTGTTCAGTTGTTGCAATCGTTTTCCTGCTGCGCTGCTTAAAATGGTCAGGAATGCTCGTCTTGGTGAAATAATGATTGAACGGGAAGTAACCGAAGCCATGCAGTGCTAGAACTTCTTTGAAGTGTTGTGCTGTTTCTTATTCTTACGACGATCAGGGCTAAGTTGACTTGTGCGTACCCCCCGCGGGTTAGGGGGAAGAATTTACCCGATGCTCCCCAGCATGTCGTAAGAGGCGACTAACGGATTATGTTTCTCCTTTTACCCTTGTTAGGTGTTTCTTGTATAGAATATAGTCAATGTTTGTAAAGATTTTAGTCAGGCAGTATGTAAGAATTGTTAAGTCCTTTGTGCTGGAAACTTGCATTCTCCCAGTAAGGTCATATATTGTACTACGTTGCAGGCCCCTGGGGCAGTTTTTTGATTAGTGCTTTTGTGAACAAGAAACAATTAACAAGTGGCTCTATCCCATCCCCCCCCCCTTTTCCCCGTCGCGATATAACCTTGAACGGTTGAAAATGACGTTAAACACCAAATAAAGAAAGAAAGACTTGTGAAAAAAAAAAAAAAAAATAAAAAAAAAAAAAAAAAAAGTCAACCTCAGCGAACTCGGTCTGTTTTCCCATTCAGTCAACGTAAGAGAACTCTTGTCTGTATTACATTCAGTCGACGTCAGAGAACTCTTGTATGTTTACACATTCTGTCAATTCTTAGATTTTGTTATTGTTGTGTTGTTTTCAACCCCATCAACAATCATGATTCATTGTGCACGCGCACCAACGTCCTGCACGGCCCAGGGGACAGCTTGCTGCATTCTGTTGGGTGGAAGAAAAAGCACTTCCTCCTCGGAGTTGCAAGAGATCGGATTTCCTGGTTCGAAATCAGCAGGCCCCCTGGAGGATCCGCTCGACGAGGAGGACACAGAGAGAAGTTGGCGCGGGGGGCTTAGCGAGTGCGGCCGTTAATGGATCTTGAGCGTACAGAAGGCGAAGAGGGTAAGTGTGACGGATTTCACTTTCATTACTAACTACCCCTCCTGGCCTTTGCCACTTCGGCCTTCATTCGCCACTACTTTCGGTTGGGGATTGGGGTCGTGGTTTTAAAACGACTGATAGGAAAAGAGAAGGGGGTGGGGTATAGGATTGATGGTGTTGGGTGAGTGGGTGGGGCCGGGGTCGAGGGGCGTTAGATCAGGAATCGCCGTCTACGATCAAGGTCAAGGTCAAGCAGAATTGGTTTTGTCTGGTGCTAATAATGACGCAACCAACGTCTGCGTAACGTATTCGTATCTCTCGTCTGATCGTTAAAGCTACTCTTACACTGTGCCCGGAATTGCCCATGCGAATAGCATTTTCCAATAATTCACAATGATCGGGACATGGTCGCAAGACTTTCGTAAATGTTCTTCACTATTCCTTACAATTCGTCTCTTGTTTTGAACATAGCAACTTGCTCCTAATATTTGCAAGGAAGTCATATTGCTATTTTTTTCGCAACGTACTCGTTAGTACTCGCAAGACATTTGTAATCATCGCAATGTATTCGTGGCGCTAGCAAGCCATTCGCAACCATTCGTTATGCCTGTCTTTACATTGTGCCGAATATCCTTGCGAATATGAACGGCAAAAAAATAGACACATGGACATAAATAATATAGAAAATTGGAAGCCTTACCAATCCTTGCGAATGTCTTACAAATGGTTGCGAGTGCTTGTGAATGTGTTCCGATCATTGAGAATACATACGCATCAAAATCGCCGTTTAGTTGCAAGACGTTTGCAAGATATTCTTACTGTTTTTAAAACATTCGCAAGCAATTGCAGTCACTCGCAAGCATTCGTAAGGCTTTCGCAACATTCTTATGAATTGGGAAGAAATGGTCAAAACATTCCTGAGAAATTCGTAATGAATTCGCAACCATTCGCAAGATGTTGGCAAATTGTGCACGAATAAAATCCTTACGAATGCTTGCGAGCGCTACGCATACCTTTACGATGATTACGAATAGTTTGCGAATACTTACGAGTACGTTGCGAAACATTCAGAATATGACTTCCTTGCGAATATTAGGAGCATGTTGCTAATGTTCGCAAACAGAGACGAATGGTGGCGAATGGTTAAGAACATTTACGAATGTCTTGCGACCATGTCCCGATCATTACGAGTTATTGGCGCATTCTATTCGCAAGGGCAATTCGCCAGAGTGGAAGAGCAACATTACGAACAATGCGAACAGAGACAGAGACACCGAAAGAGAGAGAGACAACAAAACACACATTCCCTCCCTCCTCTCCTCCATCTCCACACACACACACACACACACACACTCACACACACACACACACATACACACGCACTCACATACACACACACACACACACTCACACACACCCGCACATACACACACACACACACACACACACATACACACACACACACACACACACCTCAAACACCACTCACCCAAAACTCCAAGACGGTAGTTGAGCGTCACAACGATGACGTCACCGAAGCTGGAGAGGACACTTCCGTCGTAGGCGTTTCCAGTTCCGCTGTCGTAGGTCTCGCCGTGTATAAAGACCATGACTGGCATAGCTGTCGTCTCGTTCCACTCTGAAACGACAGCAGGAAAACACCGTCATATCACGGTCCAACTCTCGGATAAACAACGATAGAAAACAGAAAACATACCGCTTTTTGGAACCCTTTGGGGAAAAGAAATGGCTACTGTAGGTGTTTGAATGGGTTGAATGAATGAATAAAAGGGGATGAAGGAAAAAATATATATCTTAAAAAAAGAAGAAGAAGAATCGTGGAGAAAGAAATGGAGGAGCGGGGTAGTGGGTGGAGGGAAAGGGAGAGAGAGAGAGAGAGAGAGAGAGAGAGAGAGAGA
>NC_090257.1:33783931-33788931 GCF_037325665.1 Littorina saxatilis
GGGCGAAAAGTTGGGCGAAAAGGTAAGGGAACGGGGAGTTTGGCGTTGTGGGGAGGGCTCCACCACTGGGGGAACATGGGGGAGTCAGTTGGCCAAGACGACATGCAATAATCAACCCCCCGCCAAGTTCATTGGAGCTAGCGTCACGTAAAGCACACATACATCCAATGATGGACAGATCGTCGTTCTTTTCAAGCAGTGGCATGACCTCTGCTTTTGTCGACATCCACTGCCCTTAGAAGTCGGTTCTGCTCGACGAAAATGTCTATTCTTGTTCTTCTTCTGCGTTAGTCTGAGAGTCTGCATGGACACTCTGCAGGGGCGGATCACTTTATTTTTAAGGTTGGGTTTCCAAATTTATTTTAGGACAATTCGACGACGCGAAGCGTTTGGTTGAGGGCGCGAAGCGTTCGAATCTCCAAGGGGGTCAGGTGGCATGTCCCCCCCCCCCCCGGAAAATGTTGATAAAAACAAGAAAAAAGGAGCAATTTGGTGCAATCTGAGCCAAGAAACTTCCCAGTAAATTTAAGAAGACAAATTTGGATGAAAACAAGGACAGGGGGCATGCCCCCTGGAAAAAGTTTGATAAAAATCAAGAAAAATGGAGCAACCTGGTGCAATCTGAGGCATCAGTTTTTCTTTGTTTTCAAATGTATTTATTTTAATATTTATTTATTTTTTATTTTTTAGGCCGGGGGGTGTTTCCGGAACCCCCCCCCCTGAATCCGCCCCTGGCTGTGTCACGACAAATTTTATCTCTCTGTTCAAAACACCCTTTAAATGCTAGTCTTACAAAAACTACTGTACAATGTATGAATCTTAGAAAGTCAGTGGGATTCTGACACATTTCTCGTCTTTAGGGCTGTCTGTGTAATCCAGCCTCACCAACCGTTCAGACAGGTTTCGCAGGAAGCATGCGCAAAATAGTGAACGAACAAACAGCCAACCAACTAACCAACCAACCAAACAACGACATCAAACGCAGGCGCAAACACATAAACCAACCTCCCACACAAACACATACAAACACAAGGGCGCACACACGTTCCAACTTACGCACCCATGAGGACTGGGTGGCCGAGTGGTAACGCATTTGCGCTCGGAAGCGAGAGGTTGCGAGTTCGACCCTGGGTCAGGGCGTTAGCAATTTTCTCCCCCCTTTCCTAACCTAGGTGGTGGGTTCAAGTGCTAGTCTTTCGGATGAGACGAAAAACCGAGGTCCCTTCGTGTACACTACATTGGGGTGTGCGCGTTAAAGATCCCACGATTGACAAAAGGGTCTTTCCTGGCAAAATTGTACAGGCATAGATAAAAAAAAGAATGTCCACCAAAATACCCGTGTGACTTGGAATAATAGGCCGTGAAAAGTAGGATATGCGCCGAAATGGCTGCGATCTGCTGGTCGATGTGAATGCGTGATGTATTGTGTAAAAAATTCCATCTCACACGGCATAAATAGATCCCTGCGCCTTGAGTCCAAGTCTGGAGATACGCGCGCGATATAAGACTTCAAATAACATAACATAACCCATGCACCCACCTAAAACAAAAACGGATCCATAATTTTGGTGTTGTTCAACAGCCAATATCATGCAAACGCGTGATACCAAAGTGTTTTTGAGCCAGACTCGAAAGCAAAAACAGTACCTCTAAAGAGCACCTCGAATGAAGTAGGCTGTCGTAGATTTATTACAGACGAGAAGTTTGTAACTTGGAACATTTGCTGCCACGCTTTGTCTCTTTGTTTTATGAAACGGTAAGATAGTAATGCCTATGAAGATATCGGAAATGGTAGAATTTTAGAATCGATTAAAATGTGGAAAGAAAAATACTATTCTGTCGTGGGTAGCAAGATACATTTCAGTCAAGAAACAAGAGGGGGAGAGAAAGGGGAGAAGGAGGGGAGAGAGAGAGAGAGAGAGAGAGAGAGAGAGAGAGAGAGAGAGAGAGAGAGAGAGAGAGAGAGAGAGAGAGAGAGAGAGGGAGAGAGAGAGAGAGAGAGAGATTTCAACACTTCAGGTCTGCATGCTCGTGTTCGTAGCCTACTAAGACGCTGAGCCCAAATTAGTTACAAGACAAAGACAACATTCACAGAGCTACAGATCCACAGCTTTTTTGCCTATATCTGAGAACGAGTTTGTTTGCGTTCAGGCGTTGGCACACTCGACAGAACTTTCAGCTCTCAGCAACACAGGAAGGTTTTCCACTTAGCCGTTTCGATCTTCAGAGCATGCTTCTCCACGTTGCGACATAGCCGTTGCGGTTAAACTGTGACAAAATATTGCATTTTGATGAGTCATTTTCTTATCTTTGTCAAACTTCATGCACAAAAAAGTCTGTGCCTGCAAACCATACAAACTATGACTGTGCCCTTCAACCAGATAATTCAGTTGTATCGAATTGTAGTGTGCTGTACGTATTCAGTTCAGTAGCATGACTGCAGGAACAGATATAAATAAACCTAATTCCCATTGCTGAACTTAAATAACAAAGTGTATGCCGCGTACATTTTCCCAAGAAAGCTAAACAGAAAGTTCTTCAGCACATTTTAGAATCTCAGAAGTCAAATAAGAACCAAACAGAATAAACTACGGAGGCGGTGACGTACTAAATTTCAAAACACAAACCGTGCTACTTACAGACCCAACGTACTAATCTACTCTCACCCAAAATAAACGTGATGCATGGTCCAATTACGGTGAACAAAGAACAACTGACAGAAAGCTACCAAGATCCAGTTTGCTCCCTTGAAAAAACAAAGCTTGAAAAGAAAAGTGGAAAAGCAGCCACATAACAATACAACCTCCCCGTCTCCCCTTTCCTGATTTGCACGCGCGTAGGAACAAACAAGACCCTAAATCTCCCCCGAGCAACCCCCCCAAATCTTCCTGTCAGACGCCAGTAGGAGGAATTGTATCATCTGCATATCTGCCTCCATCTCCGCAGCAAAAATGGCGCCGCCGTGTAGCAATTGACGACCGTGACTTATTGTGTCGGCGATTGTGATTGGCTGACCCGTGACTAAGATTGGTCGCGGCGTGAATGGCTGTCGACGCGTGATTGGACAATAATGGAACCGAGGTTCAAATGTCCGTAATAATAATAGCGCGCCTGCGTGAGTGTTTTAGCATGAAATATTTCCATGCGAGTTGATGGCGGCCTGGCGCTGTCCTTGCGGCCGAGGCGGGGTCAAGCATGATATGTATTTCATATAGCACACAGCACAGAGTCACGCACGCTATGGCTACATATCGTCTTTCCTTTTCTCACACAATACAGCAAAAATGTCTTTGTTACTGAAATGACGAGCGTTTTGCGTTACTTAATCCTGAAATTCACCTTGCTTCTCTAGTCTGGTTGAATATGACTTGTAGTGTGATTTAAAAGTTGTACATTATTGCTGATGTGAAAAAAAGACCAAAAAAAGACATGAAATGTTGCGTTTGCTACCTCGTTTAGCTAGTCTTGAACAATTGTGCTCCACTAACGTTGTCAAATAACTGCTCTCCCCCCTCCCTCCCATAATGTCCCCATCTCCGTGTATACCTTTCTCCCGACCTCCCTACTCCTCCCATGGTCACCACTCCCATAGATCTTTCTCCCTTTGATTGATTTTCTGTTACTGTGTGTCTACTTCTCGCTCTTGTTCACATTCTTCGTTTCTCTGTCTCTAACATGTTTCTATGTCTTTCACTGAAAGATTTGCTCTTCCTCTCTACAGGAAGTGGTACCTGCGATGAAAGGACACCCTTGGGACCAGCCAAAAATGTCCCTACATTGCAGGTGGCCTTTCCTGACAGGTATATTTTGGTAGAGATAACAGACAATTGGACAACAGAAAGCGTCCTTTAAGGGAGGTGTCCTCTCATCGGAGGGGCCACACATTACAGGTACCATTGTATATTGTATCTATTCCTCCCTCTCTATACACACCCCCCCACCCTTTGTCCCAATGAAAGGTAATGCGGTTGAACGGGAGGAGATGGGGGATATTGAGTGCATCCAATTCAGCACGTCTCAGGCAATGCGCCCAATCCACGTCAAGGGCCAATCAAGCGTGTCGGTCCTTCCTGGCGACATTATTATACGCAGCCAAGCATGAAGCCGGCAAGCCGCCAGATCGCCACAAAAACTGATTTCCATATGGCACACTTCCTAAACAGGCCGCGCCATTGTTTCAAAACAAACGCTAGCTGGATTGAGCTGCAAAAAAAAAAAAGGGGGAAAAATAATCATATTTCCATATTGCACGGTTCCTAAACGGCGCGACCCTTTGTTTTCGGCGGGCAGCAATTTAAGAGCAAGTGGCGAGCAAAAAATGGCGGCGGAAAACAGAATAATAAGATTAGGCTTTCGCCAGGGAAGACCATTATCAAGTTTGGTCCCTCATAGATGCCGCCTTTATCTCATTTTCCTTTCCCGGCTCGCCAAAAAATCGTTACAGATTGGGCCAGATTGAGGGACTCGGTAAGGTATTTAGTCGCGAATCAGTGATCCTTGGCCAGACACCGTCGCATATTGAAAAAGTGTCAAATGTCGGAGACAGAAGAACGAAATGGATTTAGGGGGGGGAGGTAGGCAGAGAAAGGAGGAGGAGGAGGAGGAGGAGGAGAGAGAGAGAGAGAGAGAGAGAGAGAGAGAGAGAGAGAGAGAGACAGAACGAGAGAGAGAGAGGGAGAGTCACACAGAGGGAGGGAGAGATCGAGAGAGGGGGGGGGGGGAAGATAGAGAGAGAAAAAGAGAGAGAGAGAGAAAAAGAGAGAGAGAGCAAGGGGGGAAGGGAGAGAGAGACAGAACGAGAGAGAGAGGGAGAGTCACACAGAGGGAGGGAGAGAGAGGGGGAAGATAGAGAGAGAGAGGGGGAGAGGGGGAGAGGAATAGAGAGAGAGAGACAGCTGATAGAGAGGGAGAGTCACACAGAGGGAGGGAGAGAAAGAGGGGGGAAGAGAGAGAGAGAGAGAGAGAGAGAGAGAGAGAGAGAGAGACACACACACACAGAC
>NC_090257.1:33793931-33798931 GCF_037325665.1 Littorina saxatilis
CTTTGTACTGGAAACTTGCATTCTCCCAGTAAGGTCATATATTGTACTACGTTGCAAGCCCCTGGAGCAATTTTTTGATTAGTGCTTTTGTGAACAAGAAACAATTAACAAGTGGCTCTATCCCATCTCCCCCCTTTCCCCTATCCCATCTCCCCCCTTTCCCCGTCGCGATATAACCTTGAATGGTTGAAAACGACGTTAAACACCAAATAAAGAAAAGAAGCACACTTCTTGCTGGCACATAATTCCAAGGAGGGCAAACGTAACTGCGATATTCGCAATCATGCTTTCTCCTTACCTCCGCCTGCTTGTCTCCCGCCCCCCCCCCCCCCCACCTCTCTCTCCTGGTGAGAGAAATCACAGCATAACGAAAGTTATAATAAAGTAGTAAGTAAGCTACCAATTGCGTGGGGAGTATCCACTGAGAACCCTCACAGTTTGCATTATACAACAGACGAAGTCTCGTATTCTCGCTGTCGCTTTGCATAAGATACCGACAGAACCCATCATTCACAAGGTAATCACAAACACAAAACAGACAGTGATCGCTATTCTGCAGGAGAAACAAATGAAGGCAATTCACAGAGCAATCCCACATACTACGTCAAACACCCCCCTAAAATACCACCAGACGCAGCAATCATATACTCCATTCTAGCTACTTTTCCCAGACTCGGTCGTCGTTTGTGGCTGTTGCATTAAAACAAAGCCACTGTGATTTTCCACAAGCCGTAAAGTTCGTCAAGCCCCCATTTTGTGGTTTTAGCCAGCCTTGCTCGATGTTGTGTAGCCACGAACGCCGTAAATCCTCACTCATTACTCCCAAATCACGCAATTCCTCACGTCCCGCGCGACGACCGGATCGTATGTTACGGCAGACGCGATTGGTTTACTCTTCTGACCCGCATTTGCATGATATTTCGCTCGCTAGTCATTCTTCAAAAGTGGGTCGGGAACCTGTTGGAAAGGCAGCAGTAATTCTCGGTGCAGAAATTAGCGGAAAAGGAGATCAAAATGGATGAGAAAAGATTTGCAAAACAGCAGGCGAATTAATCTGAAGAGTTTTCATTCAGACGTAATAATGCCCGCGATGTATTTAGTGTCATAGATAAAACAGTGGGTTCAAAAAACAAGGTTAGACGATGAGTGGTTGGTGTCAGAACGAATTCCTATCATCCGTAATCTCTCACTGAACACTTTTATTTTGGTCTTTGTCTGTAACATGATGAAAACGACAAGTAGAAATGAATCCAATTTCGCTTTTCTCCCTTTCTGAGCTAATCGGGTCACATGAGTCGACGGGTTTTAACTGGATAGACTGACAACTCAGACTGGAGGAGAGAGAGAGAGAGAGAGAGAGAGAGAGAGAGAGAGAGAGAGAGAGAGAGAGAGAGAGAGAGAGAGAGAGAGAGAGAGAGAGAGAGAGAGAGAGAGAGAGAGAGAGAGAGAGAGAGAGAGAGAGAGAGAGAGAGAGAGAGAGAGAGAGAGAGAGAGAGAGAGAGAGTTTTTGCCTCGACTTGACAGCCGATTCTGGTCTTAAATTTGGAACGACTGTATTGTGTTTCCTTGTCGTGTAGGTGGATGCAAAAGAAAGAAGAGGAAAAGCTATAAAAGAAGAGTAAAATCGGACTGAAGATTTTAGTCATGAAGTCAAAACAACTGATAAATCTCACAGGAGCTCCTGTGATAAATCTTAAATAAATGAGGCAGATCACTGTTTTAAGATCTTAGAAATAAAGAGAAGTATGCGCTCTAAATCCACGCGGTGCTAGGAGATAATTGGTTCCGCATAAATCTCCCTTATTTTTGTTCGCACTTTTTTGTATTTATTTATAGAATTGATAAGCCGAAGTTGAAGCACATCCATCCCAATCCCCCATCTCCCTACCGCCTCCTCCTCTCACTACATAATACATTACAGTCAGGCAATATACAGTGGAACCCCCCCCCCCCCCCTTTAAGCCCCCCCTCCCCCTTATTCAAGACTTCCTGGTTTTTGAGACCCTCCTTCTCAAATGTTCTGTTCATAACCTCTGTAAATTCACCTCCATTTTAGGACTCCCTCCCTTTTAACACTTTGTACCCCACCTATGTTGACCAAGTTTGTTTAAGCCGATACAAGCTGTGCTGCAGCAGGTCACTCAGAATTGTAGTAACTGTGTAGTAACTGTGTAATAACACGCAGGAATGCAGGCGTTAGATGGACGTTACAGGAAGCGACTGAAGCTAACAGTGTGAGCGGATATATCCGTACCTGGTCAGATAGAGCCATATGAGTGGGTACGGATATATCCGAACCTGGGAGACAATGAGTTAAGACCGCATTTTCTCAGAATTTTGAAGTTATTAACAAGGGGGTTCCCTTGTACCACACTCGGAAACGAAAGTGAAGCAGCGGAATAATCTGACAAAAGCATCGGCCATCGGGATATTGGTGATACATTTATCAACGTCACGGCGTCCAGCGGGAAGACGGTGATTGAAGTGTTGACCAGGGTCCGGCGTGGTCAGAAATCGACGTGCGGTGGTCAGTGACTGAGGTTGTCAGGGTCAATTTGATACCACAAAGTTATTTTTCCTTCTGCGAACCCTGTTTGAGTGTGTGATGGGTGTGTGTGTGTGTGTGTGTGTGTGTGTGTGTGTGTGTGTGTGTGTGTGTTTGTGGAAACGTTTACCAAAATGATGCTTGGGAACGTACATGAGGGTCCAAACGAATACGCAATAAGCAAAACAAAACCTTTTTATTTTTGTTCCCTTTAAAACTAACTAAAGTTATATTACACATACAGACAGGCAAACAGGCAGACAGACAGACAGACAGACACACACACACACACACACACACAAACACACACACACACAAACACACACACACACACACACACACACACACACACACACACACACACACAGAGTTGCGGTTAAATCAAGATGATCGCGTGGTCTGGAAAGGTCACAGTGAACTTTGTCCATTACTGAGAAAACTGGTGCCAAGTGTCGAAACACAAGCTACGCTCATTAACATTTCCCGAAGCTGAAAGGTGAAACTATCTCTTCCTTGTCTTCCAACTTGTATCTCATTTCCTTTTAGCCTGTGACAGGTAGTCAGCTTTCATGCTTTTAAAGAATGTCACCAGGTTCATTCCTGAACACCTACCCACGTACCTATCAGCACATACACACACAGACAAACAGACAGATACAGAGAAACATACTCGCACACATACACAGGCAGGCAGGCAGACAGACCGGCAGACAGACAGACGGACGGACGGACGGACAGACGGACAGACAGACAGACAGACAGGCAGGCAGACAGGCAGACAAACAGCCAGACAAACAGACAGACCGACAGAGTGGTAGTTACAACATGATGCAAAAAGTCACGATAAAATTGGTGCACTGCAAAACTCGGGCAAAGTGTCGAAACACAAGCTAAGATCATCTTTATATTTCCGTAAGTAGATACGCACGATAATAGTATTCCTCCCGTATTTTCTGATTTATAGTATAAATCTGATATCGCTTGTGATAAGTGGTTAAGTTTCATTACTTTCATATGTCATCACCTTAATCCTGAACTCGCATCCAACAGTATGACCACGCACGTACACAAGGTCGCACGCACACACACACACATACACACACACACACACACACACACACACACACACACACACACACACACACACACACACAGAGGCAAACGTTATCTCTTTTCCATATCCAGTAAAATTTGGTCAATTCAGTGTTGAAAAACATCCGCCCAACCCCACCGCACGCAGTGAATAATTTGATCGCCACAATGATATTAGCAAACATGAAACCGTAAGCTGCGAAAACCTATCGTTTAGCAGCCGTTTTGTGTGGGTGGTCCCCACTTCCTTTTTCTCGATGACATGCATTAACCTCATTTGGAATTGTACCATTTCCAATATCGATAATTCTGTTTTCTTATTCTTCTTCTTCTTCCTTCATGTGCTGAAACTCCCACGTTCAGTCATGTTTTTGCATGAGTGGGTTTTTACGTGTATGACCGTTTTTATCCCGCCATTCAGGCAGCATACGCCGATTTCGAGGGAAGCATGCTGGATATTTTCGTGTTTCTATAACCCACCGAACTCTGACATGGATTACAGGATCTTTTCCGTGCGCACTTGGTCTTGTGCTTGCGTGTACACACGAAAGGGGATAAGGCACTAGCAGGTCTGCACATAAGTTGACCTGGGAGATCGGAAAAATCTCCACCCTTAACCCACCAGGCGGCCGCGGCCGGGATTCGAACTCACGACCTTCCGATTAAGAGGCCGACGTCTTACCACCCCGCCACTGCGCCCGTCAATTCTGTTTTCAACAATGAAATTTAATTTCATCAAACTGGGGAAAACGGAAGACAATTTGAAGGGTTTTTTTAGTAAATAGAGAAAGAAAGGAAGAGGGAGGAAAGACAAAAAGAACGATATGAGGAACAAAAGAAAGAAAAACAGAAAGAAAGAAGAGAGAAAGACAGAAAAAAGGATCAAAAGAATGAAATGAACTAAAGAAAAAAGAAAGAAAGAAAGAAAGTGTATCACTAACAGTATTGATTACATTTTCGATTTAAACGCGGGGATCCAATTCTATTGAGCTGCTGGGAAGTAAGCAACGTTCTAAGGTGGAATAAAGAAAGACAAAAAGAATTTAAAAACAAGTCGCGTAAGGCGAAATTAATACATTTAGTCAAGCTGTGGAACTCACAGAATGAAACTGAACGCACTGCATTTTTTCACAATGACCGTAGTCCGCCGCTAGTGCAAAAGGCAGTGAAAGTGACGAGCCTGTTTAGCGCGGTAGCGGTTGCGCTGTGCTGCATAGCACGCTTTACTGTACCTCTCTTCGTTTTAACTTTCTGAGCGTGTTTTTAATCCAAACTTAACATATCTATATGTTTTTGGAATCAGGAACCGACAAGGAATAAGATGAAAGTGTTTTTGAATTGATTTCGAAAATTTAATTTTGAT
>NC_090257.1:33803931-33805465 GCF_037325665.1 Littorina saxatilis
CGGCACCCTAACAATCAAGGTCTCACTCGGAGTGAACTAGACTTACTGAAAATCAAACAGAACGACTTAAAAAAAGGATAAAATCGGTGTTTCAAGCGATACATTGCGTGTATCGAACGAAGTCAACAGAGTGCCATATTGGTGTTCAAGAAACAAACTGCGTCATTCTGACAAACTTATTCATTGGAAAGAACACAGTGTGTGAAGGTCACCCATAATCATCATACTCCCGTGATGGATGGATACGTCAGGCTTGTTGGAGCAGCCGTTAAGAAGCAAACGAAGAAATCGAAGACGGTTATTTTCGATTTCAAAGATTTCCTCCCACTCATAATAGGCTCTGGCCTGGCCTCTTAGTCACTTGAATTCCCCGACGACATTACCTCGAGCTCGCATCGTGCTTTCCATCAAACTTCTCCATTGACTTTTGCCTACTCGTCTGTGACACCATTTTCTTTTTTGTACTGTTCACAGCATGCTGTAGATCTGTGGCAGTTCCGGTGATTCGGATGATATGTGTGTGTATGTGTGTGTGTGTGTGTGTGTGTGGTCGTCTACCGTCTTATTCCTCCTAACTCTCTAGCGACAGAAATTCTTAGTGGTAGACTATATATCGTATTCTGTAGTGGTCGGCAACTTTAGTTTTTTTGCCTGTCTGTTTATATGTTGCTTACTCTGCCACTTCGGGCTCTCCCTCTCTAACTTTCTCTCCCTCTGTCTTTGTCTGTCTGTCTGTTTCTCTGTTTTGTTCTCTTTCTCTCTCTCTCTCTTTCGCTCTCTCTCTCTCTCCCTCTCTCTCTCTCTCTCTCTCTCCCTCTCTCTCTCCCTCTCTCTTTCTCTCTCTTCCTCTCTCTCTCTCTCCCTCTCTCCCTCTCCCTCTCTCTCTCTCTCTCTCTCTCTCTCTCTCTCTCTCTAGCTCTATCTTTCGTTCTTTGTCTATGTCTGTCTCTCCATCTCTCACCCACTCCAATCCTTCACCCACCATAACCACACCACGATATACCTAATAGTAAATTCTTCCGATGTGTTGACGTCAAAATCGAAGTCGACAAATCCTCTGCAGCCAAAGCTTCAGTGCTGAACACCGAGGACAAACACACTATTCTTTTTTAAGAGAAAACAAAAACGGCTCGCCTGAAAGATCTTTAATTTTCTTCCATCGATTTCCTGTGGCTTTCCAGTACCACATCTACATCTCCTGTTTGATTCAGTCTCCCTACCCTCTACCTCACTCATACTCGCCCCCCTCCCCCCCCCCCCCCCTGTCTTCTCTGTCTTAGTCTTCCTTGCCCTCTTCCTCTCCCACACTAGCCTTTTTCCTCCTTCTTTCTTTGTCTTTTGTTCTTTTTTTCTCTTTTGTTCTCTCTCTGTCTCCCTACATCTTCCCTACCAACCCCGCTTTCTCTCTGTACTTTTCGATACAGTCTTCCTAGCATCCACACATCTCCCTCACTATAATACTAACCTCCACTCCTCCTCTCTCTTCTCTTTCTCTCTCTCTTTATTTCTCTCTGTGTCTGTGTGTCTCTCTCTT
>NC_090257.1:33805665-33808165 GCF_037325665.1 Littorina saxatilis
AGGAGGAAGAGGAGGAAGAGGAGGAGGAGACAATGCAAAGAAGAAGAAAAAGAAGAAGAGGATGAGTAGGAGGAGGGATGGAGGAGGAGGTGAGGTGGGAGGATGAGATGGAGGAATAAAAAGAAGCAAGGCAAAGCAAGAAAAGGTATCGCTGACAACGCAAGAGAGGACGCAAGAACCAGGAAGGCAAAGAATGGGAAAATATAAGACAAAAATCATTCTAGTTGCAAGGACAGAAAGGACAAACAAATCGAGAAAAAGAAGTATTGCAAACTCAAGTGGGGAGATGAAACTTGCTGCAACAGAAGAAAGGGTTCTGGCCACGTATGCCAAAAATACGGAAGAAGAACATCTTAGAATGCCGATGAGAGCGAGAGAGAGTGAGAGAGAGAGAGAAAGAGAGAGAAAGAAAGAAAGAAAGAGAGAGAGAGAGAGAGAGAGAGAGAGGGAGAGAGAGAGAGAGAGAGAGAGAGAGAGAGAGAGAGGAGAGAGAGAGAGAGAGAGAGAGAGAGAGAGAGAGAGAGAGAGAGAGAGATCGCAAATACAAATATGCAAAAATACCCCCTCAAAAAAAAAAAATACCCCCGCTTTGTGTCTCCTCGGCTTACCCTTTTTGACCTCAGGCCTAGTTTCTTGCCCCCGAGCATCGAATTTATTTTTATGTTTTGCACAAGTTTCTTCCCCCCCCCCCCCAAAAAAAAAAAAAACACACACAAAAAAAACCCACGAAAAAAAACCTCTCCATATTTCACATAACTTTTTCCATTTCTGCAGATCGTGTGCAGCTTGTAAAGTGTCCCGCCGGCGCCACGGACCGTCAGTTTTGAGGGGCAGAAACACGGGCAGCTGAAGGGCGCAGTAACATGGCGAGTGGCAGCAACACGGAGACAGAGGGACGTACAGCAACCATGGGTGACAGCATGCACAACAGCCTGGGTGAAGAGGTCGTGGGAGATGTACATGCCCGTGCAACTCGCAACTCGCAGATGATCTTCAGGCACAACGCATCTTCTTTTCCAGGGCAGCGTGGAGTCTTTTTTCTTTCTGCCCATCGCGTCAATATTGTGCTGGGAGCGGTGTCAAACATGCCGTCAGCTGCCGTGGTCACTGCCGAGTGCACTCCGCTCATGCTGCGAGCCAAAGATGGCCTCGGCGAAAGGAGAAGGGGGAGAAATTCAAAAAGGCGTCAAATTATGCAATCGTTAGCGAGTCTTTCAAAGGGGGCGGCCATTCAAACACCATTTGCAGCGAAAGCAAGCAGCCAATGAAAAGATTGGGCGATGAAACGAAAACGAGACTGAGTATAATGACGCGGCAGCAGGCCCGTTGCAAAGCACGATGGGAGAGATGCGGGCGGAAGTAGAAATCTGCAGTCAATGGAGTGCTGTCCCTTGCCGTGTTACGTTTGAGATCTCATCTTTTTCAGATCTGCTTGCTGTCAGCGAGGTTCTCTCTCTGTTTTGAAACCCGCTGCTTGCGCGTCCCACCCTCCCTCTTCGTATTTATAAAGGCACATTCCTTTCCGTAATAACATTTCGGCTCACCACCTCAGATCTGCTTTGGCTTGGATAAGACAACTCTCTACTGCATCCTGACTGCTTCCTTTGCAGGCTGGAAGTTTTTGAAGAACTGATTTCGCACATTAGTGGCTTTCAAGAATTTAATTCATGAAAAAAAAAATCCCACTCTCCACAGGAAGCAGCCATGGTTGTTGATTTTTGGTGTTTGTCCAACTAGAAAGACGGCCTTATCCCGTGTGAAAAGGCTGAGCAGATATGAGGTGCTGAGCCGAATCGTTTAAACAAGGACTG
This sequence comes from Littorina saxatilis, assembly GCF_037325665.1. Classification (NCBI taxonomy): domain Eukaryota; kingdom Metazoa; phylum Mollusca; class Gastropoda; order Littorinimorpha; family Littorinidae; genus Littorina; species Littorina saxatilis. The sequence continues at coordinate 33,807,477 of NC_090257.1, forward strand.
TGACTTTTAAAGTGTCAGCTACTTTTATCTCTCAACACACTGATCTTTCTCGACTGATTGGAGAGAATATTCGCGCCCGAGGGCCCCTTTAAAATAAGCAAACAAGAGGAATGTTTAATGTCACATTTCGCAGGGACAAGGTTTTGTTCTTGTAGTCCATCTCGATCTAATTTAGCACAGGGGAGACGCGACCTGCATAATCCCTGCAACACTCGGTGCCCAAAACACTCACCTCCCATCTCGCAACGCACAGACAGAAAGCGTTGGAGGGACTTAACATAGAGCGCCTCGACTGGCACCTTTTTAGAAATGAGATTTTCAATTGTGCTTCGGCCTTCCACCCTGACTGCTTTCTACAGTGCAAAAAAAGTTGGGGGAAAATGCGCGCGGATTGCTGTGCAGCTTCGCTTGCATGCCTGGCCATGGTAATTGCGAATGGTGTTTTAGATATTTCTGTATGAGCTGATTTTCTATTTCTGTTTAAGCTAATTTTCTATTTCTGTTTGAGCTAATTTTTTTTTTTAAATTTCTGTTTGAGTTAATTTTCTATTTCTGCTTGAGCTAACTTTACTATTTTTGTTTGAGCTTCACGCACACGTTCTCATCTCTTTCGTCAGGAAGCCATTGCATATTGAATGAGTGCGAAATATCTTGCTGCAGGTACGTAACCAAGTCCAATTAACTGTATT
>NC_090257.1:33813165-33855665 GCF_037325665.1 Littorina saxatilis
ACGCTTTTTTGTCCTTTGATTCCTCAAACCTGCATCTTTTGTACTGACACCACGCTAAAGCGTTCAAGTTAATTGCCGGCGGTAGGGGGTGCTGAAAGCGTCCAAAGAAAACCGCCACTGTGCATAAGCTTTGACATGGAGACGTTTAGAGCCAAGAAAAGAAAAGCCAGCCAAGGGGAAAGAAAAAAGACCGAGGGGGCAGGGAATTGCAAGAAGTTTGGAAAATGGTGAGTGCTAGGAGGGGGTGGGTGTGGGGGTACGGAGGAGTTGGCTGGGGGAAGGGGGGGGGGGTGTGAAAAGAGGTGGGGGATATCGCCCAGAAAAGAAAAGCCAGTAAAGGTGGAAAGAAAAGATCGAGGTGGCTTGGGATTGGAAGCAGAATGGACTGAAGTTGCAGAGCGGGGTGGAAGGAAGAGGGGGGGGGGGGAGGGGGGAGTTAAAACGGGGGGTGGGGAGACAAAAAAGATCAATGGGGTCCACTACCCTTCATTTCACACCAAGGGAGACAAACACAAACAGCAGCCAGACTTGCCTCCCTTGGGGGACGCTGAAAACAGCACTTAATTTCTGCTTTGGACAGTTTTAATGTGCGTTCACTCACGCGTCGACCATGGCTGCCAACTCCCTTCGTCAATGACAGTCTCTGATAGCCTCTGTCTGTCTGTCTGTCTGTCTGTCTGTCCGACGGACAGACGGACCTGTCCGTCCGTCCGTCCGTCCGTCCGTCCGTCCGTCCGTCCCCGTCTCTGTTTCAAAAATTACCTCTTTGATTTACACTGCTTCATAGCAAAGAGGTAATGCTTGAAACACAGACGGAATGTAAAATATAAATGTGAACGTGTTGTTTTGACGGAATTAAACGTTCAATAATGTAAACTTTCTAGTTTTTGATTACAGACGGAATGTACCTTTAAATTAAAGGTACAGTTTTTTTTCATTTTTTTTCATCATTTAACAAAACGTCCAAACTCTGCACTTAAAACAAGCGGGCTGTTGATTCTTGATATATGTGAAGCAATGAATTAAGGATGTTCATTTCACAAGTCAAAGTCTGGACAGTTCATTGATGGCAAATATGGTTGCTTTCAAGAAAAAGACCGTACCCCTAGATCTAATCGTCAGATTTGTCCGTCTGCGTGATATTCAGTCCTTGTCGGTTTCCCTTCCACTGTGTGTCTCCATCGTTTGTGTGTGTCCCCTGTGTGTCTGTCCATTCGTTTCTCGTTTTTCTTGGGGGAAAATGTCCAAAAATTCGATTCAGTTTAATCAAACGTTTGGCGACCTGCTGCATCCTTGCGCTTCGTCTTTTTTTCTGTTCGTCTATCCAACGCGTCACCAGTTTCTCTTTAGAGTTTAACAGTTTAGAATGTGTCCGGCATTTGCAATGGCCATCCTTTTGTGTTCCTATCCGTGTGTGTTAGTTACCCCGGCCTGTGTTCTTTTGTCAATCCTTCTGTTTCGCACCCCGTTCTCCTGGCATCGCATCATCCCCCTCACACCCCCCCCCCTTCCCGCACTCCATCCCTGTTTGCTTTTCTTAATATCTCAAAGCATAGTTCTCCATTATCTTCTCCTTTCCTCTTCATCTTTTACATCTTTCTTACTTTCTCAACAGTGTACCCTCGATCCCCTTTGTAGTGCATTCCCTTCTCCTCAGTCGTAGCCCTCGCCCGTTCAAGTTGAATTGTTCTCACATCCTCAATGTTTGGGGCGTGTATTTCAATGTTCTGCTCACTTTTGGAAGTCCTCTTTGTACTTAAAAAAACCCAATATTGTCACATCGGTTAGATTACAACTCTGCATATTTGCGTTTGTCCAGATCTGGCATGATGTTTTTTGAAAACAGTATTGACGGTACGAATGATGCAGGATATGTAGTGCGTCCCGGGACCCGCTTTTTTTCGGGTGAACTGCGTCGCGGGACCCTCTCCGTGAATTTCTAGTTGTTTTTGTCGGCTTGAGTCAGTCTAGTCAGTGCATGCACGGCGCAGGGACGCACAGTTGTGGGGAGCCATGCCAGTTCTACTTTTTACATTTAGTCAAGTTTTGACTAAATGTTTTAACATAGAGGGGGGAATCGAGACGAGGGTCGTGTGTGTGTGTGTCTGTGTGTGTGTGTCTGTGTGTGTGTGTGTCTGTCTGTGTGTGTGTGTAGAGCGATTCAGCGATTCAGACTAAACTACTGGGCCGATCTTTATGAAATTTGACATGAGAGTTTCTGGGTATGATATCCCCGGACGTTTTTTTCTTTTTTTTGATAAATACCTTTGATGACGTCATATCCGGCTTTTTGTAAAAGTTGAGGCGGCACTGTCACACCCTCATTTTTCCATTAAATTGATTGAAATTTTGGCAAAGCAATCTTCGACAAAGGCCGGGGTTTGGTGTTGCATTTCAGCTTGGTGACTTAAAAATTAATGAGTGAGTTTGGTCATTAAAAATTGGAAACTTGTAATTAAAATTATTTGTTTATTAAACGATCCAAAAACAATTTCATCTTATTCTTCATCATTTTCTGATTCCAAAAACATATACATATGTTATATTTGGATTAAAAACAATCTCTGAAAATTAAAAATATAAAAATTATGATCAAAATTAAATTTCCGAAATCGATTCAAAAATTATTTCATCTTATTCCTTGTTGGTTCCTGATTCCAAAAACATATAGATATGATATGTTTGGATTAAAAACACGCTCAGAAAGTTAAAACGAAGAGAGGCACAGCGCAACCGCTGCCGCGCCAAACAGGCTCGTCACTTTCACTGCATTTTGCACTGGCGGCGGACTACGTTCAGTTTCATTCTGTGAGTTCCACAGCTTGACTAAATGTAGTAATTTCGCCTTACGCGACTTGTTTCTCTCTCTCTCAACATCTTAGTATGTCTTGCTATTACTGATCGTCTGCAGACCTCCTCCATCCCCCATCCCCGTTCTACTTTTTTTCTTTCTTTCTTTTCTCTTACTCTATCAACAAGTCTGAATCCTCTGTGTCTCGGTCTCCGTGCCTTGTACAAGCACTGGGACCGCCTTCGTCTCCCTTTCTTTATATTACTCAATAGGATTCTCATTTAGAAAGTAGAAAGGACAGACCCGCGTGTCAGAATCAAGCAAATGGAAAGCAATTCTGCCTGTCTCTTAACCAGACATGCTCGGCAACTAAGAGTAACTTGAGTTTGAAGAAAAATCGAAGTCCCAGTGTATACTACCCCCTACAACCCACAGTTGGATTTCACACAGCCCCGCCATATCGTTTAGTGCCGGCCGGGGCGCTGAATGAACTCTATTAACCTGTTCCGAATTGCGAGTCCTAATTTGTCTTTGACTGGTCATGCTTGTTAAGTTAATATCACTGCCTACCCCCTCCCCCTTACTCTCCCCTCACCTCCCCTCCCCATTCGTCCCTTCCTTCCCTCCCAAAACAGTTTTGAGTGTACTTTGCGCGCTTTCAAAATTTGGCTGTTTACTGCTTCCGGTGCGCGCGCAAACGTTAGGGAATGCTTTACTTCAGATCCTGTTTTCAGCAATACGCCCTCAAGCGAACTGAGCTGGTTAATCCAGGCATTATATTCAGAATATTTACAGTTGAGATCGATCGGAAGCTGAAACGAGGTGCAGCTGTATCTGGTAGGAGTCATCCCCGCCAGGAAAACACTGACAAAGGTTTCTACATCGATTCTCGCTATTAACACAGCCGTCTGACTCCGAGGGCTATTACACTTTAACGGGGGATGACCCGTCAACCGTTGTCTGCCGTTTTCATTCACATTTTTATTTCCCGAAATGATGTTTAGTGTCGCGAGTACTTAAGACTAACATTTTTATCCCGTGCTATCAATAAATGGGCAAATAAATGAAAACACTAATTCGTCTGACTCCGAGGGCCATTAAACCTAAACGGGCGATGACTCGTTGGTCACTTCCTACCATTTTCATACACATTTTTATTTCCTGAAATGATGTCTGGTGTTGCGAGTACTTAAGACTAACATTTTTATCCCGTGTTGTCAATAAATGGGCAAATTTCTGAGAACTATCTAACAAAGTCGTCTGACTCCGAGGGCTATTAAACCAAACGGGTGATGACTCGTTAGCCACTTCCTGACATTTTCTTTCACATGTTTAGTTTTCGAAATTATTTTTGGTGTCGTGGGTACTCGGACTTAAACATACATAAAGACTGCTAACACATAACAACGCAGGGTGACCTGTTGTCGCCTCTTGTTGTTTTTATCCACATGTTTAATGTCTGGGTCCTTAAAGGCACAGTAAGCCTCCCGTAAACCATCGTCTGCTACGAGAACCACGACCTTGCTGGACCCTGCTTCCGGGCTTTTCTTTTTTCAAACTTTCAAAACTTCGAATTGTACTAATCTTGTCTTGATGAAAAAATAATTCTTTTATGATTTAAGAATGTTTGTGTAACAAGCTGTCAATTTATTATTTAGATTTAAAAGTTAGGTCTAGCGCCAAAACGCACCACGGTCCGATTGTGTGAGGAGACAATCCGCAAAATTAATTCTTTGAAAATTGCTCGCTCTTTACGTAGGGCACCTAGGATGTTCCCGTTTGGTGAGCGTTCAAATGGAAGGGTGTTTGTACTGTGTGTAAAAGCCTGACAGTGTCTGTGATGGTTTACGGGAGGCGCACTGTGCCTTTAAGCCAAGAAACAACAATAAACAAGCAAACAAACCTATAGGGAAAAGGTTTGGTACCGAATGCAGCACTAGAACGCGCAACAGACTGTCATCGTCGGCAACGGAATATCGACCTGAAAGTTGTATAACGCCATCAATATTATGTGCCTCCAATACCAATTGTACACCGACTGTACTTTTTTGACTATTGGTGTAGATCCACCAGACCTATTGGGAACAACGTTGTCACCTCATGCGTAGCAAAAACAAGCAGCAGAGGAAAGTGCTGGACTTCTTCCCAATATCATTTTGTGTGATCAATGTCCACGTCTTCAAAATTGATGTTACACAATATCTGTACTTTCATGACTACTGATGTAGATACCACCAGACCTACAGGGGAAAAACTTTGGCACCTCACGCGTAGCAAGAACAAACAGCAGAGAAAAGTGTCGGACTTTTTCCTGATATTGTGTGTGTGTGTGATAAATGTAGATGCCTCTGATATTGATGTTACACCGATGGGTGTACTTTCATGACTATTGATGCAAATACCAGTCCAGACCAGACCAGGGGAATAAGTTTAGCACTCCATGCAACGCAAGAACAAGCAGCATCAGCAGAGGAAAGTGATGGACTTCTTCCCAATATAATTTTGTGTGATAAATGCACATGCCTCCGATACTGATGTTACACCGATAGCTGTACCTTCATGACTATTGATACGAATACCAGACTAGACCAGACCTTTGGGAAAAGTTTAGAACCCTATGCATCATTCTGAACTCAGGTCAAAATGAGTTCGGCTCATTCTCTCCCTGACAGGATGCCTTGAGTTTCCTTGTCTGGCAAGGACACCGATTTTTTTTGAACATATTTAGAGCTATTTGTAATGTATTATTGATATAAGCAGATTCGCGATCGTCGATAATGATTTTTCATGGTGTTTTGTAATTTTTAAATTACAAAGGAATTGACATGTAAGACAGTTTCAAGCGAGCTATTTTTTGCGGCTGTATTTACTATGCAAACAACTCTAAATATGGCAAAAGTGTCACGTGATAATCAACCGTTTGGTCTCGGCACTCACTGGAGCAGACGATTTTTTCTGTAACCAGTTGACAGTGATGAAACCATATATTACGGTCTCCTTCCGGCAGCAGTCCCAAAATTTCGACTTGTTTTGACCTTAGAACCCATGTCTTTATCATAACTGTGAAGAACAGAACGGAGATCACTGTCGAAGTCGGCCAATCTGCAATCATTTTCATCTCGCGAACACTGATCTCAAATTTAGATCAGTGCTCGCGAAAACCATATGGGAGATAACTCTGTATTTTTGTTTTGATAGATTCGCGTAGGACTGTAGCGTCCGGTCAGGGAGAGAATGAGCCTGAGTTCAGGATGCCTATGCATCAACTCAACTCAACTCAACTCAAATTTTATTGGCTTCAATTTTCATAGAAGAATTTGTCTTGCGCTTGGGAGAAAGTAAGAGTATAACATATAAAAACAGCATTCATATCACATTTCATGTATCACACACAGTAATCACTAGTATAAGCCTACAATTATCACATTTGTACCTGTATCATACATGTAAATAAATAGTATCACATTTCCACGTATCACACACAATATATACATTACATAACATACAGCAAGCTTCCATCTCCCGCGCCCCCCCCCCCTCCCACACATACATATCCTCGCACGTGCGTCGACTCCATACAAATGACATCATCAGTCCATTAACTAAAATGCACAATGACTAGTAGTGGGTACATGATACTTAATACGTGCTCAACTAGACCTGCTAACTAAAATAATAACAGAAACAAAAACAAGGACTGGGCACAACATTTACACGTGTGTGACCTACTTACATCAAGTGCCTGTGATCTATAAATAACAATGATTGCGTTTAAAGTAAAAACATGCATGGCAAAAACAAGCAGCAGAGAAACGTGCCGGACTTCTTCCTAATATTTGTGTGTGTGATTAATGTACATCATCGTCCATGCCCTAAATACTAATGTAACACCCACGTTGTACTTTTATGAGTATTGATGAAGATATCACCATTTGACAATTTGACACACCATGCAAAGAAGAACAAGCAGCAGAGAATAAATTGATCAAAATCGTTCTGGTATCTTTTTGTGTGGTCGATTTCCATGCCTCAATTACTAATGTCACCCCGAGGTTTTATGTTATGACTATTGATGTAGATACCAGCAGGCGGAAAACATTGGCACCCCATGCCAAGCAAGAAGAAAAACGTGTCCAACTTCTTGCCAATATCTGTTTGTGTGATCAGTCTTTATAGTCCCTGTCTTACACCTTTCCAATGGAAACGCTGGGTTGTCTCACCGTGGGGAAAAAAACCTTGCCGCCGCGGTCCTATAGTATAGGAGGCGAACTTATTCCACATAAGGCCCCCCCCCAAAAAAATAGTCTGTTTACGGTAACCCGACCAACCCTATTTTTTTCGCGCGACCCTAGACTTTTTTTGGGGCATTTGGGGAAAAAAACAAACAAAAAAACCCCGTAAAAATATGGTTTTTTGGAAAAAAAAAAAATCCCGACCTACCGACCCTATTTTTGGGCCTATGTTACCGAAAACAGACCTATTTTTTTTGTGCCTAATATTTATTGGTGAAATTCTTACCACAAGTTTCCGCGGCTGTTTGTTTTTAGCGGTCGCGGGACCTCTCCAAAGTGCTGGGCGTTCAGACGTGTCAAAGTCAGCCAGACATTTTTTGGGTGTTGAATTTTGCCTACAGAAGGGTGTATGTGTGTTTTATCTACATGATTCTACTTGAAGACAGCCTGCGAAGACGTAATTTTCAGTTCTAATTGTAAACCTGGCGCGGGGGAAAAAAATAGTGGGTCATATGCAATTAGCCATGAATAGTAAAACCTTTCCTTTGTTTACCCTTTTATTTTTAGGGAGCACCGGATTTTGGAGTACAACTGTTTTGTGAGTGTGTGTGTGTGTGTGTGTGTGTGTGTGTGTGTGTGTGTGTGTGTGTGTGTGTGTGTGTGTGTGTGTGGGTGTGAGTGTGTGTGGGTGTGAGTGTGTGTGTGTGTGTGTGGAATATGATTGGGTAAAATAGGGTTGTTGTTGTTTCTACTTCGTTCATGCTTTTTCTTCCAGACAAATACCTCTGCTTCTACCGGCACGGTTGGCCTAGTGGTAAGGCGTCCGCCCTATGATCGGGAGGTCGTGGGTTCGAACCCCGGCCGGGTCATACCGAAGACTTTAAAATTGGCAATCTAGTGGCTGCTCCGCCTGGCGTCTGGCATTATGGGGTTAGTGCTAGGAGTGGTTGGTCCGGTGTCAGAATAATGTGACTGGGTGAGACATGAAGCCTGTGCTGCGACTTCTGTCTTGTGTGTGGCGCACGTTATATGTCAAAGCAGCACCGCCCTGATATGGCCCTTCGTGGTCGGCTGGGCGTTAAGCAAAAAAAACCAAACAAAAAAACAAACCTCTGCTTCTGCAATTGATAGGGTTGCTAACGTATATGTACGTAGCCATAAATAATTCATTATGACGTCGAAGTTTTCGCTGCTTAATAACTAGACAACTACATAACAAAGACAAGTTAAATGGTTTTAATAACAACAAAGATACAATCACGAAGACAGTGGTGTACGTGCGTGTCAAACTTCAGATTTCTGGCTTCAGGATAAAAAAGCAAAGCAGAAAAAGACATCTTCCACACCTTATCGCTGACAAAACGACATTTGGATTTGGATTCTTTCGCATCCTCATCGTTATGCGATAAGATTGTGACATAGAGGGTAATAATTCCTTTATGGCAATGTTTATGAAGCAGGAACAAAAAGACGCAGCAGATGACATATCCAGTAAGATCTACGGCCGCTTCTTTGTTAAAAAACCCCTTGAAGTCGAGCCAACCCAGAACTGGGTGACATTTTGTGTGTTTAGGAAGCAGCCATTTTTGCGTGAATGCTAAAGGGAAGCCACACAGTTGTCACATACATCGTACCGATGCCATCTGGCTGGGCATGAAAGCCCCTGTGAGGCTTGATTACCATTCATTGATATGTAGCGAAAGGCCCGCCGTGCATAAACCAGCTTGTGTTGTTGGCGTCGATAGGTGCTGACCTTACCGCTAGACAAATCATTACCTTGATTAGTTGGCCTAGCCTACTTGAGGGGGGGAGGGGGGGGTTTAGAGGGAACGCTGCTGAACGCTTGCACTGAAAGGGAGAGAGACGGGCATGATTTAAAGACGGGACAGATCATGAGAGTACAGATTTAAGGAAAACAGAGAAACTTAAAAGGAAGAGTTATTTCCGTGAAAACAGCTCTGCTCACTATTTCAGATCTTAACGGTGAACGCTAGCACCGAAAGGGAGAGAAACATAAATGGTCTTACGACGGACAGACCATGACAGAACACATTTAAGGCAAACGGAGAGACAGAGTAACTTAAAGTAAATGTTCTTCCCGTGAACTGTTCTGCTCACTATTTGAACGCTGAACGCTGAACGCTAGCACGCTGAACGCTGAACGCTAGCACGCTGAACGCTAGCACGCTGAACGCTGAACGCTAGCACGCTGAACGCTGAACGCTAGCACGCTGAACGCTGAACGCTGAACGCTAGCACGCTGAACGCTGAACGCTAGCACGCTGAACGCTGAACGCTGAACGCTAGCACGCTGAACGCTGAACGCTAGCACGCTGAACGCTAGCACGCTGAACGCTGAACGCTGAACGCTAGCACGCTGAACGCTAGCACGCTGAACGCTGAACGCTAGCACGCAAAGGGAGAGAGACGGGCATGATTCAAAGACGGACAGACCATGACAGAACATATACGTCGGCATACGCAGGCGTTAAAACGGTCGTGTGACAGGGCCATCAGGCAATACGGAGAGACAGAGAAACTTCAAAGGAACTGTCCTTGCCGTGAAAACAGCTCTGCTCATTATTCCAGATCTGCCCCCCTACCCAATGCTGTAAACGCCAGGCCAGATGTGAGATAAGGAACGGAACTATTTTCATTGGCAGGATTGTGCCTTTCACAGGAAACGCAAATCCAAGTCTACAAAAGAGCAACAGACAGAACAACAACAGAAACAACAACATAAGAAAGAAAGAAAGAAAGAAAGAAAGAAAGAAAGACAGAAAGAAAGAAAGAAAGAAAGCAAGAAAGAAAGAAAGAAAGTAAGAACGAAAGAAAGAAAGAAAAAAAAAAGAAAAAAGAAAGAAAGAACGAAAGAAAGACAGACAGAAATAAAGCAAGAAAGAAAGACAGAAAGAAAAAACGAAAGAAAGACAGACAGAAATAAAGCAAGAAAGAACTGAAGACAGAAAGAAAGAACGAAAGAAAGAAAGACAGACAGAAAGAAAGAAAGAAAGAAAGACAGACAGAAATAAAGCAAGAAAGAAAGACAGAAAGAAAGACAGAAAGAAAGAACGAAAGAAGAAAGAAAGTAAGAAGAAAGAAATAAATCTAAAAAACAAAGAAACAAACAAACAACCGCAAGCCGGACGGATCCAGCACCACCCATCCCACCTCCACCCAACCGCCGTGCGTTCCTGATTATATTCTACAATTACACAGAGGTTAGCGTAGAAGGAGATGACTTTAGGGACAAACAAGTGAGGCTGTATTTGTCGAGTGGAAGCACAGGTTGACACAATTAATTAGTGCTAATCAGTGTCTCTCCCCTGTCACAGGAAACACCATTAGTGCATTATTACATTACTGCCAACATTACCTTTTGATCTAACTAACAAGAACATTAACGACCTTGCACGGTGTCTTAATTTGACATAGCAGGGCCAATGTTTACGCCGATTTAATATAACACTGCATCCAGCAATTTCAGTTTGCGACGGGTGCAAGGGGTGGGGGTGCCTCTGAAGCAATCCTACATGTCTGCTGAGCGTAAACGGGAACTTATAAACTTTACAAACAAACAAACACATTGATATCTAAAATAAAAGACAGACAAAAAGAAAGATAAAACCCCGCCAGAAATCAATTAAAGTTAATGAGGAGTGACAATTTCCTGTTAGATTCCAAAAGCACCTTCTTGCACTGATCTAATGTTTCACATTTTATTCTAGATACAACCGAAATCTACGAGACAAGTTCAATTTGAATTTGAAATAGAACACGGAACATAATACAACTCTATTTTTCTTAATTAGCGGAAATAGGATACCAGCTTATTATGCTTTCAATGAGGAAGGGAACATCAAGCTGAAGAACTTGTTTGGAAAGAAAAATGAGAGTGCATATAAGGAAGAAAAAAAAGGAAAAAAAGAAAATAGAATAAAAGAGAATAAAAGACGTGTGTGTGTGTGTGTGTGTGTGTGTGTGTGTGTGTGTGTGTGTGTGTGTGTGTGTGTGTGTGTGTTCGTACATGCGTTTGTGTGTGTGTGTGTGTGTGTGTGTGTGTGTGTGTGTTACGATATATTTTCTTCTGACTTAATCACTCAGTGACAGCGTCCACTTCTAAAAATCCACTTTATTTTTGTGAAATGTCAAGTAACTGAAATCTATGTGCGCAGTCCCTTCAGTTCCTGGCATTCGGAACCTTGCTAATAAGCGTATCTTCTAAGAAACGCCTCGAGAATCGTACGATTTTTGAAAATTAAAAATATTCTCAGATTTCCTGATGTACTTTTTTCTGTTACTTTTTTTTAATTTTTTTTACGATCTTATAAAAGAAAACAAAAGTTTCGACCTTATTCTTTTCCTTTTTCTGTTTGCTTTTCTTCTGTGAGTTTGTTTTTCAGCAGTTGTTTTGATTGCAATTGACAATTTTCCTCTTCTTTATCTATAAAAAAAATCATATGTATTTTTCTTTTCATTCTTGTGCTTTCTATGCTTTTTCGTATTTCTTCTCCTTCTCGCGTTACTTCCTACACTTTTTTTTTCGGCTGTTGTTGAAAGTGAGTCACTCCAACAGTACTCGACACTCGAAATAAGAGAAAAACACCCACACCTAAAATCCCGATATACTCTTTTTCGCAACAAATATCAGCAACAAAGTGGCAAAAGCAGGTGCGCCCTCTCCGAAAGCCCGGAATGGCGAAAGGTTTCTCCATCTGTTCGCACTCGTTGTTCGCTGGCAATCCGGAAACACATCTTCCCTCTTCACACAGGTAAAATAAATACTCACCTTTCACCAGCGCTTAGATGTCGTGTGCGTAATCAAGGAACAGCCCCAAAGAGAAAGACTCTAAGGTTTATATTCTTCTTCGTGCGGCTTAGTGCAATGTGTGTGTGTGTGTGTGTGTGTGTGTGTGTGTGTGTGTGTGTGTGTGTGTGTGTGTGTGTGTGTGTGTGCGTGTGTGTGTGTGTGTGTGTGTTATACTGTTATATATCTTCGTGCGGCTTAGTGCAATGTGTGTGTGTTTGTGTGTGTGTGTGTGTGTGTGTGTGTTTGTGTGTGTGTCTGTGTAATAGGTGGGGGGGGGGGGGGGGTATGGTCTTTGCAATCAGGATCGTCATTCTGAACCGCAGCCCAAAATGCAAATACATGATGGAAAATACCACGTTGGTACACATTGCAGATTTGCTGTTTTCTTAAACTGTTCGTGCAAAAGAGAGGTTTCCTGGATAGTCTCCGTTGTTGTTTTTGAGCGGGGCTACTTCGTACATGTACGGCGACACTATTCAAATAGAAAGAATGCTGGAAAGGCCATTTTCAATCACCCCGCCACATAGGCAGCGGTACTCCGTGTTGCGACAAAAGCTGTAGTTGTTGACAACGACAACCCTGCTCCCGTTCCAAAGTTTTGGACCTTTGAAAGCAAAACAAGAGAGCCAAAACAACACCACTTCAGAATCTGAACTTGTTTTGATACCCCTTCTCCGAGGGCCCCAAAGGGGGGGGGGGGGGTATCATCACGATCACGGGAAAGGAAATTTTAGCTTTCACGATCACAGTTACCTTGATTTTTGTTTTCACGATCACGAACACCTTGACGAATAGAGGATCATAGAGTGATACAGCTGTGAAAAATGTACGTTGAAAATAAAATGCTTTGCAATAATGCCCACCACGATCACGAAAACAAATGACGATCACGATCACAAGACTTGATTTTTTTGTCATCACGGATCACGGGCAAAGTCCCATCACGATCACAGAAATGGAAATTTCGGCATCACGGTCACAGAAAGGTAAAAAAACGCCAATCACGATCACGAATTTAAACCCTTTGGGGCCCTCTTCTCCTACGCTGGACCTTCAAAGTGGAAACACTTGCCAAAGCCCTCTTTTGCGGGACAAAAAAACGGAAGAAAAACCCAAGAAAGGGCGTCTATTGATCTGTAATCTGGCCATTACTGTATTAGCGACATAGCGTGTGAAATGCCACTGATTTAGGTCTCTGAAGGCCTGGCCGCTTCAAACATTTCCGCCAACTACACCACCTCACGAAATGACCTTCTTCGTCTCCCTCTGGGGCGGGGATGTAGCTCAGTCGGTAGCGCGCTGGATTTGTATCCAGTTGGCCGCTGTCAGCGTGAGTTCGTCCCCACGTTCGGCGAGAGATTTATTTCTCAGAGTCAACTTTGTGTGCAGATTCTCCTCGGTGTCCGAACACCCCCCGTGTGTACACGCAAGCACAAGACCAAATGCGCACGAAAAAGATCCTGTAATCCATGTCAGAGTTCGGTGGGTTACAGAAACACGAAAATACCCAGCATGCTTCCTCCGAAAACGGCGTATGGCTGCCTAAATGGCGGGGTAAAAAACGGTCATACACGTAAAAATTCCACTCGTGCAAAAAACACGAGTGTACGTGGGAGTTTCAGCCCACGAACGCAGAAGAAGAAGAGTCTCCGTCAGTTTGGAAAATAGCCCACGTTTCACCAGTTCATAAAAAGGGGAACAAAGATACATGTAGTAATTATCGTCCAATCTCCCTCCTAAGCTGTGTTGGCAAAACACTAGAGAAATGTATACAAATTCATGTCTTTGACTACTTAACACAAAACAATATCATTACAGAGTCGCAGTCCGGTTTCATCCCTGGAGACTCAACTGTTTACCAGCTTCTTACAATATACAATGACATATGCAAATCACTCGATAATAGAATAACTACCCAAGCAATCTTCTTTGATATATCCAAAGCATTCGATAGAGTTTGGCACCGGGGCTTATTGCATAAACTCGAAGCCGCTGGAATTAATGGGCCATTATTAAACTGGTTTACAGACTACCTAACAGATCGAAAGCAAGCAGTTGTATTAAAAGGCAGTAAATCAACTTATCTTCCAGTAGTAGCGGGAGTTCCTCAAGGTTCAGTGCTTGGACCCTTGCTCTTCCTAATTTATGTAAACGACATTGTACGTGATATAGAATCTACGATTAAGCTTTTTGCTGACGACACTAGCATGTACTTGTCTTTAGCCAATCACAACATCCGTGCCGAAATTTTAAACTCAGATCTTGAAAAAATTGTAAATTGGGCAGAAACATGGAAGGTAGCATTTAACCATGCAAAAACTGAATTGGTGAACTTTTGTACACAAAGAACCCCTGATATCGCAGATCTAAACTTTGGCAATACCATCCTTGAAAGTTCCCAAAATCACAAACACTTAGGAATAATAATACAAAACAACTGTAAATGGGATGAACATATAAAATCTCTTGTTGCAAAGTGCAGAACTCTCGTAGCTTGCTTGCGTACATACAAATATAGACTGAGCCGAAAATCATTGGAAATTATGTATAAATCCTTCATTCTACCACACTTTGATTATTGCGACATAATATGGGACAATTGTAGCAAAACCCTAACAGATGAACTCGAACAGTTAAACCTAGATGCAATACGAACAATCATCGGAGCTGTCCGCGGAACCAGTCACTTTAAGCTTTACGGAGAATCTGGACTCCAATCATTATCTGAAAGGCGTAACCGTCATAAACTAACAATGTTCCATAAAATTACTCACGACAAGACCCCCCCATACCTACAAGCAGCACTCCCACCTCTCGTAGCAGCCAACAACCCCTACCACAGACGCCGCCCCTTAGAACGAAGTATACCCCCACATCGAACAGAAACGTACAAAACATCCTTTTTTCCTTCGACAACAGTACTCTGGAACCAACTACCTGAACAAATACAGTTAACCGACTCCCTCGGGGAATTTAAACATTACTTAACAAAAGACGACACACAAATTCCCGTTTACTTCTACAGTGGCAGTCGACAAACACAAATAATCCACACAAAAATGAGACTTAATAAATTATCAGCGATCTAAAGAAAGACTTAGTCGAGCGACACCTTGCGGAAAATAGCGTATGCGACTGTGGTGATGGAACAGAAACTGCAACACACTTCTTACTAGAATGCCGTTTACACTTAGCTGCAAGAAACAACACAATCAACAAACTAACCAACAACTTCATACACACAGATATTCTACTTCATGGAAACCCCTCCTTGCAAACAAAAATTAACAAAAAAATCTTTTTAACAGTGCAGGAATTTATTGGACAGTCCGGCCGTTTCGAACAGATAAACATGTAAAGTGAAAACAAAATCGATACGTCTACTCGTCTCTCTCTCTCTCTCTCTCTCTCTTTCTCTCTCTCTCTCTCTCTTTCTCTCTCTCTCTCTCTCTCTCTCTCTCTCTCTCTCTCTCACTCTCCCCCTCTCTCTCACTTTCCCCCTCCCTCCCTCCCTCTCTCCCTCCCTATCTCTTACTCGCTAACACCATCAATATTATATATATGTATTCTAAAACTGATTTTTGTTTTGATGTACAATTTTCATTCAATTTTCTTTTCATGTTTACTTGCTTTTCATTTAAACTGTACCCTCCCCAATCACAAATTCACCTCCCCCTCCTTCCTTCCTTTACTGTCTTTCTTTATCATCATTATGCAACGTTCATTACGTTATTAATAGATTTGGTTTATTGAGACAAATTTTTCAGCCGTTACCGCCTTATGTTGTACTGTCATGCAGGAACACCACTATAAGCTTCTAGCTTGTTGCTGTTTCTGTGAACTTTGTATACATGTCATGATTGTAACCTTTGTTAAAATAAACTTATGTTTAAACCAAGAAGAGTCTCCCTCTGATTCTGGGTTCTGTCCGTACCTCCTCTGTGTGTCTTAAAGTGTGATTCTGTGTTCGTTTGGAAGACATCTGTTCCGATAAACAGATAGGTTGGGCACTGAAGCAGACAGGCGGACAGGCGGACGAACGGAAAAAAACACACACAATTAAGAAATGACAGATGAACCAGCTCCAAAGATCAAACAAACAATCAACAAGTCGCGTAAGGCGAAATTACTACATTTAGTCAAGCTGTGGAACTCACAGAATGAAACTGAACGCACCGTATTTTTTCACAATGACCGTAGTCCGCCGCTTGTGCAAAACGGAGTGAAACTGACGAGCCTGTTCAGCGCGGTAGTGGTTTCGCTGTGCTGCATAGCACGCTTTTCTGTACCTCTCTTCGTTTTAACTTTCTGAGCGTGTTTTTAATTCAAACATATCATATCTATATGTTTTTGGAATCAGGAACCGCCAAGGAATAAGATGAAATTGTTTTCAAATCGATTTCGGAAATTTAATTTTGATCATAATTTTTATATTTTTTATTTTCAGAGCTTGTTTTTAATCCAAATATAACATATTTATATGTTTTTGGAATGAGGAAATGATGTAGAATAAGATGAACGTAAATTTGGATCGTTTTATATAGAAACAAAATTATTACAATTTTCAGATTTTTAATGACCAAAGTCATTAATTAATTTTTAAGCCACCAAGCTGAAATGCAATACAGAAGTCCGACCTTTGTCGAAGATTGCCTTACAAAAATTTTAATCAATTTGATTGAAAAATGAGGGTGTGACAGTGCCGCCTCAACTTTTACAAAAAGCCGGATATGACGTCATCAAAAGTATTTATCGAAAAAATGAATAAAACGTCCGGGGATATTATTCCCAGGAACTCTCATGTCAAATTTCATAAAGATCGGTCCAGTAGTTTGGTCTGAATCGCTCTACACACACACACACGCACGCACAGACAGACAGACACACACACATACACCACAACCCTCGTCTCGATTCCCCCTCTATGTTAAAACATTTAGTCAAGTTTTGATGAAAGAAAAAACGAAAGAAAAAAACAACAACAGAAGAAATGAGGACAAAAGAAAAAGCACAAGGAAAAGAAACAAGACACAGATGAATATAATCAGAAAGAGGAGAGGCGAAGAAGAAGACACGGTCGAGGATGAAACGTAAAAAGAGGCGGGGAAGGAGGAGGAGGAGGTGAGGAATAGGAGGAAGAAGCCCCCCACCCACCCCCCCAAAAAAAATAAATAAATAAAGAAGAGACAAAAAAGATAAAAACCCACAAAATCCGAACGAATAGGAGCAGGAGAGGTTATGCCAACAATCACAAGGCAGAAA
Source organism: Littorina saxatilis (assembly GCF_037325665.1). NCBI lineage: Eukaryota > Metazoa > Mollusca > Gastropoda > Littorinimorpha > Littorinidae > Littorina > Littorina saxatilis. The sequence goes on from NC_090257.1 coordinate 33,830,261, forward strand.
CTGCTAGACAACACTCGCTTAATAACCGAACCATTCAGCCCCAAACAGCTTAACACGGCTAAGCCAGCCCCAGACGACCTGGCGGTGAGCGCCAAGCAGTTATGAAAACCAACCAGGATCAGCCATCCTCTGAATGGCCTCCACGCAATCTGCCTGCGCCATTGCAATAATACCAGTAACCAGATTAATTCAGCTGCAAATACGATAGTCCCAACCCAGCCGGGCGTTAATTCCTGACGGAATATGCATTGGTCGTCAAGCCAGCGACCTCTGCCCAGCTTTTATATCTTGCCTGGCCATTTCTCTATACTGACTCGAGGTCCAAGAGTAAAGAGGAAGTCGTATAAATGACAACTAGGATCAGGCGGTGTCACCCACGCGACGTACATCGTAAGCTGCGTTTTTTGGTTGAAATAGTGATTTATTCATGATTCGGGTGGTTACTCTGCCATTACTTTCTTTACATTGCCAATGTTTTTAATATTGTAATATAAACGATGACCACGGTCAGTCACCATCGAGAACGTGATGTGGATCGTAAACTGTGTTTTCGTTGAATTTTGTGGATTTATTCATGATTCATTATTCACATGGTCAAATGTGGTCAAACTCCGTCGGTATGGTGGCATGGATCGTAAACTGTGGGTGGCTGAACTAGTTGATATATTCATGATTTATTATCTACAATGCCGGCCGTTATACAGTGCCATTATTTTGACATCATTTATTGTTATTCAATTATGCGACATAACAAGTGAAACTTAGCCTATGGAGGTATTCTTATGAAAATACAATGTAAAAGTTGGCGACCGATGTTCTCCAGTATAATCAAACCAATCAGATAGAAAGAAAAAACGGTGTCAATAATGAAGAAGATATAAGTATGCACTCACTGGTGATCGAACAAACGCAAACATCGGCATACGATTATCAAGTTATATTCGGAATTATTCAGAGAGAGAGAGAGAGAGAGAGAGAGAGAGAGAGAGAGAGAGAGAGAGAGAGAGAGAGAGAGAGAGAGAGAGAGAGAGAGAGAGAGAGAGAGAGAGAGAGAGAGAGAGAGAGAGAGAGAGAGAGAGAGAGAGAGAGAGAGAGAGAGAGAAAGAGAGACTCAGACTCAGACTCAGACTCAGACTCAGACCTTTATTACAAAAGGATAAAGGTTTTAGGCAAAGCCTATTCTTCCAACCTGTCCTTTATACAACACATAAAGACAGACGGACATAAAAAATAAAAATTCAATCATATAAGATACAGAATTACATTGTATGGATTGCAACACAATGTGCATTTAAGGAATTATATAGGGAGAACTCAAAAATTACAAAATTACATTGATACAGTTAAACCTTTCATTTTGAGAATTACAGACTGTCTGTCTGTCTCTCTACAGAGAGAGAGAGAGAGAGAGAGAGAGAGAGAGAGAGAGAGAGAGAGAGAGAGAGAGAGAGAGAGAGAGAGAGAGAGAGAGAGAGAGAGAGAGAGAGAGAGAGAGAGAGAGAGAGAGAGAGAGACAAAGAATGCTTATCAAATTAATAATTAGTTCATCTTTCAATAAGCATTATGATTATAGACTATCAACAGGAATGTTTGCTTAGTAAAATGGAGTTTGAATCCACATGAACAAGGCAAGTTGTGTCTCGACACAAAGAAGTGATCTCCGTGTTATACTTTATAGACAAAACAGACTGAAGCCAGAAAAAAAGCAAAAACAAATACCATCTCTCAGAATCGACTTAACCTTTTTTGGCCATAAAGAAATAGCTACGACATCGCGCCAGTAAAAATACCCCAGAGTGCTCCTTGCGGGTCGCGTTTGGGAGAGGTTCCCATTGTCGTTGTCATTTATAAGTTGCCGAAAGTTGAGCACGCCATTATAACTTGTCACTAAAATTCACAGAGGATTCAGCTGCGGACTAACTGAGATATGAATATCAATAACAGACCACTCTTCTTGAACAGAGTGTTCTGTTTTCATTTTATACAGGGTTGTGTGATGTTGACGTGAGCGTGCGTAAATCTGTGCTGTAAGTCCGTGCTGTAAATCCTTACTGGTACTCAAAGTTTTCAATGGACAGCTTTCCGAAGACATTCCTTTGGCGACTGTGTCCATATTTGCTATCGTTATATTCATACAGTTTATTGACGGAATTAATAAGATCATGTCTGTCTGTCTGGCCATCTGTCTGTCTGCCTGTCTGTCTGTCTGTCTGTCTCCCTGTCTGTCTCCCTGTCTGTCTGTCTGCCTGTCTGCCTGCCTGCCTGCCTGTCTGTTTGTCTGTCTGTCTGTCTGTCTGTCTTTCTGTCTGTCTGTCTGTCTGTCTGTCTTTCTGGCTGTCTGTCTGTCTGTCTATCTGAATATCTGTCTGTCTGTCTGTCTGTCTCCCATCAACCTCTCTCCGTTTGTACACATCGTTTGTTTAGCCAATACACCAGTCTACATCCTCTCTTACGCAGCCATTGAATAAGTCAACCCGTCTGTTTGTCTGGCGATGTCTCTCTCTCCTCCCCTAAGAAGTTGGCATAAGCATCCATGGATGAACTTGGTTTAAAACGATTTCTGCAAGACTGGATTCCTTCCATTCCCTCCAAATTCCCCAGCCACATCTGCTGTCTGGTTCACAGAAACCTTCGATCACCACTTACTCTTTTTCCCCATTTCCTTCAAATTTTACGGTGTTGGATCCTTGATCGAAGTCACGAGAGAGAGAGAGAGAGTGAGGGAGAGAGAGTCACTCAGAATGTCTTATTCGCGTAAACGCGAGGGTTCATAACAAAAGGGTGTTTGGGGTTTCGATAGTTCCCAGTCATCCTTATACTCCTATCAAAGGAAAGTGCAGTCTTAGGAACACAAGGGTACCAACATCAAGAGTACTGGCCAAGAAACAAAGACGCACGATGCAATTGAAAACTGTGACTTTCGTTAATATTAGTTAACTAATTAACCTCCACATTAACGCGGGAAACTTGCTTTTATGAATTTGCTTTTCGGGGGTGTCTGTGTTGTCTGTTCTACTGTATGGACACTACCTCGTGTAAAATCAATCGGTTGGCTTAATATGGTAAGAAAACGAATAGCCTATCCGGTCATATAACTGGTTTTATACATAAAAAAAATCTGCACTCGAACTGACGCATCTGCATGCTTACTCTTTTTTTTATGACGAGTAGTGTTTGTTCATTAATACACTAGCGGAAATGTAGACCAGATTTAAACACAACTACACACGTGAAGTGCTTAACGCTGTCTACATTGCACGCATGACAACAGCAATGCAAGATAGATGTAAACACAAAAAAAGCATCATTATCACCTAATTTCCGTAGCTACACAGCATGCATTGATCAATACACTAGCAGAAATGCAGACCAGAAGGATGCAGACATACTTACAGTATGATGTGCAACACTTTACGCTGTCTACATAACACACAGCAAGACAGCACAAACGCAAGCCAGATGTAATCCACGGAAAAACGACGCTTTCACCTTCTCTCTTCCATAGCTACACCATACGCATTGATTCTCTGGCGGAAATGCAGATCAGATGAAGACACAATTACCTATGTGCAATGCTAAACGCTGTCTATATTGCACGTAATAATATGAAGCCCGGGTGTCCGTTCGGCCAACACTACAGCCAATAAAGTAACCATTTCAGCACTGACCCAAGACGACCCAACCCGGTCCCTAGCCCATTTCAGGTCTCCTCTAGCAGCCGGCAGCCAGCTATCTACACCCCCCCCCCCCTCGCATTTTTATTATTTTTTATTTTCATACAAAGCCGGGGTTTCCCGTGTAACATGCCCCTAATGGCTTTGCCGTGAGGGCGTAAAACTTACATTTTCTCTCTTCCCCGCCCCCATTCCCTCCCTACTGACAGTACGTATACGTACGTACACTACAAAGTTATAGTAACCCTCCGTAACTACAGCTGAAGGGCCCTCGCGATATAACCTTCGTGGTTGAAAACGACGTTAAACACCAAATAAAGAAAGAAAGAAAGAAAGACAGCTGAAAGGTAAAAAAAACAACCACACGACGCAACGGGACTAAGCCCCCCCCCCCCCCCCCAAAAAAAAAAAGAGTCTGTTTACGGTATCCCGACCGACCCTATTTTTTCGCGCGACCCTAGACTTTTTTGGCATTTGGGGGAGAAAATAAACAACCAAAAAAACAATTCTTTGTTTTTTGGGCAAAATAACTTAAAAATATGTTTTTTTTGGAGGAAAAAAAATATCCCGACCTACCGACCCTATTTTTGTGTGCCTATGTTACCGTAAACAGACTTTTTGTGTGTGTGGCCTAATCAAGTTAGATACTCCAATACACTCTTACTTTCTGCCTATGTCTTAATCCCAAGCGCAAGATAAATTCTTCTATGTGAAAATTGAAGCCAATAAATTTGAGTTGAGTTGAGTTGAGTTGAGTTGAGTTGATCATACGATGACAGCTGCTACCCTCCATCCCCATCCCTATTTACAGTAGCTGTACACTGTCTATTCATTTCATGGTAACTCGTCGGAACTGCGGATGAGGGGTAAAAACAACCATGTGACGCATCACAACCAATCAAGACAGAGAGTCAAAAGCAATCATCCAATGACAGCAGCCCTCTCTTCCCCCTCCCTCCTCCTCCGACCCACGCCCATTGTAATGTGTGTGTGTGTGTGTGTGTGTAAGTGTGTGTGTCAGTGTGTGCGTGCGTGCGTGCGTGCGTGCGTGTGTGTGACGTATATGTGCCTCTCATAACCAGACACAATACAGACACGAGAGTAGTTACCACACCCCCCCCCTCCCCAACAAAAAGAACAAAGCAACAAAAATAGGCATCAATGACTCGTCCCAAAGGCAGAAAAAACAAGAGCACAATGTCCGGCGGTGTTGCTGGGTAATTCCCTGTGTCCGTCCATTAATTCACTTGTCTCAGTCCCCAGGCGGACCGGCCAGGGATGACTTTGATGAGATAGTGTCCGATGGGATTTGGGACCTCTCTACTACAAACGACTCGCAGCAAAAAGCTGACATGGAGAAATAGGAGGAGGGGAGGGGAGGGGGATCGTTCTCGAGCTAGCTGTTTTGCCCTCCCTGCCAGTTTGCCGTCTGTGATTTATTCTTTTGCAGGTGTTGGGAGAGGGGATGTGTTAGGAATCGGAGGATGAATGAAAACGCTGTTTTTCAAGAAATCAGTTTCTTAAACTATTCTTCCCCCTCAACCCTTGCCCCATCCCCTCGTTGACGTTTGTTGCGTTAAACCACAGCACAGCCCGAAGGCGGAATGACCAAGTCCGGATTTTTGCAATGACTGGGTAACTGATTGTCTACAGGTTTATCAAAGATATTCTACGAAAAAGGCAGTAGAATATCTTTGGTTTTATTGTTCGCCCGTTTTCTAAAGGAGGTTTCTCTCCTCAAGATCTTAACAGAAAGCAAACGGATCTGAGGATGAGTGTGACCCACCTCATCCCAAGCTTCTATGTTGCGATTGTTCAATACCCTACGTAACAACCTTAGAGCAAGGGACACAGTTGGTCACGCTGATTCTAAGATCAACAAACCATCCAATTTTGACGAAACGACCAAGGGAATAACCACGCAAACAAGCAGTTCAACGGGCCGACGTTACCACTTTGATCCAGTGGATACCTTCTGCATTCGTTTTATGTTGTTTATTGTAATGCTGTATACACCACACATGAGTTTCTCCTCGTTGAGATAATAAAGTGTTCTATGTCTATGTCTATGTCTATTCTGGGTTAGGAGTAGCAAAGTCTAATCGGATGAAGCTTGTTTCCTTCAGCGATGAACGCAAAACCACGCCGAAGAATAGGCGAGGTTGTTTTTATTTGCCAATTGGGCGATTTCCAAAGAGCATTACAGAGTCTTACGAGTTGACGTCACAAGATCACGTGATCCAATGTTCGATCACGTGACGTGATCCAATGGAAAAAACCTGGCTCCACCCATGTGGAAGATGTGCGAGTGACATAGGTTTAGGTTGCACCTCCACAATGGCCACAATCGCCGCCTTTGCCAATGTTCTTGCGACCGTCAAATTTGTGAGGAGAAAGAGAATGACAGAATCTGGTTGTATTCAATAATCATTGAATAAATATAAATCAAAACACAATACTTTCCAGCTCCAAACAGACCATGTTGTGAACTTCTGTGCGAAATAATCAATTACTTAAAAATACAGTTTCCTTTTGAGGTTTGTCACTTTTTGTTTTACCTCAACGAATAAACACTGATCAATATCCAAAGACCACACATTTAGCAGAGCCCGAGATTCGCATTCGTTGACTTTTGGGTCACCTCTGCGAACGAGAAGATTCACCTCCCACCAGCCAGTGAAAAAAGTGCACTTCGAACTACAACAGCTTCTTGTGGTTTGTGAGCTGCAAGGTTAAATTTTTTTTGCTTGTTCGTTTGTTTGTGCGCATTTTGACAAAACAATTTTTCCATCCAAGAAAAACGTCATATGTTCTATATTTCACTGTCAGCTAACAGCAAAACTTGGTTAAGCAAACACATCGAGCAACAAAAACGCATTAGTTTCTCCTGACTTGTTGGGTCTTTCAAGGTGTTTGTTTTACGAGATGTTTTTTGTTGTACTCTTTCAAAAAAGTCCTCTACTGGGACATAAAGAAAGAATGCATATATACGCCCACTCACGTACAAACACACACACATGCACGCACACTCATACGCACACACACACACACACACACGCACACGATCGCACGCACACGATCGCACGCACGCACGCACGAACACACACACACACACGATCGCACGCACGCACGCACGCACACACACATACACACACACACACACACATACACACACACACACACACATACATACACACACACACACACACACACACCCACACACACACACACACATTAAATTCACCCTACCACAGACAGAACATCGTATTTATTTTCCAACCCCAGTTTATCTTTACCCTGAACGTGTTTGTTTCACGGTGCAGAATGTTAAACAAGCAAATTGCCACGACCATAAAACAGAACAGTGCAAAGTTAAATATTATGTCAGGTGTACAAAGCGCGTTCTAGAACATGAAACAGAACATAAAACACCGCTCCTCTCCCTTTCACCTTTACCCTTTGCCCCCCCTCTCCTCCCCTTACCCCCTCCACATCACACACACACTGAGACACATGCACGGACACATACACAGTTGCGACCAGACCCACGCACATACAGACATACACACGCGTTGGATAAGTCACCCCCCGCGGGTTAGGGGGAAGAATTTACCCGATGCTCCCCAGCATGTCGTAAGAGGCGACTAACGGATTCTGTTCCTCCTTTTACCCTTGTTAAGTGTTTCTTGTATAGAATATAGTCAATGTTTGTAAAGATTTTAGTCAAGCAGTATGTGAGAAATGTTAAGTCCTTTGTACTGGAAACTTGCATTCTCCCAGTAAGGTCATACGTACATTGTACTACGTTGCAAGCCCCTGGAGCAATTTTTTGATTAGTGCTTTTGTGAACAAGAAACAATTAACAAGTGGCTCTATCCCATCCCCCCCCCCCCCTTACCCCCGTCGCGATATAACCTTGAACGGTTGAAAACGACGTTAAACACCAAATAAATAAAGAAAGAAAGAAAGTTAGATAAGTCGACAGGGCAATATGTATATCAAAATCCCGGAATAGTTTATTATGCGTAAGCTGTTTTTTCTCCCACAAGAGGAGAATCAGTTGTTGTAGTGTACGTGTATTTATGTGGCACAGGGCTCCCCATATAGCGCGTGTCCCTGCGTCATATACGCACTAGAACAGTAGAAGCCGAAAACACGTACTATCTGAAATATATAGAGGGGGTCCCTGGACGCACTAGATTTTAAAAGAGCGGGTCCTAGGACGCACTAAATTTCCTTTATTGTGCGTACCGTACATACCATTTTCAGACTGCAATCAACACTTCGCAGTACACTATACGTGACCACAATGTTTTATAAGTACACTGGGACTTTTCGGCTTTTGGACCCTTGGGACCCTCTAAATTACTGCAGTGAGGGTCCTTGGACCCTCTAAAATTTAAAAGTGGGGGTCCAGGGACGCACTAGGAGGGGCGTCCGTGGGGAGCCCTGATGCGTCCAAAGGGAACACGATTTGAAGAAACAAGTGTGAGGAGATATGAGCGTTTAGAACCCTCTTCACTTTACAGTGATAGATCCAAATGTAAATAGTTTCAAAGACAAATACCACCATGTAAACTGAAAAAGGAAATGAAAATGAATCGGTCCCGAATAACCAAATCGGTTGAAAGGACATGAAACATCCACTAAAAACCAACCCATCCTCCCAAAATGTGCAAGTTGAATCCCTTACGGTATTACAATGAAAAGCAATCATTTGTAGAATGTAGCTGTACGAATTATCTCAAGAGATAAGTTAAACCTCCCTATTAAGATTCCCGATTTAAGAAAGTCACCTCCCCCCCTTCCCGTCTTTAAATGTCTTGCGACGGGCGAAGTGGCGCAGTGGTAAGACGTCGGCCTCCTAATCGGAAGGTCTTGAGTTCGAATCCCGGCCGCGGCCGTCTGGTGGGTTAAGGGTGGAGATTTTTCCGATCTCCCAGGTCAACACATGTGCAGACCTGCTAGTGCCTTATCCCCCTTCGTGTGTACACGCAAGCACAAGACCAAGTGCGCACGGAAAAGATCCTGTAATCCATGTCAGAGTTCGGTGGGTTATAGAAACACAAAAATACCAAAAATACCAAGCATGCATCCTCCGAAAGCGGCGTATGGCTGCCTAAATGGCGGGGTAAAAACGGCTATACACGTAAACCCCCACTCGTGCAAAAAACCACGAGTGTACGTGGGAGTTTCAGCCCATGAACGCAGAAGAAAAGAAGAAGAAAAGAAGAAGAAATGTCTTGCTTTTTGAGAATGCTGGTCATAGCATAACCCTTGTAAGTGTAGCCTACATTCATTCGAAGACCTGCTTTCTTTTATTTTCTTAGGTCTGATAGCATACAGCGGTTCCTCTGTACCTGGCTATAGCTGTGAATCGGTTGTCTCAAGCATTTTTTTCCCTGCAGGTGTTTTGTTTTGCTCCCCCCTCCATCCCCCTCAAACCTTGGCCAGTTTTGCAGTACCTGCTGTCTGCTGTAACAATATAGACTCGGCGCCAGACAAGCCTTCCAAGCTATCCCAGAAATCCCTGCAAAAATGGCCCCGGGTTGAAAAGAGCCACGAGATGTTTTCGTCCAGAAAGAGGTAAGAGTACGCGCTGGCACACGTGGAAAGGAATCCTGTGTGGTTTTGTTGTTGATGGTGTTGTTGTGTTGTTTTCTTTTTCTTGCTTGCTTCAGGTTCTACGACTAACAGTTGTAACGCTTCAGTGCAAAAAGGAAAGAGCTGTTTTACACGCTGTTGCTTTCGTGTGTGTGGGTGTGGGCGTGGGGGTGGTGGCTGGGATGTGTGTGTGTAGTGTGTCAGTGTGTTGGCGCGGGGGGGGGTGGGGGGGGGGGGGGGCGTGTAAAACGCCTGCGTGCGCGCGCGTGTGTATGTGTGTGTGTGTGTGTGTAAGTGTATGTGTGTATGTGTGTGAGTGCGCGCGCTACGTGCGTGTATGCATGAATATTTTGGTACGTGATGTTGGTTTGAGAACACTGAGCTTTTAGCAGGCAGGCGTCAAAATAAAGAAACACAAGTGGATCTTCTACCATCACCCCATGAGTTCAAATCATACAGCAAGAAAAAGATTTTGCCGGAGTAGCTTAGTTTGTCTTGCAAACATTCCAGATAGACAGAACGAAACAAGAAAGGTCTGGAATTCACACAAAAAAAGAAGAAAAAGATGCTGTGTGAATTTTAATTCTGTAGACACGGCATTGTGTGTGTGTGTGTGTGTGTGTGTGTGTGTGTGTGTGTGTGTGTGTGTGTGTGTGTGTGTGTGTTGGAGTGTTTGCGTTGTAAAAAGTTCTATTACAAAATAGACATAGTATCTGAAATAATATCTGCACTCAGCATGCCCCATCTGAAAATGCAAAGATCGATAAAGTTTGAAACAAGAAAAAACCCACAAACCCTAGAATAAAAGACACAATTGTTAAAAATTCTTTGCGTGCGCGTGAATATGAAATCTGAAGTGTGACAGGACAAGAAAGCAAACTGAAACGAAACGGGTTGAAAGCCTGTATAAATGACTATAGATTTTGTGTCTCGGGGCAAAATTGTCTTTTGCACCGTGTGACATTTTGTCCATTATTTTGCTCTAATCCACTCGGTTTTACCAACAATTCATATTTCCTTTTCTTTGCCGCATGAATCGCCGCTGCATTATTCATCGAATCTGTGTGTTCCATAATTGGAAAACGTAAAGCTAACATTTAAATACAACATAATGTTTGACATTACACTCAGCAAACCCTGGTCTGCTTCCAGCTTGTCTATAATTTTTTTTCTTCTCCTGCTGATAAACGTTTCACTAAAAAGCCCAGAGACATCAGCAGTGTCGAATTTACAAGTTAGCACATATCCAACAGAACAAAAACAAGTCATCTTCAAAGCAATTTTCTGTTACTATTCTTGCGCCGATCAAACGAAATGCAAACCACTGAAGGAGAACGCAAAAACAAACAAACACCAGAAACATTTCAAAGATATGTGTCAGATCAAAAGACATGCCGCATGAACTTTGATAAAAACGAGATTTATACAGATGTGTAGACGCGAGGGGGCACAGAGAGCCACACACATGTTACTAGCATGAATCAATGTTTTTTAAACGATGGGAAAGCGCTTCCATCAAGGAAAATTCTTTTTATTTAGAGCTGTGTGTGTGTGAGAGAGAGAGAGAGAGAGAGAGAGAGAGAGAGAGAGAGAGAGAGAGAGAGAGAGAGAGAGAGAGAGAGACACACACAGGCAGACAGGCACTGAGCCAGATCGACAGACAGACAGACAGACAGACAGAGACTCATACACAGAACCACAGAAACACTGGACACATTTGCACCTACTTAACATAAAGAAGCAGTTCTTTGGTAAAATTCGAATCGGAAAAAAGGAGCAAACGAACGAACAAACACCTTAACCCACAACAATAAACCGATTTCCAAAAGAAAGGAAAATCAACAACCCCAACGACATCCAAACATACCCTAATTGTTCCAGAAGATGGTTACAGTAACCCCCCCCCCCCCTCCCATCCCGTTCCTCTCCACACCCCATTCGAAACTTCGTCGCTAGCTCAGGAACTTATAAACAAAATACAAAAGAAAAAGACAAGAAAAAAGAACAGAAAAAGAAACAGAAAAGAAATAGAAAAAAATATCCACGAAGGGAAAACGTACTCCGAGAAATAAGAAAATGTGGACCCCAAGATCAATGGCCATCCCGCGACCTGCGGAGACCCTGCGCGTGAGAAGATGTGGACTTGTTCAATATGTGGGCACCACCAGCATCGCGCCTTTCAAAGATCAAACAGTGGCCAGGACAATTCACACAGACACCAGCAGGGGAAGGAGGGGTCAGGGTCATCCCTGTCTCTCCCTGGGCGGAGAGATTGCCCCCTCTGTCTGGACAGTGCTTGAAGAGCATGGACAATGTTGTCCCGAGCCTGGAGTGGCGTCTTTGATGAAGTCGTCATCTGCTTCGGTTCCAGAGTCCTAGTTTTGTCGCGCCCCTTGTCTCTTGTTCCTCTATACTCTGTACCGCTGTCGGACCTTTGCTGTACCTCTGACTTTTTAAAGTTATGTGTGTTTTGTAGAATGCTTTCTTTGGGGTCTTTTGATGAAGTCGTCATCTGCCTGAACAGTGCCAGAGTCCTAGTTTCTCGCGTCCCTTGTCTCTTGTTCCTCCACACTCTGTACCGCTGTCGGACCTTTGCTGTATCTGTGGCTGTTTAAAGTTATGTGTGTTTTGTAGAATGTTATCTATACGATCTTTTGATTGAGTGGTTTCTTTGATGTAGTCGTCATCTTCAAACAGAGTCCTTCTCGCGTCCCTTGTCTCTTTATATCTCTACACTCTGTACCTCGCGTCCCTTGTCTCTTTATGTCTCTACACTCTGTACCTCGCGTCCCTTGTCTCTTTATGTCTCTACACTCTGTACCTCGCGTCCCTTGTCTCTGTATGTCTCTACACTCTGTACCTCGCGTCCCTTGTCTCTTTATGTCTCTACACTCTGTACCTCGCGTCCCTTGTCTCTTTATGTCTCTACACTCTGTACCTCGCGTCCCTTGTCTCTTTATGTCTCTACACTCTGTACCTCGCGTCCCTTGTCTCTTTATGTCTCTACACTCTGTACCTCGCGTCCCTTGTCTCTTTATGTCTCTACACTCTGTACCTCGCGTCCCTTGTCTCTGTATGTCTCTACACTCTGTACCTCGCGTCCCTTGTCTCTTTATGTCTCTACACTCTGTACCTCGCGTCCCTTGTCTCTTTATGTCTCTACACTCTGTACCTCGCGTCCCTTGTCTCTGTATGTCTCTACACTCTGTACCTCGCGTCCCTTGTCTCTGTATGTCTCTACACTCTGTACCGCTGTCGGATCTTTGCTGTATCTCCGACTCGTGCTTTTTAAAGTTATGTGAGTTTTACAGAATGTTTTCTCTAAGATCTTTTGATTGAGTGGTGTCTTTGACGAAGTCGACATCTGCTTGAACAGTGCCAGAGTCTTAAGTTCTTGTGTCCTTTGTCTTTTGTGTCTCTACACTCTGTACCGCTGTCGGATCTTTGCTGTATCTGTGGCTTTTTAAAGTTATGTGCGTTTTGTATAATGTTTTCTCAAGGTCGTTTGATTGAGTGGTTTCTTTGATGTAGTCATCATCTTCAAACAGAGTCCTTCTCGCGTCCCTTGTCTCTTTATGTCTCTACACTCTGTACCGCTGTCGGACCTTTGCTGTATCTCTGGCTTTTTAAAGTTATGTGCGTTTTGTAGAATGTTTTTTCGAGGTCGTTTGATCGAGTGGTTTCTTTGATGTAGTCGTCATCTACAAACAGAGTCCTTTTTGCGTCTCTTGTCTTTTGGTCTCTGAAATCAGTACCGTTGCTGCCTGTTTGTTTCTCTTTGTGAATTCCCAGATAATGTCTAATTGATGCTGCGATTGAAACGGTCCGTTTGATGAAGTTGTCTTTTTTGCAAGTTCCTGAGTCTTGCATATCTGTCCAGACTTATATTAAGTCTAGCGCAGAACCGCGCGAGGTGACATGCGACTCATTTCGTGGTGGAGGGTCACATTTTGCAAAACCCGTCATCCTGCTTTGTCTCTCTATCTCGTGTCTCTAAACTTTCTACCACTGAGGAACATTTGCTGTGTTTCTTCATTCATGGCTTTCAACTTTCTTTGTAGTTTAAAATAATGTTCTCTGGCCTGTTCATTTTGAGTGGCGCTTTTGATGAAATCTGCTAGAAGGGTCAGTTCACCTCACTCTCAGATTGATTTGTCTCTAAACTTTTTACTGCTCTCTCCCTTTGCTGCCTCTGCTAGACTCTCTGACTAACGATTTTCCACATGGTTTTTTTAGAAAGGAAGTGTTCCCTAAGCTCTTCTACTTTAGCGGCGCCTCTGATGAAATTGTCACCTACTTACTTGGCCCTTCCATCTCCATTTCTGTATCCCTTACTTGCATATTGCCAACAGTGGCTGCCGATCTTACTCCAGGGTGTACGAGATCACTAGCATCGGGCGTCAAGACAAGAACATTGATGTTGAATTTGCTATGATTTTTCACAAAAGTTAAAATCATACAAAACTTAAATTCAATAACATTTCACTTTACGTGAACTTTAACTGCAAACAGCTGGTGTGGACAATTAATTTGTGGGAGTGACTGATAAGAATGGAACGAGCGTATGAGTGTGTGTTCTGTACAGGCTCTGGTAGACAGTAACCAGCTGTAATTCTGAATGTTAGCCGCATGCACTCACACACATATTCTTCTTCTCTTTCGTCGTTCACTTTGACAGCAAATTCCGGAGGCCCGGAAGAATGAAGCAGCAGTGCACCGGATGCTCGCCCAAGGTCCAAAAAGGTGAAAGAATTGTCCTTCAACTCTTCGAATTTCCAGTAATATGTTCTTTGCACCCAATTGGAGTTCAGAGGCGCATCTGACGACAAGTTCTGTCTATCTGCAGCAGTCGCCACCTCTCCCCTCTTTAGTGTATTTTATCTTTACGAGTCTCTGGGCTCTGTTTAACATTTAATGCTCTACTCCCTGTTCGGGATGGATTCAAGTTTGTATACGCATTCAATGCCCCATCCCTCCCCCTCCTTTGACTTGAGAAGCGTCTTTGGTTAAATTTCTGTTGCGACTGCAGTTTTGTAGTCTCTCTCTGGGCTTCTTGTAAAGTATTCGAATTTGTTTACATTGGTTGAGCTTTCCTTCTCGCTGTCCGTCTGTCTGCACTTCCTGTCTGTCTGTGTGTACTTCCTGTCTGTCTGTATGCACTTCCTGTCTGTCTGTGTGTACTTCCTGTCTGTCTGTGTGCACTTCCTGTCTGTCTGTCCTCTCATAAGTAGCATAGCATAGCTCCCCTGCTCCTTGCATTTAAAACAGGTATGTTTTATGTTTTCTGTTCGCTACTTATTTGATGGGTTGACGCCATCCGTCTCTGAATATTGAATACCTTTCTTGCTTAATTTCAATAATGGAATCAGAAAGAATGACGTCTGCATCATGCATACTTGTTAAAATACAATCTGCATTTGGACATCGGACTAAGTGCACCACTTATTTTCTAAACAAACAAAACTCCCTCGAAATCGGCGTATGCTGCCTGAATGGCGGGGTAAAAACGGTCATACACGTAAAAAAAAAAATCAAAAAAAAAATCGTGCATAAACATAAATGAACGTGGGAGTTTCAGCCCATGAACGGAGAAGAAGAAGAAGAAGAAAAACCACAAATATAAAATATTAAAAAGCTACACAACAAAAACAACAGCAACGTGCACAAAAACGACCAAGAAAAAAAAAGATCACTCCCGTCGATTCTGCTCACGAGATATTGTGCTAATTACTGACAAGATCCTCTTCACGGTTGACAGACGAGAGAATCTAGGTCAACGTGTCACTGTAGCGAGCTCCACGTGCCAAGGTGGAGAAAAATGTCGACAGAGATGTTTTCATGGGAAGCCAAGACAGGCTCCCTCCATGCAGACGAGCGATGGGAACGCACTCACGTCAATTTGTTCCTTTCGGTCAGAGGTGGTGGAGGGGGGGAGTGAGAGAGAGGTGGGAGGGAGTGAGAGAGAGAGGGAGAGAGAGAGAGAGAGAGAGAGAGAGAGAGAGAGAGAGAGAGAGAGAGAGAGAGAGAGAGAGAGAGAGTACGGAATACGGAAAGTTTATTGGAATTGGCGTAAGGGCCCTTTCCAAGGGTGAACACAATATACACAAAATTAGAGAGAGAGAGAGAGAGAGAGAGAGAGAGAGAGAGAGAGAAAGACAGAGAGGGAGGGGGGGGGGAGGGACAGAGAGAGACACATAGACAGAGACAGAGCGACAGAGTGAATGGAGCCAAAAAGTTCCACATGTAAACTTCCCTTAACCTGGATGCTAGGTACGTAAGCATCTTTCTCAATATTGCCAGCAATTTGTTTCCGAGCTCACAGGAGCCATGGGTGGGGTGGTGCGATTGTGTGTTTTCGTGCAGAAAGGCATTTAGGTGCTTTGAGGAGCTTGAGTTGAGATTGCAGACTGATGGCGGTATATCGCTTTTTAAAACGGCACAGTGGTTGCAAGCAATTTGCACAGGGATCGCTTAATATTCTGTTGGCAATAAGACGTGGTACTGTGGTAGTTTGTAGAAAACGGAGACAAAGGTTATCCATGTTAATGGACAGTGTAAATGATAAATGCGTGAAAGTGATACTATTTCTTTGTGTGTGTTTGTGTGTGTGTATGTGTGTGTGTGTGTGTGCGTGCGTGCGTGCGTGCGTGAGTATGTATGTGTGTGTGTCAGTGTGCGTGCGTTTCTTGACATGGATCTCAAACTCTTTTTTGTGCGTACTTGATCGTGTGCTTGTGTGGACACACAAAGTCAGAACTGCTTATAATTTGACTTGGGAGATCGGACAAACCTCCACCCTCAACCCACCAGGCGCACCATGGGTTTGAACCCCGAACCTTCCAGCTTCAACATCCTTGCCACTAGACTATCGCGCCCGCCGTCACTGAAGAGTTAAGCCAATGTATGTCTTGCCTCTTTCACAACAACCCACCTCGACAACTAGGGGAGTGATTAAGCCACAAAGCACCAATCTCCACCCCAAGACCCACCAAGGTAAGTCGGTAAAACCAACAAAGAAGCAATCTCCACCCAGGGCTGGAAGAAAATGAAGCCGGACTGTGGTCAGTGCTGACCGAGAGGAAAACACTGGACACTGCCACTCGACACACCCTCCACAGACCCTCCACACGACTCGGAGAGAGAGGAGTAGAGAGAGAAGTAGAGAGAGAGAGAGAGAGAGAGAGAGAGAGAGAGAGAGAGAGAGAGAGAGAGAGAGAGAGAGAGAGAGAGAGAGAGAGAGAGAGAGAGAGAGAGAGAGACAGAGACAGAGAGAGAGAGAGAGAGACAGAAGGAGAGACAGAAGGAGAGAGTGAAGGATTGAGAGAAGGAAAGATAAACGCCAGGACACTGCCACTCTTTACACCCTCTACAGTCACTCAACACGACTGGGAGGGAGAGAGAGAGAGAGAGAGAGAGAGAGAGAGAGAGAGAGAGAGAGAGAGAGAGAGAGAGAGAGAGAGAGAGAGAGAAGGAGAGATAGAAGCAGGGAGGGAGAGAAGGAGGGAGAGAAGGAGGGAGATAAGGAAAGAGAGAGAGTAGGAGAGAGAGAGAAGGAGAGAGTGATAGAAGGATAGACTGAAGGAGAGAGAAACGCCAAGAGGGGAAGAGATGGCAAAGGATAGCGAAAAGAGGATGAGACGAGAATGATTAGAACATTAGATCCATAGAGCCGGACTTGACCTTGACCCTGGTACACTTGACCCTGACTTTGACGAGGTCAAGAAGGCAACAATCTGTCCCCTGACCTACACTTCAAAGCGCGGTGACCTACTTTCAATGCCTAACAGTTGTTCAACAAGTGAAGGATGTGATGAGAATGATTGAAACGAGGTTTAGCGACGTAGGAAAACCTTGTCCTTATATCAGCACCTGTTCCGAAAAGAGTGCTGACCGCAGATGTGATATTTATTTCAAAACGGAGCGCATTGACCCACTTTCTGTGCCTAACGATAGTCATACGAAAGGGAGGCGAGATGATAATACTCGGAACGAACTTTGAACAGTTTTGAATACAAGGAGCCGGAGAGTTATGCCCCTCCCGACCTTGACCTTTGGTGAGGTCAAGACAACAAACTGCCCTCACGACTAAAGTTGGCCGCTGATGTGATTACAGTTCACGACGGAGCAAAGTGACTTACATTTAACGCCTAACGGTAGTTATACCAGCAATAGCTCACAATCTCATCCTCATCGACGTAGCTCGATTCTGTCGACGAGACAAGCCGATCAAATACCGATGCGTTGAAAAGGCAGCCAAGTAAGGCGTGATCGAGTCAAGAGTATCAGCGTATTAGGCCTACCAACACATGCATGTCCATTCCAGGACATAGTTCCAAGAGGTCGCTATAATAGAGAAGTAAGTTGGCCCATATGTCAAGTTCTGTTAATGAGCGAGAAAGAATGTTACACACGGTAACTATCGCATGTAACGTCAGAAACCCCAAGCTACAACGATGGCCTTTCAGAGCTCTAAAACTCCGCAATGAGCTTCAACTGAAAGAAGCAAAGATTGCCATTTCTCTCTCTCTCTCTCTCTCTCTCTCTCTCTCTGTATGTCACTCTGTCTCTCTCTCTCTGCCTCTCTCTCTGTGTCTCTGTCTCTCTCTCTCTCTCTCTCTCTCTCTATGTATGTCACTCTGCCTGTCTCTATCGCACTTCCTGCATGCCTGTCTGTCTCTCTTTCTCTGTCTGTCTGTCTGCCTGTCTGCCTCTCTCTTCGTTTTTGCTCTCTCCCTCCCCCTCTCTTCCTCCTCCGTGTCCCCTTTTCCACTGCAGTTGTTAATCACGGAAAGAGTCTGTCAGCACCGCGCAGCCCACAGAGGATCAATAAAAAGGAGGAAAAACAAACTACTTTGGGACATTTATACCCCATCTGCATGCAGAGCCAAATGTACACCGGGCCATTGCAAGAAGCAAACGGCCACGGAGGCCCGGCCAGTTGTATCTTTTCTTCTCACGTTAGTCGCTGGGGACTTGGTGGAAAGACGACAAAAAGGATGCACTTCTGAGCAAAACGGGTTGTTTTCTTTCTCCTTTGTTTTCTGGGAAAAGAGAGACACACGGAATTAGAATTGCTTACCTAGGCGATCTGGAGAATCGTGGTCTCCAAACTGCACCGGTGCATTTAAGAAGAGAAAAGAAGAGACTAAGTGGAGAAGAAGGAGAAGAAAGAATGACGAGAACAGAATGAGAACAAAGCACACACTGATAGACATACAGGATGACAGAATAATAAAAAAAAATTAAAAAAAGGGGGGGGGGGGGGTGGTCAGACGATGCAGAAATAAGTATTTGACGAACGGACGACGTGTGCGTGAGTGCGTGAGTGCGTGCGTCTGTCTTCCCCCTCCCTCCCCGTCAACAAAAATAACCACCCAACACTTTTCCTGATTTTCACAATCGCCTTCTCCCAACCCCTCAGCTCAATCCGGAAACAAATTGATTTCCCACAGAAACGGCCCATAAAACAAAAAGATTTTGACTCGTAAGCACCCCTCCAGCTCTCTCAAGACCTCTAATGTTCCACTTTCCATCAACTCAATCGTTGGCGTTGCGTAACCGATACAAATGCAGGGAGAGGGAACTAGGGCGTAGCAGGCAATGTGCAGAGGAGGGTGTTAAGGTTCGATATACCACGCAGCAAGGTCGAGGCAAAGGAGGATACAGCTTGATATCACCCCGCAGCGCCAAAAGTCACAATTGCACCTTAAAGCGGTCTTTAATTGAGCCTGAAGTCGACTCCGTGAAGTCTTTTTACCAAAAACTCAGTGCTAAAGCTCCGTGCAGCCAGCTTCGCGAAGTGTACTTCGCGTAGTCGACTTCGCCCAGTTGAGGACAGATTTTATCCACAGCATAAATGTGGAACCTCTCGTTCTGACTTCATGCTTCGTGTATAAGTATTGAAGAAGATCGAAGTAGCACAAAGAAATCAAATCGATGACATAACAGGCGATGCTCTGAGGGGGATATAAAGTTCGAGGCACCACTAAGCCAAGCCGAGTCAAAGGAAGATACAACTTGATATCACCCTACAGCACATAATTACGATAAACCAGCTAGAGGGATATAATACAAATAAGTCGATGACATAACAGACGCACCTCACATGGGGTGTGTAAGAGTCCACGTTTTAATGTCAATTGGTAGCGCCAAAACTCATCACATAAGAGAATAAACTAGCAGCTTTTACTACAAATAAATCGATGACGTAACAGACTATAATTATTCCGAGGTGGATATCAGAATCGATAAACCACCACCACCCCAAAGGCCGAGGCAAAAGAAGATCTCACTCAATACCACTCTGTAGCACAAAAAGTTAATTACAGACAGCTAAATGGAATTTTCTAATACACAAACATCGATGACGCCGGTGTTCGCTTCTTCTTTTTCTAATCATTCATGATCAATGTCTTTATTGTTCAGGGTGATAAGCTGTAAACAAATATTTTGACAACAAGCCGCCAAAATCAAAGTTCTGAATTTTGAATTTACAACGAATGATTTGCTGGCGATAGCCGTTAGTTTCAATGCTGAAATCGACTTTGCTGAAGTACGGGAATCAGACGCTTTACGTGCAGCATACTTTTTAATTCTGGTTCACTCTCCTCGATCAGTTTCCTAGCTCCTTAAGTTCTTATTCCGTACCATCTTGGCAAGATATACTTGTAATTTTAACACGCTTCAACTTCAATATTGACGATAATGACCCAAATCACGGTGCAGTTGGTAAGTGTGACTTTCGGCGCTAATAGGCCGCTATACCACCCCGCCAGCACTCATCATGGCGCATGTCGTATTGATCTGTGATAGACCTCTGATTTGGGGCACGTCGAGTGTGCGAGCATACTAATTCAATCGCTTCCTGTTCCGTTTCGGTCTCCCTTGCAAGATGTAAAAGGGGCACTTGTCCGAATTAGCCGACGTTTTCTTGCAGGTCTTGAAAGGAACACTTGCCTGGCCGAGTTTTTGTGTGTGCTTCTTCTTCAAATTCTGTACAGGGACACTTTGCCCGAATATCCGTACCGGTATCTTCTTGCGGGTCCATTTAAACGGATACTTGTTCGAATCTGGTTTGGTGCGCTTCTTCTCCTGAGTCATGAAAGCGGTGCCAACGCGAATGTAAACAAAAGCAGTTTACCGCCTAAAACCAACATGCTAAGCACCGCCGAAGGAGGACGCAGACACGAGAGTTGGTCTGATAACATCGAGGACTGGACGCAGATGGCTTCTTTGACTTCCTGTTTGGCGGGCGCAATGGCCTTGGACGCCGGGTTCGAATCCCGGCCGCGCCTTGTGAGCTAAGGGTGGAGATTCTCCGATCTCCCAGGTCAACTGATGTGCAGACCTGCTAGTGCCGTATCCCCATTCGTGTGTACACGCAAACACAAGACCAAAAGCGCACGGAAAAGATTCTGTAATCCATGTCAGAGTTTGGTGGGTTAAAGAAACATGAAAATACCCAGCATGCTCCCCCAAAAACCGTCGTACGGCTGCCCAAATGGCGGGGTAAAAAGGGCCATGCACGCAAGAACGTGCGCGTTTCAGCCCATGAACGCAGAAGAAGAAGATTTTAGTCAAGCAGTATGTAAGAAATGTTTAGTCCTTTGTACTGGAAACTTGCATTCTCCCAGTAAGGTCATATACTACGTTGCAAGCCCCTGGAGCAATTTTTTGATTAGTGCTTTTGTGAACAAGAAACACTTAACAAGTGGCTCTATCCCATCTTCCCCCCCTTTCCCCTATCCCATCTCCCCCCTTTCCCTCGTCGCGATATAACCTTCATGGTTGAAAACGACGTTAAACACCAAATAAAGAAAGAAAAAAAAGAAGAAGAAGAAGGCCTAATGTCGACAGCCGCCACCAGAACATCGAGGAGGAGAATTTCTGCTTCTGCTTCTTCAAGCAAGTTTCAGTTTTAACTCATGATAATTCCTCGGCAACAATAAACAATCTTGTATTGATCTGAACACACAAGCAACAATAATATTTTTGTATATAGCTTGCAACTAGAACAAAGAAGACATCTTTCTGGTCTCAGACAGTTCCAGTTGTATCTAATTCTCGGCGACAATAAACAATGTTTCAAAAAACAACAAGAATACTTTGTAGTGAAGCTCAAAACATTAAACACAGAAGAAGCCTTTCTGGTCTGAGACGGCTTCAGTTTTTTAGATAATTCTAAGCAAACTTAATACCCTCTCTGGTTTTTCTACTTCTCCGTATCCATAGCGTATTTGATGGCAGACAGGCTGCCCTATGACCCCTTTTTAATTTGCAGGCGTGACCCCGGGGTCAAGCCAAAAAGAGGCTGATGCCAATGGGAGTCCAAGCAGCGAGGTAATAGAGGGGAGAGGAGACGGCATGAAGGGTTTGAGATATCTCAGGAGACGCCGTTTTTTCACGGCAGAATTGACAGTAGACTGTCTCTTCTCTCTGGAGTTTTGTCGTGTCTGTGTGAGATGTCCACGGCAGTGTAGCATGTCCCGGAGAGTCTTCATTTCTGTTGACTGCTCGTTTTACAACTTAACATTAACATTTAAAGCGCTATATGAAACATCTGACAATTTCTAGCTTGATATATGGAGCACGTTGTTTAAAAGGACAATGTAGGCGGAATGGATTTCAAAAGTGCAAATTGAATATGGAAATTCACGAAACACTTTCAGATGACATATTTTGGGGATTTTTTTCTATGTGAGTGCTTGTGTGGCCGTATGTCTGTCTGAAACACACGCACGCACGTACGCACGCACGCTCGCACATCAACACACACACAGACACACACACAGACACACACACAGACACACACACAGACACACACACAGACACACAGACACACAGACACACAGACACACACACACACACACACACAGACATACACACACACACACACACACACAAAATGCACGCACGCGAGTAAAGGCATGTTCGGTGTGTGTAAAAACAAAACCGCCCAAAATATCCCCTGGTGGAATCAACGCGGAATGTAGCTCTGTAATGGCTGACCGCTTCACAAAAATTATTGATAATCTGAAAGCCCCTGAAACACGACGTCTTCCGACATGTTTGTATCCCAAAGAGAAAAAACGCCGAACTTTGCCTCAGGTACAGTGATCAAGTATAACAAGTTCTCCCACGCACACAAACATGCAGAAAGTAGTGCTGGATGTTTGCCATCATTTGTTTGGAATCGGAAGAAGCCCCGAGATGCAATGTGAATACATCGGAAGTCAAACACAACGTGGACGAGTTTTTCCCACTTCACTCCCAGTGAAGTTAAAGACGTAACGTAACAGGACGCTGTAAGCCTAGGGGTACACATGAACTTTGCTACCACACAACTTAAAGGGATAATATCCTACGAAAAAAAGTGATACCATAAGATTCTGCTTTACAAAGGCACCCGTTTAATGAACCAAAAGAAGAGATGGTTCTACCAAAAAATAGATGCTTTCACCAAAAGAAAAGATGGCTTGAGTGACAAAGAATTAAAGTACCAAAACAAAATTTGATCCGCCAAAAGAATTGCTGTCTGAACAAAAAATAAAATAAACTGGCAAAAGCAAATATACTCAGGCAAAAGAAAATATAATCAGGCAAAAAATTGACTACTTCAGGCCAAAAAAAATATAGTTCAACAAAAAAAATGGATAGTCATTCTCCAACACAGTGAAACACTTTGAGAGAGAGGCTGGAAATGTCAAGATTTCTCGGAGTTGTTGAGAATGACATTGTAAAGAACTGGTCTATGGAACGAGCACCAAATGCAACCGCAGAGCACACCAAGATTGCCGAAGCACCACATCGCACACTGAAAATGTGGACAACAGCGTTTCAGTGGGCAACGTCACCAGCTGAGTCGCTGAAGACTGGGAACACGATCTTCGTGGGATCTTCAACCCTGAAAAAGGAGCTCAAGACTGCCATCCGAGAGACCGAAGAAAAGGTTGAATCATCGTCCTGGGCTGACTTCGAGGAGTATGCCACATGTCGGAGTGGAAGATTACGATCAACGAAAACAATCAGTTTTTCTGCAACTGTCCGGAGTTCCTCAAGTGCTACGTGTGTCATCATTCCATGGGCATTGAGATTCGTCTGGAGGTGACCAACCCCCCTGCCCAGGCCAAGACCATCCCAATCGGCCAGAAGCGAAAGCGCGGGCGCCCAAAGCTGTCCAGACCAGCGCTTATCAGGCAGTGAACACACTGATCTTGACTGCTCTGTACACTGATTTTATCATTTTCATTTAACTTTCTTTGGACGTACAATTATGATTATGTTGATATGGAGTGACACTATTTTGTCTCTGAAAGTACACTAAACTTTATATTTTTTGCTGACAGTAGCTATTTTGTTGTTGAAATAATTCGGTTTTTTGTTGAGAATTCTGTTGCAAGTCTCGTTTTTTTTTTTGTAGAATCAATCAGTTTTTTGCTAGAAGCATCTATTTTGTGGGTGGAAACATCCGATTTTTTGTTGGAATATCTTTTGCTAACTAAGCAATTCTTTTGGTGAAGGCATCTATTCTTTTGGTGATTTAATTTATTGCCCTTTACAAATAATGCTTCCGCGGAGGAGGACACTTTGCAAATTAAAGGAAGTGTTAATGTCGTTGAAAAGGCAAAGAAATAACACTTTTTGTGACGGTTGCGTTTGGTTACTTCCACTGAGTTACTTCCTTTGTGTGTGTATGTGAGGCTTGCAGGGAAAGTATGCACCAGAAGTTCTTGATTCATTGAAATGGCAAACATGCAATATGTGAATGAATGCAAAATCTTATGATTATATAGCTGCCCTTAGCAAAAAGGATATTACAGTATATCGAAAGCTGCAGAGAGATTACGGCCAAAGCGTAACTTGCCTGTTCAAGGCACTTCCATAGACAATTCACAGAAAAACTGGCAGTCTCTATCGTAATATGTGACCCTCCACCACGAAATGAGTCGCATGTCACCTTTGCATGATTTTCATATTTTTACATTTTCCTAAAGAGTTTGTTATGCTCTATCCAGTGGTGAAACCCGTTTTAGAAAAGAGCGAAAACTGTTTGAGTTATAAGCCTGTGACTGTTAGCATACACTCCCCGGACTTACATTAAGCCTAGCGCAGAACCGCGCGAGGTGACATGCGACTCATTTCGTGGTGGAGGGTCACATATTAGGTTTTAAAGAATAAAAGAAAGAAAGAAGTAACACCCACAAATGTGAACCCCAGACTTCTGCAGATGATGATGATGATAATGATGATGATGATGATGATGATGATGATGATGATGATGATGATGATGATGATGATGATGATGATGATGATGATGATGATGATGATGATGATGATCGACGATATTGGTTGTTGTTTAGAGGATGATAAAGAACTTATACTTTAAATGAAAGATAGCGTACATTTTAATCGGACACCTGATCCCGATCGGCCATATAACAATTTCAAAACGGAAGCTGCATGACTGATGCGAATGCTAGAACGGGTGGGGTTGTACAATTAATAACCAACCATTTCGCAAGAATCCTCAAACATATCACATCGTTCTTCCGGTGAGGTCGTGTAATCTTCACCCTGTTATTCAGAAGAATGTCCAGAGGTTATGCTCCCCTCTGAACTCAGCTCCGTATGTTTGACGAACTCAGGCAGCCTCGCTTCCAATATTTCCGCCAAAAATGGCGTCGATGATCAAAGAGGAACAAAACTCTCGCTAACTTCCTCTAGATCTCCCGCAGAGCAAGGTTATGAGCCGAGATGGCTGTCATTCTTGCTGCTGCGATGAAGGCGAAACGCAGAGCAGCAGACAAAGGCAGCTGAGTGATTTCCTGCCAAACAGTGTTAACCAAAAACATGACAGGCTACAAATAGGTAACTGTATACTGTGAGTGTTTGCCAAGTCTAGATCTGGCTGGCAGTTTTCTTTAGTAAGTTGTGGTGTGGTGTGACCTACTTTGAGGTGAAGGTTTTTTCCCTCGTTAATCGTACCAGCTGTGTTTTTTTGCTGTCAATAGGCTTTGAATGCAGTTTAGTATAAAGTACGATACAATACGATAGAATACAACACAACACAACACGATACGAAACAATGCAACGCAACGCGACACGACACGACACGACACGACACGACA